>NC_059364.1:42225750-42828625 GCF_019703515.2 Myxocyprinus asiaticus
ATGGTATCATTTGAAAACTTAGAATCTGAACTTTTCACTTCTGCATTTATGTTACTTAAAATAACAAAATAAGGCCTCAAAACATTCGCATTGAAAATTAGCACCCTCAAGAGGTAATGAGGTAGAAATATTTATTTAAGAATAAAAGTCCTTCATATAGCACCTAAATGGACAAGTCATATATCAAATTAAAGCTCTCATTCTCAGGATTGTGATTGTACAGTTAATTTTTTTGTACAGTTCAAAAATGTGTCAATAACTGCTGCTGTAAGCCCCAAGTAGCCAAAAACGTTATATCTGCTTTTACCTTATGGAGTTTTCTAAACAATGAGGCAATTTTTACTTGTCTGTAAGCTTGCTTGGCTGAATAATTGAATATTATATCTTAGATGTCCAGAACAAAATATGCCATCCAGAAGGAACAGCATGCAAAACATGCAGCCTGAGACGGCTGAGGAAGTTTGGAATGAACCACCACATCCTCACACGGTTCTACACCTGCACTATAGAGAGCATCCTGACTGGCTGCATCTCCGCCTGGTACGGCAATAGCACCGCCCACAATCGCAAAGCACTGCAAAGGGTGGTGCGAACTGCCAGACACATCATCGGAGGTGAGCTTCCCTCCCTCCAGGAAATATATACGAGGCGGAGAGGGAAAAAAGCTCGGAGGATCATCAGAGACTCCAGCCACCCGAGCCATGGGCTGTTCTCTCTGCTACCATCAGGCAGGCGATATCGCAGCATAAGGACCCGCACCAGCTGACTCCATGATAGCTTCTTCCCCCAAGCAATCAGACTTCTGAACTCTTGATCTCCCATGATCAAAATACATCAGCACTTCACTTTATTACCCTTACTCTTATATCTCACACCGGACTGTCATAAATTATATTATTATTATATTATGTTCTCTCTTAACAACTTACTATCAACCGACAGCCTGAATGTCAATACAGTACAATACAACCTACTGTATATTCTATATATACTACTATATTCAAATTTTTTATTTTTATTGAATAATGTGTATCTATATTGTGTGTATTGTATACTGTACAGTGTATGTTATTATTTGTATATTGTGTTGTGTGTAATTATGTGTATATTAGAATTTAAATTGTGTTGTGTTAATTTGATGTTATTGTAAATTGGTATATGTCTCATCACTGTCACGACTGCTATATTGATCGGAACTGCACCCAAGAATTTCACACACCATTGCACTTGTGTATATGGCTGTGTGACAATAAATGTGATTTGATTTTTGATTTGAAATCATCAGAAAATATGTTTTCAACTGTTGATGATAAAAGGGGAGCATCTCAGCTTTCTAATGACACCTAAATTTTAGCTGCTAGTCCACTAAGAGGCCGAGATATTTAATGAAACAACGAGGGTGGTGCTTGAACTGAAAATTAGACTGAATGTCTGTGAACAAGCACATCTGTGAGGGCTAAAATGCATTAGAGCGCCACCTACATTTCAGATCTGTATATTGTGATGGAATGTAATAGAGAAATAAAAAATTCTAGTGCTTCCCGCCATCTAGTGGAATAAAATGATACGTTTCAAGGTGAGGTAGAGTGACACAGAATTACATGTTTACACATTTATTTATTTTTTTATCATAAGATTGTATCATACATAAAAAGTTTTTATGAATAATTGGAGTCTTTATTTTTTTTATTTTATTTAATTTTTTTATTATTATTTTTTTTTTTTTTTTGAGGGGTTCTCTGATTAATATATATATATATATATATATATATATATATATATATATATATATATATATATATATATATATTAGTCCACAGTATGTATGAATGGTGAGCTTTTAAATTTGAGTGTGTAAAATTGTGGGCGGCAGCCCAAAACTGCACCAGAGTTTAAGGGATAATAAATAATATATGTGGCATGACACAAAAAAGACAATTAAACTGTCATTCGCAGTTATTTGTATAACAATTAATCATCAGTCAAAATGTCAAGATCATGACATAAAGCATGAAATGCCTATTTATGCAACATGTAACAGTGTGTTGCTACAGTTTAATGTAAGAATAAATATTCTGATATAACTATTCTCATTCAGTGTGAATAGCTTCTGCCGTTATTTCATCAGCAGCCCAGTGAAGTAATGTTATTGCACTCTTTCAGCAACTTTGTGTAATTTCGAGCCTGTGTTCTGGTGAAGCGGAAAGCAAATTTATTTGCAAGGGTGCCAAAGCAACGGCACTGCCTCGATGTGTTGTGCGTCAAGAGCGACGACATGTTTATTCACTGAGTTTGAAGTTAATAGAGTTCAGGCAGCATCTTCCTGCACGACACTCTCTCACTAAGCTGAGACATACAATTTGGCCACGATTGTAAAGCTTTGAGAAGACAGAAAAGAATTGTAAATCATCCATTTGATGAAGTGAAGTAGAAAGGAAACAGGTGGGGAGGGAAAACAATGGAAAGCATTAAAGCAGCAAGAGGTGATCATCAAGTTGACAACTGCAGGAACAAATTCAAACTGTCGCAGAGCAAGTGATATGTTCCCTAAGTAGTTAATGGAATCAATTGTGATGCCACCTCATTTCCATCAGGAGTGTAGTCTAAAACATACCTGAAATATAATGCCTGAGCAGCTGAGGTACAACTGTGTTTTTTCAAAGACGTTTTATCATTTTAAAAGAATCGTTCACGCAAAAATGAAAATTCTGCCATTATTTACATTACTGTTCCAAGACTGTATTTTTTTCCCTAAACACAAAATATAATTTTTGACCATTCTTCATACATCTCTTTTACATATAACAGTGAGTGTGTTTACATGGATGATCTTACACCAATTATGCTTAATAAGCCGACAACGTATGTCGTCATGTATATGCCTGAAAGGATTTTCCTTTATCGGTCATAAAGGTCATAAACAGTTAAAGCAAAAGCCAATTGGCACACATATTTTTACCCATAACCCGATTTCACGTTGCATGTAAACACCTTTACTGACTTTCTCACCAGCTTTTCCAATGTGCACAAGTGTTGTGCACATGTCTGTTTATGGTTTGTCATTAAAAACAGAGTAACCCAATGATTTCAAATCTCACATAAACACGTTTTTAATAAGCTAGTTTTGGTAGTTATCAGTGTAATGGTGTGCATGTAAAGATGCTCATTATGGTCTTCTGAAGTCATATGATAGCTTTGTATAAGGACCAGACCGAAATTTAAATCGCAATTATAAACACTAGCGAGGACCAATGACATTTGCTGTGAATGATGTCAAACCTGGTGCAATGCCTGCCTGCTATTTTTCAATTAGAACACGGATGAAAATTTCAGAGCATCGAAAATTATCAACTTGAATCATCCTCATACAAAGTATGGATCAGAAGATTTGAAATAGTTTTGCAGTCATATGGATTACTTTTATGATACTTTTTTTTACAGAGTTTGGCAGAATATCTCTTTTTATGTTCCATCGAGAACATTACATGGGTTTGGAATGATATGAGGTATATATGTGAGTAGTCATATAAAAAATAAAGGCTTTTCAAATTTTGGACCATAAGAAGTGCCCTGGACTATTTTTCTAAATGCAATGACGACTGATGTCCAACCATAGAACACCTTCTGGCATTTTACTCAACTACCAAATGAGGTCCTTCCATTAAATAGCGCTCTAAAATGTACAACCTCTATAAAGGTTTCAAAGCAATTATGGAGCATTAGAGTTTACAGTGTTGTCTATAATGATTGCTCATTTATTTTGATGAATATTGTAACTAAATCGAAATTTCTCATTGTGCTGCCTAGTGCACCTACCAAGTTTAAATGAAAATATGTGGACCCCACTGTAAGTCTTGATTATATAAATTTTGTTATGGATGCGTCCAAAGCACATGACCTCCTGTAACGCCCACATCAAGACAACAGAGACACCTATTATCAACTCCCAGTTATTAATTGTAACTCAAATGTCATTGAGAACATTCAAAGTTATGATACCCTAGAAGAAACGACATTCTGTCCAAATAGAGCTATAGAATGGAAGCTGTTCCTCTCAAAATGTATAGCACATGAGAGGGATTCTGGGACAGTTCCTAGGTTACTTTTTTCCAACATGGTCTAGAGAGAACAAATTGTGATGTAATGCAGAATCAGAGGTCAGAATACTCACCATATTGATGGCGCTTCTGTGCCACTGATCTCTAGAAAGTCATATCGGTCCTCCAGCTGGAAGTCAGTGAAGACCAGGGCAATGGTGTCTCCTGGCTCTGCTAGTATACTCCATGTGCAATCTGCATTGTTTTCATACTCTGAAGGGAAGTGGGGACTTGATATGGTACCTGTTGTTCCTCTTAGAGTCCCACCACAGGCTCCTTCAGCTGAGCAAAATACCACAAAGGTTGTAATTATGTCAGTTAAAAGTAAAATTGCCTGTCTGATCTCATGAAAATTATGTGACTGTGCCAACATTTTGCAAAATTATATTGAACGGTTCATTACATACATCACGGCAGTTCTGATGAGTTAAATGAGGTTTTAAAGGTTAATGCTCTGTCAAGTTTTAAATCAACAAAACCTCCCTACCCTAAACTTTAAACCTAAACCTAACCAAAAGTGTCAAAATCAAATGTGAAATGGAAAACCTGATCATCTTTTAGACTCATGCCACAGCATCGCAAGTGCAACGCTCTATCAGTTGAGCTACCTCGCAATTTGATCACACTTGTACAAGCTTGTAAATGTAGTTGGTTATGTAATGCAAATGCTAAAATGTATTGCCTTACAAGTCATGCACTATTAGGAGTGTGCAGTGAAGCCATTATCTGTATTTGTATCTGTATCTGTTCATATTACAAAATCATTGTATCTGTCTCTGTATTCGAATAGAACCGGGTGTGGGTGGGGCTTAAACCGGAGGTGTGTCAAAACTAAATGAAATACCCAATTTGAAATGTTACTCTTACATTTATAGATTATTATTATTATTATTATTATTATTATTATACAACTATTATTAATATATATATATATATATATATATATATATATATATATATATATACAGGTGCATCTCAATAAATTAGAATGTCGTGGAAAAGTTCATTTATTTCAGTAATTCAACTCAAATCGTGAAACTCGTGTATTAAATAAATTCAATGCACACAGACTGAAGTAGTTTAAGTCTTTGGTTCTTTTAATTGTGATGATTTTGGCTCACATTTAACAAAAACCCACCAATTCACTATCTCAAAAAATTAGAATATTTTGACATGCCAATCAGCTAATCAACTCAAAACACCTGCAAAGGTTTCCTGAGCCTTCAAAATGGTCTCTCAGTTTGGTTCACTAGGCTACACAATCATGGGGAAGACTGCTGATCTGACAGTTGTCCAGAAGACAATCATTGACACCCTTCACAAGGAGGGTAAGCCACAAACATTCATTGCCAAAGATGCTGGCTGTTCACAGAGTGCTGTATCCAAGCATGTTAACAGAAAGTTGAGTGGAAGGAAAAAGTGTGGAAGAAAAAGATGCACAACCAACCGAGAGAACCGCAGCCTTATGATTGTCCAGCAAAATCGATTCAAGAATTTGGGTGAACTTCACAAGGAATGGACTGAGGCTGGGGTCAAGGCATCAAGAGCCACCACACACAGACATGTCAAGGAATTTGGCTACAGTTGTCGTATTCCTCATGTTAAGCCACTCCTGAACCACAGACAACGTCAGAGGCGTCTTACCTAAGGAGAAGAAGAACTGGACTGTTGCCCAGTGTTCCAAAGTCCTCTTTTCAGATGAGAGCAAGTTTTGTATTTCATTTGGAAACCAAGGTCCTAGAGTCTGGAGGAAGGGTGGAGAAGCTCATAGCCCAAGTTGCTTGAAGTCCAGTGTTAAGTTTCCACAGTCTGTGATGATTTGGGGTGCAATGTCATCTGCTGGTGTTGGTCCATTGTGTTTTTTGAAAAGCAAAGTCACTGCACCCGTTTACCAAGAAATTTTGGAGCACTTCATGCTTCCTTCTGATGACCAGCTTTTTAAAGATGCTGATTTCATTTTCCAGCAGGATTTGGCACATGCCCACACTGCCAAAAGCACCAAAAGTTGGTTAAATGACCATGGTGTTGGTGTGCTTGACTGGCCAGCAAACTCACCAGACCTGAAGCCCATAGAGAATCTATGGGGTATTGTCAAGAGGAAAATGAGAAACAAGAGACCAAAAAATGCAGATGAGCTGAAGGCCACTGTCAAAGAAACCTGGGCTTCCATACCACCTCAGCAGTGCCACAAACTGATCACCTCCATGCCACGCCGAATTGAGGCAGTAATTAAAGCAAAAAGGAGCCCCTACCAAGTATTGAGTACATATACAGTAAATGAACATACTTTCCAGAAGGCCAACAATTCACTAAAAATGTTTTTTTTATTGGTCTTATGATGTATTCTAATTTTTTGAGATAGTGAATTGGTGGGTTTGTGTTAAATGTGAGCCAAAATCATCACAATTAAAAGAACCAAAGACTTAAACTACTTCAGTCTGTGTGCATTGAATTTATTTAATACACGAGTTTCACAATTTGAGTTGAATTACTGAAATAAATGAACTTTTCCATGACATTCTAATTTATTGAGATGCACCTGTATATATATATATATATATATATATATATATTATTTTATTTTCTTTTTTGTCTTACCAGATGAAGCTGAATTTGTAAGCTACATTAACTGTGGAATATGTTGTGGTTTCTCCTGGTATTTCTGATATTAATATATGCATGAAACATAATTTTTGTTTGTCTGTGCATGTATAACATTATTATTCTGGAGGCAAGAGGTGTCAAGCAAAATGTGACATCAAGTACACATTTTGCAGTGAATAATCATTACAAATTCAAACATTAAAATAAATGAAAATAAAATCATATAGTCTACAAAAGGTGAAAGTCCCATAAGTTTATCAGTAATTTTTATGATAAGACACCATTATTTAGGTATATAATAATATTAATAATAATAATAATGCTAAATTTATATAGTGCCTTTCCAGAGGTAGCACAGTTTAAAGAAGAAGAAAAAAAGACAGTTTCTTTTTTCAGTTTCTTCATTTTACATAAACAGGAATATTCCGAATAGATGAATACTCTATGGAGCATTTAAACCTTTATGGAGCATTTTAACTTTTATTTCGGAATAAAGTCTTAACCAGATCATTTCCTTAATCGCTGATGTGAATATAAATGTGGTCAACTTTAAGAGACGGCTAGACAAGCTCCGACGTGAAATCACTTCAGGTCAGGAATTTAACAGCACGCTCAGGTTTAGGCTATAGATATGACACAAAATGCAAGATGGCGCCATTGTGTGTGGCATGCCATCGGCTACCTGGTTTGTTCCTGAGTCTGTTTGTTTTAATAGGTTTGTTTTCTGTTTTTAGTCAATGTGCTGTACCATTTTTGGTGTATGATCGACAAACACTTCTGAACATTCGACATTCGACCAAAGGACTATTAAAAAAGGCTCAGAAAGGCTCACAGTATGCTCCCCCTCCTCGATTGCTGTCTGTACCTGCATGTCTGCGCCGCCTGTTGTGCTCTCTTTCTGAGAGGAAGTGCCGTAGAAGGCAGGGAAGTCAGGGAGGTATAGCTGTCAAGCTCAACGTTTTTCTGGTGACCAAAAGGGAGTTGAAACCGGGTACAGGCTCTCTGGCACAAGAAATGGATGGAACCCTCTCATTTGGTGGCGTTCCCTGGAATAATCGTATGTGTGGAATGTTCTTGTATTTCCAGATTAGACACCTCAACACCTTTTATATCGCTCACCTCGCTGTCAGTGTGGCGGCATGGATAGATGACATCTCCGCTCGCTGTGCCAGTCATCACAACTGACTGAGGATCCGGCAAGGTTAAGAATTGCTTTGATTAACACCAGATCGGTGGTAAATAAGACTTTTATCCTAAATAATTTTTTTTGCCTCACGTGATTTGGATTTTCTGTGTATCACTGAAACGTGGCTTACGACGGGAGATTTGAGCCCTTACTCAGAACATTTACCTCCTGACTGCAAAGTTTTTAATGCTCCTTGCTCATCAGGTTGGGGAGGAGGGCTGGTTTACCTTTTTAAAGACAATTTTAAATGTAGGGCCCCAATATGGGATAAATATAGTAGCTTTGAACTTCAATTGTTGGAACTAGAAATGGACTCTCCTTTGGCGATTGCTGTGATATATCGGCCCCCAAAACACCACAAAGACTTTATAAATGAGTTTGCAGATTTTCTAGGGGGTATCAATCCAAAGCTTGATTAGACTGCTTATCATTGGAGATTTTAACATCCATGTGTGTTGTCCGTCAAACTCAATGGCCAAGGAATTTATTAGCCTTATAGACTCTTTTGACATGTCTCAGTTGGTAAACGGCTCCATTCACACACAGGGTCATACACTCGATCCTATTCTATCGTATGGCCTACCTATTGATGGCATCGAATTATGTGATTACGCCATCTCTGACCATAAGCCTATATTGTTTACTATTCCATTTATATGCCATACTGACAACCCTACTAAAGTTATGCGATGGTCTTCCACGAGTGATGATTTTTCCACAGCATTTAAGGAGGTCTCTCTGTCTGCTGATCTTTCTTCTCATGACCTGAGTGCAGAGGAACACATCAGGTGGCTAAACTCTGCCTGCACAAACATCTTAGATGAAATTTCTCTGCTAAAGTCAAAATATTATAAACCTAAGTCTGAACCCTGGTTAAAGGCCTGCAGGAGAGCTGAAAGAAAATGGAAGAAAGACCAACTCCAGGTATCCTATGAGATGCTAATGGAAACACTATCTAAATATCAGAGAGCGGTGAGATCAGCAAAGCCTAAATTTTTTCCTGACCTAATAGAAAATAACTGCCACAATCTGAGAACTCTTTTTAATACTATAAACGCTGTTGTGAACCCCTCTGTCAATACTGTTACCGTTGAATCATCAGATATGTGTGAAAGTTTTCTTAATTTCTTTGTTGATAAGGGACATTAGACTGAACATCATCCCGACTACTTATGATCCTTCTGTCCCCTCTATTAGCACTACGGTTTTTAACAAATTCAAAACCATTTCATATCCAACTTTACAAGAAACTACAAGTAAGTTGAAGCCTACTGGCTCCTCTATTGATGCAATCCCTCCACGTCTTTTTAAACAGGTGTTTGAAGCGGTTGGGCCTAGCCTGTTAAATATTATCAGTAAGTGTCTTGGATTGGGATCTGTACCTTTTTTTTTGAAACATGCTTCAGTTCAACCCCTCATTAAAAAGCCAAACCTAGATCGTACAGTCTTATCAAATTTTAGACCTTTTATATCCAAAATTTTAGAGAATGTAGTTGTCCAGAAATTGCATAGTTTTTTTTGGAAGAAAACAAGATATTCAAAGTTTTTCAGTCAGGTTTTAGAAAATACCACTTTACGGAGACAGCTCTTGTAAAAAGTCTTAAATGATGTTCTTCTAACTGTCGACACTGGTTGCTCCGCAGTACTTCTGCTTTTAGATTTGAGTGCTGCCTTCGATACAGTTGACCATACTATTCTCATTTCTCGTTTAGAGAAATGCACTGGCATACAAGGAAATGCTTTAAATTGGTTTAAATCTTATTTTAAAAATGTAAGTTTTTCAGAGTGAATATAAGTCACTCCTCTTCCTCAAGGGTCTATTCTTGCCCCAATTTTATTCTCCCTTTATATGCTTCCATTAGGTTCAGTCTTTAAGAAACATGATATCTGCTATCACTGTTATGCTGATGATACCCAAAATTACAGTACTTGCCCTTGGAACATTCCAAAAACTGTTTAGACTCTCTCTTTGCCTGTCTTGCAGCGTGGATGCCTCTTAACTTCTTAAATTTAAACGAAAGCAAGACTGAGATTATATTGTTTGGACATGGGGAAGCCCTAAAAACATCTAAGTTAAATTTCAGCTTTCTAGCCCTGTATGTTAAATCTTGTTTAAAACAATGTGGGTGTGTTCTTTGACAGTGAGCTCAAGGTTTCTGACTGGTGTAAGAAAATGTGAACACAGTTTTAGTCTCACTACACTGGCTGCCAGTCTGCCATAGAATTGATTTTAAAGTCCTTTAACTGGTATATAAATCCTTAAATTTCTTAGCACCACTCTTATCTGGGCATCACCCCGGGAGGTCTCTAAGATCTACAAACCAGATGTTACTATCAGTACTTAGGACTAGACTGAAAACAAGAGGATACCATGTGTTTGCTGTAGCTGCACCTAAGCTTTGGAATAGTCTGCCTATTTGTATCAGAACTGCAAAAACTCTACATGTTTTTAAATCAAAGCTTAAAAGTTATCTCTTTTCTATAGCTTTTAATCAATGATGGTTTCTTGTTACATGTTATACTTTATGTGATGTATTGTTTGTATTATGTTGTATTAAATTGTATTTTTACAATGTTATGTACAGCACATTGGTCAACAGTGGTTGTTTTTAAACTGTGCTCTATAAATAAAATTGACATTGACAATTGACAATAAACACATGGCAATCACATGTGAATCATGTGATACATTAACATAGACATTTCAAGAAGTGGAAAGTGTACATGTTAATGTTACACTTAATTAGTTCCAGATGTGTACAATTAAGTCTAGACCACAGCCATCCCATCTGAAATCACAACATGCACATTTTCATTCATAAAGTTTACACTTTAGAAATATTGGCTGCACAGATAAGTTCTTTGTAATTTTGTATATGTTTATTTAAAATGTTGGTTTATCCTTGTGCTTCTTGGATAATCAGTCATACTAATATTTTTTTATATTATACTGATGAATCCATTATCCGTTTTGAAGTCATTATTCATGCCTTTCCGAATAAGGTATTCAGCTTCGGGCACATCCCTATGCACTATAATAAAACGTGTTTTGATGACAAAAGATAGCATTGTGTGAGCAACAGGCTGAAAATTAAGTGTTTGTGAACTGATGATCTGCCGTTTTACTTGTGATTTATGTGAAAGTGAATAAAAGTAATTGTTGTTATAGCACCCTAAGGAAACTGCCGCGATACGTACAAAGAGCCACGTAAATATATTTTTGCAAAATGAAGGTATAGTTACGTGATTCTGTGAGACCAGGTTAAAACTTACAGTATAAAGAAATCAATAATGTCTGATTTTCAGGGCTCCCACCTCTTTTGACCAATTAATTGAATGACTACTGTACGTACTTAGAATACAATACTTTCTTTTTAAGTCAGCGTCCTTTGAAAGGATATGCAGAGGTGTAGGTGCTACACAAAGCCAAAGTTTGACAAACTTTTCCAAATATTATCATAGTAAGGGCTAATAAAATCTATTCTGCTTCCTCATTACCATCAGAAGGGCCAGAATTCTCAATACCAAATAGGCATTGTTGACATAAATGTTGTTGGTTATGAGTTTACAGTGAATGTCTGAATCAGTCTGATCTAATGTAAGAAAAAAAAATAAATAAATAAATAAAAAATAAAAAAACAAGGTTTTGGAAATTCAGAAAGTTTTTGCAGCTAAGTTTCAATAAAGTATTACTATTTTTTTCAGAGAGGATGAAGATTTGATACATGAAAGTTACAATATGTTTCCATAGTATATCAAGCTCTTTTATCTCAAAAGATCAAGGATAATGTGATTATTCATGATATAAGACCTTTAAAAATAATTTTAAAGAGACTGCATTACAAAAAGTAATGTCTAGCCAATGAAATGTCTTAGAGCTGAACATAGCTTGAAACTGTTATATGCAATATTTTTTTTAGATTGTATGCATTTCAATGAAATTTCCAGACCTGGGAATCACTATTTTAAATTTTTCTGATATTTCATGGTTTTCCATGACTGTAGGAACCCTGAATTTGAACTGATTGGGCCAAGTAAGCTTGGAACATCTTACCTCTGCAAAACGGTGCTGGGAAATCCCATGATGCACCACTTCCTGGGCTCACTATACACGTGAGCACCGCGTGCCCCTCCAGCACATATCCCATTATACAACTGTAGCGGATCTTGTCACCAACGTTGTACCTGCTCCCATGGATTATTCCTCTCAGTATCAACCCTGGATTTCCACACGTGTGACTTGGTAGCACTGGAAAAGGAAATATGAAATTGGTCACACATACATTTCTGGGTGATTCTTTCATTAAGGGCATTTTTGACTAGCAGACAACTTGGAGGATTTGTTTTTCACCATTGTTGCACAGAAAAGCCTCACAATATAGTGCAGTTGAAGTCAGAAGTTTACATACACTTAGGTTGAAGTCATTAAAAGTAATTTTTTTAACCACTCCACAGATTTAATATTAGCAAACTATAGTTTGGCAAGTCGTTTAGGACATCTACTTTGTGCAAAACATGAGTAATTTTTCCAACAATTGTTTACAGACAGATTGTTTCACTTTTAATTGACAATATCACAATTCCAGTGGGTCAGATGTTTACATACACTAAGTTAACTGTGCCTTTAAGCAGCTTGGAAAATTCCAGAAAATGATGTCAAGCCTTTAAGAAATTAGCCAATTAGCTTCTGATAGGAGGTGTACTGAATTGGAGGTGTACCTGTGGATGTATTTTAAAGCCTTCCTTCCAACTCAGTGCCTCTTTGTTTGACATCATGAGAAAATAAATAAAAAATCAGGCAATACCTCAGAAAACCTATTCTGGTTCATCCTTGGGAGCAATTTCCAAATGCCTGAAGGTAGTCAATGCAAACAATAGTACGCAAGTATAAACACCATGATATATATATATATATATATATATATATATATATATATAAACTGATGAGCCAAAACATTATGACCACTCACAGGTGAAGTGAATAATGTTGATCATCTCCTAACAAGGCCACATGTCATGGTCTGGGTAGATTGGATGGTAAGGGAACAGTCAGATCTCGTAGACAACGTGTTGAATGCAGGAGAAATGTGCAGGAGTAAAGACCTGCGCAACTTTGACAAGGACCAAATTGTTATGGCCAGATGACTGGGTCAGAGCATCTCTGAAACAGCAAAGCTTGTGGGGTGTACCTACCAACAGTAGTCTGAGAAGGAACAAACCACAAACCGGCGACAGGGTGTTGGGCGCCCAAGGCTCATCGATGCGTGATGGCAACGAAGGCTATCCAGTCTGGTCCAAACTGACAGAAGGTCTACTGTGGCACAAGTCACAATTTTTTTAATGATGTTACGGGAGGAATGTAGCACAACACACAGTGTATCGCACCCTGCTGCATATGGGGCTGCATAGCCGCAGACCGGTCAGAGTTCCAACGATGACCCCTGTCCACTGTCGAAAGTGCCTACTATAGGCACGTGAACATCTGAACTGGACCTTGGAGCAGTATAAGAAGGTTGCCTGGTCCGATGAGTCCCATTTTCTTTTACATCTTGTGGACGGCCATGTGCGCCATGTACCTGGGGAAGTGATGGCACCAGGATGCATTGATTACAGTACAGTGGAGGGAGTGTGATGCTCTGGGCAATGTTCTGCTGGGAAACCCTGGGTCCAGCCATTCAAGTGGATGTCAATTTGACACGTATCACCTACCTTAACATTGTTGCAGTCCAGGTACACCCCTTCATGGCAATGGTATTCCCTGATGGCAGTGGCCTCTTTCAGCAAGATAATGCGCCCTGCCACACTGCACACATTGTTCAGGAATGGTTTGAGGAACATGATGAAGAGTTCAAGGTGTTTCCCTGGCCTTCAAATTCCCCAGATTTCAATCTGATTGAGCATCTGTGGGATGTGATGGACCAACAAATCATGGCAGCTCCACCTCCACCAACAGGACTTGAAGGATCTGCTGCTGATATATTGGTGCCAGACACCACAGGACACCTCCAGGTGTCTAGCAGGGCCATGCCTCAGCGGGTCATCGCTGTTTTGGTGGCACGCGGAGGACCAATAGCATATTAGGCAGTTGGTCATAATGTTTTGGCTCATCAGTGTATATGTAAGAGATAATCATGGCTAGGTGTGTGTTAAACGATTTTAAACACACGACATGGAGGCAAAGAACCACCTGATGCGAAGCGGAGTTGCCTCCGTGAAGAGTATTTAAAATCGTTTAACGCACACCTAGCCATGGATTATCCTGCTTATACCGTGGTCACTTGCCAGAAATGATTAGTTACAGCTGTCATACATTTTTCGCAGCACAAATTTTGACTGGAAAAACAAAAAATATCGATTAATGTTATCTAAGGGTCATTAGATCTACAGCTCTGCCTATTGAGTCACAGAGAAAAGTAGTGCGACCACACACTTGGTCAAAACTGTGAATTTAAAAGCACAATCCAGAAATAATAATACCCACAGAATTTAGAGGGGTTGGCACTCCAGAGAAAATGTACTATTTAATTTTTATTCATTGTCATTTTCACATAAATGTGGAAAAAACGACGTTACAAATGTGGCAGTGACAGTAGTGTCTATAGGCTGCACCTCAGCACATAACGTAAACAACACATTACAGTTTAAATCATCTTGCATCACCATGCCGGACAGAGAAAGATACATTTAATAGGTCCTGATTTCCTTCTCTCACCCTCTGTGCAAAACAAGCTGAATTCCATTACAGTTGCAATCGAAATTATTCAACCCACCCAAGACAGTAAGGATTTATAAAGGTAAGCTTTTCTGATGACCCAGAAACTTTACATTTATATCAGTTGAGTGACACATTCAAAGTCATAGTGTGAATATATAACCTAATGTTTGTAAATAGCAGGATTTTTATTTTTAAATACAGCCATGTCATAATTATTCAACCCCTATTGCATGTAGCTGTTTCTTAAGTATGTAAGGCTACACAAGTTATTGTTTTAAAACAAAATTAAGTCATCAATCTGCAATGGCACTTATTTAAGTTTTAAAATGTAAGTTTAGCGTTGTAAGCAAAAATGTATTTCTATGCAAAAAATGCAATTAAAAATAAGCTGTCTCAAAAGATAATAGAGATTATTTCATTACACAAGAAAGGTCATGGCTAAAAGTACATTTCCAAGGCACTTCAATTTCCAATAGACAAAGTTGGCAGCACCATTCATACATTTTTTTAAATATGGTACAACAGCAACCTTCTTGGGGTGTGGAAGAAAGCTAAACTTCACCAAGGGAAATGTTGACTTGAATATTCAAGAAGTAATTAAGAAAGACCTGTGGAGTCCTGGAAGAAGGTTTTATAGACGTATGACACTAAACTGAAAATGAGTTTTAGACCAATGGGTCAGCAGTATGTCTGGAGTAAGATGACAAGGTGATGACAAGAACGACACCATCCCCACAGTCAAGCATGTCAGTCCACCATTCAAATCCCATTGCAAACCTTTGTTGGGATTTCAAGGAAGCAGTGGCAGCACAGAAACCAAAGAATGTCAATGAGCTGGAAGCTTTTGCTCATGAGAAATATGTAACAATTCTAATAGAGAGGTGTCCAAAGCCTGAGAACACTTACCTGAAACATTTATTTGCTGTTATTAAGGATAAAGGATGCTCCACAAATGATTGACTTTGGGGGTTGAATATTTTTGACATGACATTTGTGGAGAGAATTAGTTCCCTATCTGTCACTCACTCGACGTTGTGTCGATGTAGTGACACTACGGGTCACTCTTGGGAGCCCCAAACACCTCTGATCTTTGAGAAAAGGCCAATGGGAATTGGCGAGTGGAATTTGCATGCCACTGCCCCGGACATACAGGTATAAAAGGAGCTGGCTCGCAACCACTCATTCAGATTTTCTATTCCTCTGCCGATCCATTCACCTCTACAAAACTGTTGGATTTATGGCGCATTACAGCGGCTTCTCCCGCTCTTGCACCGGTGGAGCACTGGGGGAGGTTACGTGATGGCCAGGTGCGCTGACTACGAGGCACACGGTGGTCTGCCCATCTTGCACCGCCAGTCCACGTAACACAGTTCAGCTTACTGTGGCATTTTGTATAGGGACCACTAGTGTCACTACATCGACAAAACATCGAGTGAGTGACAGATAAGGAGCGTCTTGGTTACTTTCGTAACCTCCATTCCCTGATGGAGGGAACGAGACGTTGTGTCCTTCCTGCCACAACACTGAACTACCCGCTGAAATGGCCGGGACCTTGTCTCAGCTCCTCAGCACAAAATCTGAATGAGTGGTAGCGAGCCAGCTCCTTTTATACCCATATGTCTGGGGGAGTGGCATGCAAATCTGGTTTTTGGTCTGTCATTATGGGGTATGGAGTGAAGATTGATTTGTATAAAAAAGAATTGAAAGTATTTTAGCATAAGGCTGCAACATAACAAAATGTGAAAAAATGAAGGGGTCTGAATACTTTCTGAATGGACTGTGTGTGTATGTATGTATGTGTGTGTGTGTGTGTGTGTGTGTGTGTGTGTGTATATATATTGCAATTTTGGCTTTTTTTACACTATTCATAAGAGAAAGGTTGAGGAATACTAAAGAGGTGGGGGAATAACTCCTAAAAATGGATTGATGAGGAATGAGGTCCCAGGTAATTAAAGACACGAGGGTTAAAACTACAATAATTGTATGTTTGAAAAAAAATAATAATATTTAAACCCATCTCAGGGGACACAAAACCTCACTTAATATAAGAATCACCCTTGCACTTCATGCTGTGGGACAAACACCAGAATATCCTGTGCTTTTTACTCTGCTATGTTTATTCTTTTCATCTTCATACATAACCTGAAATCAAACTCTTGCGATCTCTAGCTGTCTCTGTGTGAGTCTTTATGAAGCACGCACATCTGAAGCAGCTCTGCACTCATGCACGGGACTGTGGTGGAACACGTGAGTTGTGCATCTCTATGATCATAATGCTGTTTGAAGGTAAGCATTTCATGTTGACAACACAATCATAACTTGAATCAGTTCTGTGCTGTCTTCATCTGTGGCAACTGTTCAAAAAGCATGCAAAACATTCAAGACTTGGAGAGCTGATGCCAGGGGCAAAGGAACAATCTAAAAAATGGGGTGGAGGAAACATTATAAAACTTAGCAGCTTGTTTCAAGAATATTAATTATGTGATGTGCAGTTTGCCCTGTTGTCCTAACTGATTTGAAGAAAGGCAGGTTTTGGCAAATAGTACAAAAACACAGTTTTCAATACATTTTACCTACTGTGATGAAATCATGAGTGTTATGATTATGAACATTTTGTATTGCTGACATAGGCCTACTTATTTGAAAAACTATTTGAAATTTGACTTTGAAATACTGTAATTTTGATGAACTTGTTCATCTCAGACTTGGTTTTGACTTTGAATCACAAGCTTCATTTCATGAGAGGATCCTTAAAGGAGTCGTCTCTCTTTTCAAAGACCACTGTTATAAAGTTATATACATTGTGATTCTTCACATATGAACGGTGCCTGAAGGAATGGGCGGAGATGTTACATAACCCCTGTGGCAACTTACAGAGCTAAATCTAGACATTGACATTTAAGAGCTGAATGTTGATTTTGTTGCTTCACTGACAAAAGCTGGATCAGGCCGTCTATCAGGATTGTATCTTTCTTGGTGGAATTTTTTCTTAACTAGGCAGAATACTAAAACTCAGAGAACATCTAAGAATACAATTTCCCAGGAATCACATAAATGTTTTTTTTTTTTTTTTTTTTTTTTTTAACATTAAAAAAGTTTTACACCTAAGGAAATTAAACTTAACTTTGAAAAATATGTTTATGAAGACTCAAACGTGTACAACATTATAAAGCTGTTTAATTTTACATGGAGCGGGTCACCTAATGCGGGCCTCCATGTTGAGATCACATGACCAGTACATACAGTAAACATAACAAAACAAAAAATAAAATGTAAATCTGAGCATACATTTAACAGTTTTGAATTTATAAGTAAAACAAAAATAGCACCAATTCAAGTAACATTAAACGTTTCCCAAAGTCTAAGTAAGATGTTGACTAATTGAAAGAACTAGTTTCCATAATTTTCCAATAGTGTATTCATTGCAATGTGCATTAAATCTCTTAAACCCATATACTCC
The DNA here is from genome assembly GCF_019703515.2 of Myxocyprinus asiaticus. Classification (NCBI taxonomy): domain Eukaryota; kingdom Metazoa; phylum Chordata; class Actinopteri; order Cypriniformes; family Catostomidae; genus Myxocyprinus; species Myxocyprinus asiaticus. Next base: position 42,243,813 of record NC_059364.1, read on the forward strand.
ACAATATTTATCATCCGGCTAGCTGTGGGTAGCCCAGCAACCATGAAGCCGCATTCACATGATATGCATCAGGATGTCAACGAATGCTCAATGGCAGCATCAAGTTGTACGAGGTGTGAACTGCTAGGCAATCATCTGTGTTCTGTGACTGTTCGTTGATTAACGTATAACGTGCAAGGAAGGGTAACCGGTGGAGTTTCTGGTGCCCCCCTAGGTTAAGATGGTGCCTCCCTAGATAGTTGGAGCCCTACTCAGACTGTGTAATGTGCATCGGCAGACCTTCCATGGGAGAACTCGAACAAGCTAGCCGGCCGCAGCAGTACCTCATCAGTGCCACGCACAGTATCTTGTGTTTGGCTTTTAAGTTGTAGTGAAGAATTGACGTGCTTCTGCAGTTATTCAATTCCACTTTACAAAAGGAAGCAAAGTACTTCTTTTTTCCTGTAAGAGGTCCTTTCTTCACCACTTGATTATTGACATGGAATCGCTGTTGTGTGTGTGTTTTTGATGTGTGTACAACATTGTATTGACCCCGGATACATCGCAAAGGTTACGCCCTGTTCCAACCAGTGTTCAGAATTCACACAGATTCACATCAGAATCTAATGTCAAAATTGTTAAATGTGTTAATTGCGTAAAAACATCAAATAAAAATAATGTGGTAAACATTTAAAATTAATTGTGTGCGTTAACACATTAATTTAGACAGGTCTAATACTTTTATGATCTACAGTATATAAGTTTACTATCACAGGATATAGTGACGAGGAGGAGGGCATGGCCGGGCCATGATGGTGCATGGCCGGCGCAAATCAGCTGATCAGCGGGAGAGTGAGATAAAGGGGAGCCGGAGGCACCAGTTCGAGAGAGAGAGAACTGCACGCGGCCACGTTGCATGTGTGTCCTTATGTTTATGTTTGTTTTATGTTGAGTTTCTGATTAAACATTACATTGACTGTTCAGCCAGTTCCCACCTCCTCCTTGCCCATCCTTATACTGTTACAGTGGTGCGGAAATCCGTGAGGGAGGAGGGATGCGCTGTCGTGGAGTCCTCGCCGCTGCCATCCGCCAGGGGAGCAGCCGCAGCCGTCTGCCTGGGGACGGAAGAGTTGCTGCCAGCTGCCGAGATCCAGAGGAACGTCTGCCGTCCACCGAAGAAGGGGAGGCGGAGGACTCGCTGCCGTCCGCTGGGGGAGGAGAGTGAGATAAAGGGGAGCTGGAGGTGCCAGTTCGAGAGAGAGACGTACGCGGCTGCTTTGCATGTGTGTCCTTATATTTATGCTTGTTTTATGCTAAGTTTCTGATTAAACTTTACGTTGACTGTTCAGCCAGTTCCCGCCTCCTCCTTGCCCATCCTTATACTGTTACAGATATTTATCTCTTTGTTCGTTACAAGACAAATGAGCATAGGTGCATTACGGACCAGGCCAATTGGGCCAGTGCCCAGGGGCCTTTACATTTACATTTACATTCATGCATTTGGCAGACGCTTTTATCCAAAGCGATTTACAGTGCCCTTATTACAGGGACAGTCCCCCTGGAGCAACTTGGAGTTAAGTGCCTTGCTCAAGGACCCTAGTAGTTTAACTACTAGGGGCCTGGGGGGACCCTGGGCTGTAAGGTCTCGCAGCCTATCAACTTTGAAAACAATTGTTTAATATACGCTTGAATATGTGGGCCCCATAGCTTATACAAGGCCCCCTCAATAGGGCCCTTTGACTATGATGGCTCCCAGTCCTGTTATAGGACCCTTTTGCATTACTGTTTCAAATTACTTTTTTTGAGCCACTTTTTAACCCTATGATGCATATCATATTTGATGCATGACTTTCTAAAGCCTCTACATCATCAACATGATCAAAACCTGGAAGTAGAAGACCTTGTAATATAATTTCCTAAATGGCTACCTTCATATTGTGATACACTCATCTTTTTGATGTGAAATCTTTGCTGATTTTGATAAAGTAAAATTAACAATAATGTTTATATTGTTACTGATATTTCAAAATGAGTATTAATTGAATTGAAGCAACATGTGCTAACTTAAAATGTCATTATTTTATAGAAAATTGGTTTAAACAGGTTTAAAAACATAAATTTTCTGACTATTATTTCATATGTTAGGTTTTATAGGATCTTTATGCTTTGTATGAAACGTGCTGTCGAACAAAAACACCTATTATACTATTCATTGCTACAACTGCAAGCTTGCCCTACATTACAAAAAATAACTTGGCTTAAGTGGTTGGGAAAAAGAAGATATTAATATTTTATGTTGTGTGATACAAAAGTACTGATTAATTAAGATACGTAAAGTTTGTTTAGACAAACTGTAATGTTGGTTTGACAAAACCTTGTCTGAAAATGTAAAATACTTTTAAATGCTTTAAGTTAGAAAGTTTTACAGGTCTTACAGTAAGACAAAGAAAGAAAGAAAGAAAGTAAGAGAGAAAGAAGAGAGCATCTTAAAGCAGATTAAAGGGCTTGTGTGTAAGTTTTGACAGTTGAAGTTTGAAATCACAAACATGTAATGTAGTCTATGAGATTTTGGCATAAAGTATGACTTCACAGGGCTTTTTTGATGGGAGAATAACAATGGTAGCCAAGCTGTAGGGTCATTGCAAACAGAATTTACATTAAAATGTCCAAAAGACCACTATTTTTGAGCCACACACCTTTCAGCCCTTCAATACTCTCACAATGGAGGGTAAAAAGAAAGTTGGCCCTGGGGCCTTTGCTAGTCATAATCCACCCCTGCAAATGAGTACTATATTCATACAAATGAGTATCATGTCTATTTCCTGTGCAACGATGGTGAATTATCAGTAACTTATACAGTATGCATGTACGCATACATATGATGCATGCTATTTGTCACTCAAGGTAGCACTGTTTTTTGGTGATTGACTTGATTTACATTTGACATTGCTGTTTGATGAAGAAACAACATGGAAGTAAATTATAGCAAGTAAAACACATGAACAGTATGAAATGGCTATTGCCATTTAGGTGCACTACTGAAATTCTGTAAGTTGTACATCTATTAAGACTCAGTTAGTGCCTGAGAAAATATTCATGTATAGCTTATGTGTTAAGTGCAGCTCAATATGTGTTAGAACAGGATTCATTAGATCCACACTGAAATTTTCAATCATTTGTTGCATCTTCTCTTCACCAATGCATTTAAGGGTTTTAAATTCACGTTTGATGTATGTGTAATATATGTTGTAGAACAAAAGTCTCTTCAAGTAACTTTAACTTCAGACCTTATTTTACTCATAAATCCAAAACTGCCACCTAAAACCCAAACATTTTGGGGAATTAGTATTCCGGGTTGGCCTGAACAGCTCTAATAGAGTACTGCATTGCTAGCTTAGCAGCATGCTAACATCAAACCCTATTGAAATCAATTGTGAGTTGAGTCCCCCAGTGCTATATTTAAACAGTGCTATTTGTATAATGTAACATTCTTCCTATCCACTTATGAGGTTCCATTGCAGTTAGGATGTTTTAGGCCACATCCATTAATACCTTTCTGTTTGTGGCTGATTATGCTAGGTTTACGCCTACCAATCACAATGAGCACTGCCGTTTTTCCTCCACTGAAAACAAAAACTTTCGAAAATGCTTTCCAGTAACTCATAATTTGACAAACTATGATGTTAGGGAGTGGAAAATGGTGTTTTCAATTGAAAACGTATTAGTGTGGATATGGCCGGAAACAGCAGATTCTTATTAAGGTGGTAGACAGCAAGGCAGCGTACTAAGTTTAAAAACAAAACCATATTCAAAAATCTTTATGTGTGTTTTGGCATGATTTGAGGTATCATTCATGTCTGTGCTGTACAACTTACACGTTGAAGTTTAATACTTAGGGTAAGGGGTTTGTTCAAATTTCTAACCCCAAATATGAGCAATAGTAATAGAGATGCTTGCCTTAGCAAGCACCACTAATTAAACACACAAGATTTACTTGGTGTAACATTATATAAATCACCCTAAAATGATGTCCTTAGCTGACACGGCTTATTTGGAGCAAGATGCATTAGCACAGTATTGATTTGGAATAGCTGTTCTTAGCACCACTGTACATTCATATTCATGGTATTGCACTCAAAATACGCTGTGTCCCAGTAGATGCAGAAAACCAGCCTAGGAAAATGTTGTCTGTCTGCTGCTCTATTTTAAGCATTTAGGACTCACAATTGATTTAATCTGGAATAATTCATTGTGGAAATGTCTGCCGCTGAGATCTGAGTCTACTGGAATAGCTCTGTTCATTAATCATATTTTCAAATTGACTGTGCGATCCGCTGTGCTGGATTCAGAGGGAGTTTGGTAAATATTTGATTTATTGTTTGATTAATGATTGGTGAAGGCCAATTTGATGAAATTCTAATGTAGCAATCGGAATGAGCATTGTTTTTCTTTTCGTGTTGATCCAAATTTCTTTTTCAGCTCATAATGGAGTAGTTGTCATAAATAATCAATGTTACTTATGCTTTGCAGCCACCACGCCTCTAGATATGTTAATCAATTGTGTTGTGTCATCATTTGTTCCACTAAATCAGAAGAAAGTCTTCCCAATAACATATCCACCACTGAAACAAACATTCAAATTACTAATATATAAAACCTAATTAAGAAACAGATATTTCTGGCAGTGTTACAACTAAAATTCAGGGGGCCGGGTACAAATTTTTTATCGGTGGGCCCCCTCTACCTGGTCTCAATTAGTAGGCTATACTAGAGAAACTTTGTGCCCCCCAACTCCCTCATAACAGGGTTTGGGACAACATTCCTGGTAGTCCTCCCTTGTCAACAGCCCTGATTTAGAGTCCTGGATGCTGACTGGTGCTTTTCAGCTGTGCTAATATATACGGTTTAGTAAAAGCTATAACTTGAAACACCTATTCATCTAGAACAGGGGTGTCCAAACTATGGCCTGAACAGCTGAACAGCCCTAATAGAGTACTGCATTGCTAGCTTAGCAACATGCTAACATCAAACCCTATTGAAATCAATTGTGAGTTGAGTCCCCCAGTGCTATATGTAAACAGTGCTATTTGTATAATGTAACTTTCTTCCTATCCACTTATGAGGTTCCATTGCAGTTAGGATGTTTTAGGCCACATCCATTAATACCTTTCTGTTTATGGTTGATTATGCTAGGTTTATGCCTCTCATCCACAATGAGCACTGCCGTTTTTCCTCCACTGAAAATGGAGACTTTCGAAAATGCTCTCCAGTAACTCTCCAGTAGCCCCCTCTATCCTGGACTCAACGAGTACGCTATGCTAGAGAACCTTTGTGCCCCCCAACTCCCTCATAACAGGGTTTGGGACAACATTCCCAGTAGTCCTCCTTTGACGACAGCCCTGATTTCCAGTCCTGGATGCTGATTGGTGCTTTCCAGCTGTGCTAATATATACGGTTTAGTAAAAGCTATAACTTTAAACACCTGTTCATCTAGAACAGGAGTGTCCAAACTACGGCCTGTGTGGCCCGTGAGAGATTTTAGAAATAGAACAGAATTTGGTTCCTTAAAGGGTTTATTATTCTCTACTGCTTTAGACAGCATCCATCTACTAGTGATTTAAGAAATCAAGAAACCTAACCTAACCGCCATTAAAATTGAGGAGGACATGCCCATAGAGTGCAAAAGTCTGGTTCTGGAAGTAAAAATCATTTTCCTTTTTTCCATAGGTGAATTGATTTTTAACTTTAATTTATAAACCTTTAAAGAGAGACCTAGTGTGATCTCCGAGGTTGATAATAAATCAAATATATAAAAAGAGAAATTAAATACAGTATTGTGGATTTTACTATTCTCACTATTAGGTTGCTAATCAAATGTATGCACATTTGTGACACTGACGATGTTACAGTCATTTCAAAAGGTCAGATTTCCTCCACTGAAGCAGGAACAAGATGCACACAAGATGCTTTTTTGATACATTCTCCAATCAGGTTTTGCACTTGTGGGGTCAATGACAGCTCGAGTGCATGCTGCCATTAAAACAAAAGGGCGACATTCAATACCAACCAAATTCTGAAATTCATTTTAATTTTCAATTACACTTTCTACTCATATTATTAAGTTACAATACATTATAATATGAAAATAAAATGTACTATATATAAAAAAAAATATAGAAGTATTTTCCCTAGAGGTCTCAGACATATTGACCCCACCGTACAGTATATGTTTGGCACATGAAAATGTAATGCATATTAGGAATGAATGACCAATCTGGGATATACTGTATCTGTGCAATATTTCTCACCCAATTTGTGTGTGAATCCCTCTCTAACATTCACCTGGTATAACACAATCAGCAGTACTTTTAGAGTCTTTTTGAATGACACCTTCAGCACTGATTACTGTCTATAAGTTCAACACCTAACTAAGCTTTTGACATTGAGCCAGATCAATAAAGTAGTTAAAGGGTGTCACTCTGCATCTTAAGCGGCTGTCTGAGCCCTTTCCGATTTCCTTCATCGGGATCAGACAGTGTCCATCACGGAACTCAAGCAGTGGATGAGAAAAGCTCCCAGCAGGACAGAAACATAGATCAGGAGGTGTGTAGAATGGACTCAGAGGGGAGGGGTTTGGCCTGTTAAAGTGCAAAGGTGCTGTGATGAAAATGTAGGTTGAACTGATGGCTCCTAACATGTGACAGCTGCCTTGAGGGACCCTGCGGGGCCATGGAGGAAGAGGGTGGAACAGACAGGGTGAGTTAAATGCATTTTGCAAGGAAAGCACACGACACAACAGGAGTGAGGGTTTAAACCAATATGGTTCAAGATTCTGCACCTCGACAATGCAGAGAACACCGAGACACTCTCTCGTTCAGTCAATGACCTTGAGTAAGAATAGAAGCATCAAATACTAGAAATCAAAGGTTGTGGTAAACATAATCATTATCCATCACTTTGACGGACTTTGTTGTAAAATTTCCATCATGGTCTATTTTTGATTTTTTTTTATCTGTCGTACTTGTTTGCATTTTCCTGATAACTATATGGGCTTCTATCACAACATGGTTGAATTCTTAATTCTGTTTGGTTGACGGATGATCCAAGTAGAATTTTCTATAACTGCACTGCTTTGAAATAGTTCCAGTATTGTTGACCGCATGTAAATTCCGTATTCCATATCGCTACTTTCTGAATTGTTGCAGATTATCAAAGAGTCATACAACGTAGCACAGCTAAAGAGAAAAGTACAAAATCATTGGTCAAGCAATTCAGAAAAATCTGAAATTTCAGAAATTAATTTTAATAACTATGGGAAATCTGTGCACACCTGTGTTGGGGAAGCTACATTGAAACTGTAGCTTCTCAAGCTATAAGCTACTCATAACTTCAAATAGTTAAGCTACAGTCAAGCAAATTTTTGTAAAAATGTAGTTAGCTAAACTAAAGCTGCTAAAAAAAAAGTAACAAATTACATTGAAACTATTTAAAGAAGAACATATTTTTAGACATATAACTGTCTATAATTGGATATTATTTAATTAAGTAATTGATAATTTTATATGTATATTTCATTATGTTGACATTCCATTACCAAAATTAACCATGGTTTTAACTACAGTAACCATTTATGTGATATTTGTAGTAAAACCATAGTAACCACAAAATTTACCATGGTTAATACAGTCATGGTTATTGCAATATTACTATGGTTAAACCATATTTTCCACCAAAAAAAAAAAAAACGGGGTTACTACAATATTACTATAAAAAACCCATGGTTAATTTCTGTAAAGTTTAAACAAACAAAGGGTGACAACATGAAATTGAACATACATTTATACTTATATGTTTATACGCATACTTCATTTCACACCCTGTGCCTCATCCATTTTTTGGAGTTGTGCCCAAATCTCTTTTGTATTCCTCAATCTATCTCTTAAAAATAGTGTAACACACACACACACACACACACACACACACACACACACACACACACACACAAAAGGGTCAAAACTGCAACAAAGTTTTTTTATTTTTTTATATATATAATGGTTTAGGTACCAAAAGTGACATCTTTCGACATCTTTAGAGACCGTAGGTATGTAAGAAATATCATTTTTTTCGCACTTCCATAAATTATATTTTTTTATGATTATTTCATATCTTTTTAAATTTACTATCACAGGATGTTGTTTATTACAAGAGAAATTAGTGCTATATGCACACAAATAAACACTATATCATGTTGATTTTCTGTGCAACAATGAATTATTAATTATCAGTATCCCATACGCGTATACACATACATATTATACATGTTATTTCTTACTCAATGTGGCACTGATGTTTCAGTGATTGACTTGATTTACATTTGACATTGCTAGCTGAGGTTGAAACAACATTGAAGTAAACTATAGCAAGTGTAACACATGAACAGTATGATATGACTGTTGTCATTTGGGTGTACTACTGAAATTCTGTAAGTTGTACATCTATTTAAAATCAATAAGTGCCTGAGAAAATACATATATGTAATGTATGTGTAACTTAAGTCTAGCTGGTCTGTATCTTATGTGTAGATTATGTGTTATGTGTAGCTCAATATGTGTTTGACAGCCAGTTGCATCTTAAAAAATGTATTGTGAAAATAATGAATCTTGTCCTAGATTTGTCCTGATTTGTTGCATTATCTCTTTGATTTATGAAAAATAAAACATCAAAATATATTTTATTTTATAATTGTTTAATTGTCTTGAAAATATTTTAAATATTTGACACCATCTCTGCATTTATGATAGATATAAGTGCCGGGTCTCTAAAGACCCAAATATGTATGAGTGTTTGGGAAAATTAACATGCATTTAAGGGATAATATACATACAATAGTAAACAAGAAAACATTTTATATTTTATAAAACTGAATCAAAATAGAGTGATACACAGCAGCTTTGAACTAAATATAATTTGCTTCAAAAAAAGAAGGCAAAGTCCCTTTAAAGCTGTGCAGAGTTAAATTAAATCAGTGAATCATTTATGTGAACTACTTCATTTATGACCTGTCCGAAAGTACTGACAGTAAAATGGAGTTCCCAATTCTAAAATAAAACGGATAATTCTGGAGTCATATGGATTACTTTCATGCAGCCTTTATGTGATTTTTGGAGCTTGAAAGGTCTGGTCACCATTCACTTGCATGCATAGACCTACAGAGCTGAGATATTATTCTAAAAATCTTAATTTGTGTTCTGCAGATGAAAGAAAGTCATACACATCTGGGATGGCATGAGGGAGAGTAAATGATGAGAACATTTGCGTGTGAACTAACCCTTTAAGAAATAACCCGGCTATCTTGTATAGTACATTATTCATGCATTAGAGCTGATCATTTAGGCCTGTATCATTTTCGAGTTGTAGTGTAGGTTTATTCTTATAACGACCTGAATTTGGCCAAACATAGGCTACAATGCATGTTAAGAAAGAAAGACGATTCAATCAATTAATTAGATCATATTACCACGTCATTATTCAGGAAAAAAGTTATTAGCATCCTTTACTGTAGGAATGTTTTTAAAGAAGGGAAACACAATAAACCAGATACCTTATTTTTATCTTTTTAAGATAAATCTTAATAATCTTCAAAAGAGTACTGTTACAGAGTTTAACAGTGAATGGATGAATATCTTTGTTTCTTTATTTTCAATGGCAGCATATTCACTGTCACTGAGTCACTGAAATGTGGTATCCGTCAACTTAAGGTGCCACGTGACTTCAGCAATCTAGTTCTGTCTCATCGCAGCACACTTCACACATCCAGTGTAAGATTCCCTATTGTAATCACAGTAGAGGTAACATGTAATTTGAACCCCCAATAAAAATGTTTTTGTCCAGATTAATGACCATGCCACATTTTTACGATTGTGTGGGGACTCGACCAAGCAATAGTTTACTTGCCCAGCCATACCATGTCACCTCTATTGATAATGATATTTCACCAGAGGCTACCTTAATGCAAAAATCAATATAGGCTCTTCTCTCAGAATAAATGGCCAGTGTCTCTAAACTCTGTCATACCTTGGGACCATTTATTTCATCCATCTGTTGTATAAATAGCAATGCTAAGCACTCTCAACAGTAACATGCTCATCACATGCTGTAACAATCTACAAGCTCCACAAACGTGTGAACAAACAGTATCTGCTCAACAACATATCCTTCCAATAGAGACTGCATCATCTTCACAGGTTATATTTAGGGAAGAGGTGTTTCTCCATACACATCTAATGTGGCTAAATTGATATATGCAGGTATTTTGGCCAGACTGAGCTTTAGTGACTGCAAAAACATTTTTGGAGCATCCATGTTAAATATTTAACCTCCTGAGACCCCCGTGTGACTGCTCAGCCTGATCTCAATATACGTAGCTATTTGTAACATTAAACGTACACGTTTCTACATTTGGATAGACACTAAAACGAACAATATGGACGTTTGAAAGTATCGAAACATGTAAACATTTTTATGTATTTACAGCTTTAGAAACGTAAAATATTGACAAATCCATTACAAATACATGTTAATACACAAATCGATTATAAATATATTTGTAATTTTCTGTTTTATTGATATTTTGGATCCCTTAACCATACCACAACCTCTAAACATAACCACTTTTCAACAATATAAAATCACACACCTACTCCTAAACCTAACCATAACCATTTATTAAGCATATAAAACACATAACAGGCAGGTTCATTTTATCACAATAATGCATTCAGAAAAATGACAAAATTCAGTACAGAAGTAGTCCAAAGGGCGATGCGCTGCATCTGATGTGCTCCCTGATGGCATTCAATAGCATTGTGTGAGGTAGAGAGTGGAATTTAAATGATTCATTGCTATAAATCTTCTCTTAATGCACACGATATGAGCGCTGTCATTTCTCATTCAAACACATATACATGACAGAAAACAGCAGTCGCAAACAGTCACGAGACACTTGAGGCGGCAATATTTTAATTTTGAAAACAAAACCAAAGCGGGTTGACGGTTACGGCGGGCATGACGGCACTGCAGTATATGGAGACGGAGATCGTTGAATAAAAGTCTTGAATTTTGCTCTGTTCTTCACAGAAAGCAATCTGAAGATTTGGATTGTAGCTAACAAATGTATAGATACATTTTATTGTTGTTTTATGGTGCTTTTTGTGGTTTATTTTGTTTTTTGGCATATTCTGAAAACTCCTTTTGTGTCCCATGGCAAACAAAAATACAAATTAAATGTTTAATAAATGATTAACGATTATACAAGTTTTTATTGATTTTAACATTTTAAAGTGTAGTCTTGGTTAAAGTGATATAATCCTTTAAAACGTTGTATAGGTCAACAGAACTGAATGAAACCGTTAAAATGTAATATTATAATATAAACTGCATTAAATAAATGTGATGGCATTTAACTAATCTCATTCATTATAAATTAAATGTATTTAACTGATTAATTCTATGAATTATTCAATATTAATTATTTCAAACAGTACACGTCAACATTTGTACATTTCTATAGGTGTTAATATGTAAAATGATGACATTTAGATACGTTTTGTGTCTATGCAAACGTAAGAGAATGTACATTTGTTAGAACCAAACTTTACGTAAGAGTACATATGAGTTCTCGTGAGATCACGTTGGACTGCTTTGTGCATGTTCCATTTCCCTTTTTGATTTGTAACTAGTAGCACCTAATAAACAAGCAAAAAAAAAAAAAGTTTTCATAAAAATGTATGTCCACATATGTAGACAGCGAGACAACGTTGTGAAACTTTAAATAACACTAAGTTATAGAAAATCTGATTTTTTTAATCAAATCTGCAGCCTGAAACTGAACTTTTGGTATGATTTTAAGATTGAATGCGCTTAGCTGCATAGAGAGCTATAGGATGCTCCCTTGCTCCCTGTTTAGTAAGTGACTTAACCTCCAGTGAGCTGTCTGTCTTCAGTGGTCTCAGAACAGTTTGAAATGCACCTTATTCTCATCCTAACTCCATATGAAGCCTCTGAAAGCAACGTTTTTCAGCTTTTGGATGAACCAATTTATTCTCAATGTGAAAATGCATTGTAAATATAGGAATGCATTTACTAATATTAATGAATTGAATCACAGTTATAGAAAAATAAAACATAATAAAATGTATATTAAAATGAAGATAAATGACCCACAGATGGGTTAATGTTGAAAGTAATTCAAAATAACTAACATGTTTTTTTCTACTTTTGAGGAAATGCAGTGCCATTTTCCACATATGTGGACATCATGTTTATCAGGGCGCTGACGCGCGAAAAATGAACAGATTTCTTAAAGCGGCATATCAAACGAAACTAGAGACTCTTTACAACCAAACAGGTTTCAATGAAAAAACTTAGAGATTTCTTACAAGAGGCACTTTTGTTGGTGCTGCGTCGGAAGGAGTGCTTCAAGGAAATTGACGGCATGCTATTGTGTCACGTGACTCTGTGTGGCAGAAGTTAACCCTTTAAATGACAGTCTAGAGTCTTTTGAACAGTATTTAGTCTGTTTTTATTCATTTAAATTATGCGTTGTGAACAGCGAGTCAAAATACAACGTCCACGCACGTGGACGTGGGGTCGCGCAAGGTTAATAAAGGGGTCATATCATAATTTACATCATTCAAAAGCATTATCCATAATTCTGAAGAGAAATACACCAATCAGAGAAGTAGCTTTTCAGCAGTGACCGCCCACTCCCATGAAGTACAGTATTGCGAATGACATTATCAAGTCTCTCAATCTTTCTACACTCTGTACTATTGTTTTTGATGTGATTATCACATTTACATAAACGTAATAAAAGGATTTAAGCACACAGTCTTTATTTGCTTGAAAATCGAAATAAATGGGAATAAATAAGTACTTCTGGAAAAACTGTGACTTAGAAAGTGGGCGATCACTGTTGCGTACTATAGCCTACCAGTTGCCTTAGCAACCTGCTCTTTCTTCAGTTATATGTTTTATATATAATGTATAACAATTGTACAATTTTAAAAATAAAAATTGGTAACGCTCTACATTAATGTTCCCTATATTAGAGGTTTATAAATGGGTTCATTAATGACTAATAAGCCATTTACAAATCATTGATTTGAAATAACAACATGAATAAAAAGGATGACGTTCAAGCAATTCCTGCCAAATAGTAAACCATTTTATCTGCCGTGTTATAAATGCTTAATAACTCTTATTAAACATTAATATCATTTGAAAATGTACATTGATGTAAAAGGGACACATATGAAGAATTTAAGGAGCAACATAAGAAACCCATGTATCTAAAATTCAGTATAGTTTAATGTTCATCGGGCTTTATTATATGTTATATGCTGTGAATGAGCATGAAGGGATGAAAAGTGTTTTTGCAGAGGACCTTAGGTAACTATAACTAGTTAAGTTGGGACAGCACTCGGAGTAGCACCATTCTTTTGACATTAATGTGACAAGGAATGTGAAGACATTACAGATATTAAGTTTGAAAAAGTGTATTTATTAAGCATTTATAACACGTGAGCATTTTAACTTACTATTTGGGAAGTATTGCATGAAAGTTGTCCTTTTCTATTATGTGGTTATAACTACATATCAATGATTTATAATTAATCTTTAAATAACTTATTCATTAATGAACCCTTTAATTAACACTAAACAAAGGGGAGTAATGTAAAGTCTTACCAAAAATAATAAAGCAATGTAAACATGTCTTTAAAACAATACTGTTTATTTATTTATTTATTTATTTTTTTTAATATTCTTTTTTTTGAACACCTGCAAATCATCCGTGACAATTTGGGAAACCTGGACTGTTATTGAATGTTTACATAGTATATGAAACTGTTTTATTTCAAAATTACAAAAGGAAATTTGATTGTTCATGATACGACCCTTTTTAACACATCACACATCTTTGATAGGATGTAGACAAATCAGGGACATAATATGTAACATGGGATAACCAAATAGCCTAATTAGTGTTTTGCTTTTTTGAGTCTCCCATTAAAGCAGGACAGAGAGGCCAATTTAATGTTCATTACCACAGCCTCTGTTCTGATATATACTAGCTGTTGTTGACACACTGCTATACATGCTCCTGTTGCTGCTGCATGCTGATTCAACCCATGCATCCCTGTCCCATCTGCTATGACAGATTTAAAGGTGAGCGCAAGCCATTAAATGAAGATGCATGGCATTTGATTGGGCGACAAGTCAATTTCCCACATGAATGGCGACACGAGAGGCTGCACATTATCTTTGGTAACCTTAGTATGTGTTTAAGCCAATGCATCATCTGTCTAGACTGGGAGTCCATCTCTGGCCCAGCGTGATTGAAATAAGCAAACCGTCAACAGAAAACTGCTCTTGTGAAAAGTTGTGAAAATCAATAAGTCAGATTAATTATTCTTTTAGATGTATATTCGGAAGATTAATGTTAACACTTTTCAATAAAGTTCCTTTAAAAAATAGTGTGACTTTACAATATATTCCTGGTTACTTGTAGCCAGACTTTCCCACACAGTATACAATAAGGTTGAGTAGCTTAACCAAAATCATGGTATGAGTAATTTTATATTATTGTAGCAGTATTTAGCATTTTATAGTTATTATACCTTAAAAGTCAAACTCAAAATGTTTTATATATAAAATAATCATGTACTAATGCCTGTCAGTTTGGCAGGTGGCTTGCATGTTGCTATGATGCTGGAAGCTCTGCCATCGGTAGATCAACTACTAGCAGGGTCACCCATGGTGGGCAGGTTTCAGCATAGCTTCCATACTAAAACAGACTAGGAAGAAAGGCATGGCAATCTACTTCCGAAAATCAGCCAACGAAAACCCTATGGATCACAACAGAACACTTTCTGATACAGTGCTGGAAGATGAGCCCCTCAGGTTAGAAGGCACTCAAAATACGACTGGGGATGAGCTGCCTCCTAACAGCAACAATCAGGAAAATGGTGCGGGACCGGGCAACATTTAATTCTGTCACACATAGGGTCACCATGAGTCACAGGCGACTCGATGCCAATTAACTGGGTTATCCTTTGCAAATGAAACATACTTGATCTCATTTGATTACTTACTTTACTTATTCAGAACTTGATGGAAGCAAATCAAAAGTTAAGGCAATACAGCAATATAATCAATATAGCAAACTCTCTACCAGCTGGCACGTTTCTACCCTTGCACAGTATCTACCATCATGCCGCCCAGCCCTAGTGTGCAAAGTTATGTTTTGTTCAGCCAAGAAAACAACAGTATTTATTAATTAATTAATTGGTCCCATTTTATATTAGGTGTCTTTAAAGGTGCTGTAAGCAATTTTAGCCATTCTTGAATTTCCACAAACTGAGCCGTTGGATTAGCCATGCCCCTTCTCTCCAAAACCCTGCACTCCAAAAATACCAAATGAGCTTTATTGAGACATATATCAAGCAGAAACGGCTGTCAAAAACAACAGCAGCACAATTGCGCCCTCAACTGACAACTGTTATAAGCAACATGGCATAAAAATGGCTTTCAGCTTCAACAATAACTACAACACTATGAGAAAATTCAAAATGATTGACAGGCAGAAAGTGTCATTGACCGCAGACCACGGACACATGCTGTCACAAAGACAGGTGAGATATCTCACGACACTTATTTCATTAGTATCTTTCAGGGAGTTTTTGTATACCTTTCCATGAAATAAAAATAAATAAATAAATAAATAAATAAATTGCTTACAGCACCTTTAACTACTATGTAATAACATCAAAATACAAACAATACAATGTATTTACTGTGCAAAATTCTCACAAGATTCACATTTGCTACTCCTGAGGTTGAGGTATGGTTAGGTTTAGGGGTAGGGGTTAGGGGAAGGATTGGAGTAGGGTTAGGGTTAGGGCTAAGGTTAACAGTGTAATTTGTGTAAAGTGTAAATATGTAACTAAATGCAGGCACTTTAAATTTGAGTATACTGCAACAACACATACAGTATGTACATAATAAGTACATTGTAGCACATGCTTAAGTACACAGTAGTTAAAGACACCTACTATAAAGTGGGTCAACTTAATTTTGTATTCTAAAGTAGTGGTTCTCAACTGGTTTTGCTTCAAGATCCAGATTTTACATTCATACACAGTATCAAAATAATTTATCATACAAAAGAAAACACATCTGTCTTTGTGAAATGTATAAATATTACCATGAACTGCACAGGCCCAAAAATACACTGCCTGGCCCCCCAAAAAAGTCACATATTCGAAAATTTTGTTGGACCGCCTTTAGCTTTGATTACGGCGTGCATTCATCGTGACATTGTTTGGAGAACCTTATGCAACATCACAACATTTATTTCCATCCAGTGTTGCATTACATTTTGGCCGAGATCTTGTATTGATGACGAGAGAGTCGAACCACTCTGTAAAGTCTTCTCCAGCACATCCCAAAGACTTTCAATGGGGTTTAGGTCCAGACTCTGTGGCGGCAAATTCATGTGTGAAAATGATTCCTCACGCTCCCTGAACCACTCTTTCACAATTTGGGCCTGATGAATCTTGGCATTGTCATCCTGAAATATGCCCGTGCTGTCAGGGAAGAAAAAATCCATTGATGGGATAACCTGGTCATTCAGTACATTCAGGTAGTCAGCTGACTTCCTTTTATTGCTGCCTAACGTTGCTGAGTCTAGACCTGACCAACTGAAGCAACCCCAGATCATAACACTGCCTCTAGAGGCTTGTAAAGTGGGCACTATGCATGACGGGTGCATCGCTTCATGCACTTCCCTTTATACCCTTACGCTTTGGAATAGGGTAAATCTGGACTCATCAAACCACAAGACCTTTTTCCATTGCTCCACAGTCCAATCTTTATTCTCCCTAGCAAATTGAAGTAGTTTTTTTCCAATTAGCCTCACTAGCAAGTGGCTTTCTTGTGTCACACAGCTATTTAGTCCCAATCCTGTAAGTTATCGTTGCATTGTGCACGTGGAAATGCTCTTACTTTCACTATTAAACACAGCCATCAGTTCTTCTGTCGGTTTTTTTACGATGTGACTTCAAGATTTTTATTCCGACCACATTTCTTCCGCAAAGCTGTTGGTTCACCACTATCCTTCCTGGTTTTAATAATGCGTTGGACAGTTCTTCACCCAATTCCAGTGGGTGCAATCTCCAGCAATCTCCTTAGTTGTTTACTTTGCTTAATGCCGGCCAATAATTTGCCCCTCCTGAAACACAGTAACATCTTTTCCACGACCATGGGATACGTCTTCCGACATGGTTGTATAAGAAATGAGAAGCTACACACTGCATCAGTTAGAGTTAAAAGAATTGTTGCCAGATGAAACATATTAATCACTGCAATAATGATCCAATCATAGGCTCTTAAGTATCTGCTTATTTAAATCCAAACGGTGACTTTTTTTGTTTTTTTTTTGTTTGGCCAGGCAGTGTATGAACATTTGAGTGTTTTGATTTTAAATATTTTGATGTGTCATGATCTTGGAAGCCAATAATTCATTGCAACAAAATATTTTGTGGTTGGCTCAAGCCATATTTTTCCTTGTTGCAGTTGCTCATAGTTTTTGAGGATGAGGGCATGTCATGCATCCTGTCCATGTTGGCATCTTCCAACTTTTGCTAGCTTATATCAAGTGACAGCTGAATTTGCACCAAATTACCATAGAGTTTGATTTTACAGTTGTTGACATCAACAACAAGATATAAGAAGCATTTTTTCCTCCCTTTTTAAAAGCGGATTAGCCTAGTTACAGTATTTATGCTATCCTAACTATACACAATTGTATGGCTAGTTGCATTTTATTATTTGCACCAAGCATTGTTTTTCCCAACTGTCCATAGAACAACACAGGTAGCCTTGCAATAGTCTTACTGATACGATGCAGCTTTTTGGTACCATATTTATTCATAAGTGGAAGCCTGTGTGGGTGTGAAATACACAGGCCTGCAAGAGCTCATGCTTACTGGTCACGCTTTCATTTCAGCATCATCATGCCCTCCTCCCAGACATAAGAAGCGTATGTTAGTGATGTTACATGTGTACGGCTTTCCACTGGAAGATCTAATTTCATGACCCATTAAAAGGTTTTTTTTAAATCATTCATAGCAAAGAGTCCCTCGGGGGATGCTTAACTGTGAATATATACTTATTTGTCTTGCTTTTATCTCAGAGAAGAGGTGAGAAGATGCTTTTCTTTTTTACCACAAAGAGATACTAACATCTTTTGCAATGGAACAAGATTGATGCTGTTATTCTGGCAATAATGTAATGCAATATTTAACTTTCCTATGCTCACAATAATGCTTTATAAAAATGCTACACTGGGAATACATCACTGGTTCTTTTCACTAAACAAGCATAACCACTATTACCTCTAAACAACATAGCATCTTGCCTTGCACTTGTTAAGTGTGATTGATACTGGGAAAAATGTTAAATAAAAATTATGTACAATGTGATTGTGTGAGTTTACAACACTCTATAGTGGTAATGGTTATTGGTGTATAATGGTCACCCACCTGAGTCAATTACCACTCATTGTGCAGAGTCATTCTCCTCTCACATAGATTATACCACAATAAGAAAAAGTATATATAAAAAAAAAAAAAAAAATGCATATATGGCACAGCAGTACATTTAATTAATTTAACGCCAAACAAATTGCACTGCCTTTAAGAGACTGGATCCTGAATGTGATAAATGTGATAAATTTGTGCCTATGTTTAATGATTATGCACTCTTAAAATTTTTAGTATTACTCATATATATTTTATTTATTTTTTTCACAAGTTTTTCAACCACATTATAAAGCAAATTTCATTTATACACCTGATCATTAAGCCACACTGTGGCTTAGGCAGCTTGCCCGTGCTGTTTGACCCAATATTTTCAATGCAATGGCACAAATTCAACAAGCCCCCAAGGAGAACAATTTCTAAATGGTTTGGAGAACACGCTGGATTATTTTGTAATAATAAGGTACTTTTAATGCCAATAAAAGTTTGAATGAAATAAATTAATTTCACAACAAAGTAGGGTTGTAATGATACCATAATCATATCTTATGATACTATACCAGCTAAAATATCACAATACCACACGACAGAGTGTTAATTCTAAATACAGTTTGTCATAGTGGTTCCTAAAAATTTGCCATTCCACTTGTAGCTCCAAAATTGGTGAAAATAACTAATGGAACTGGGAGAAGGCTCAATACCTAATAAATTCTTAGTTTGATGTAAAAAACAAAAAAACAAAACCTTTGCTGCATCAAAACAGTTCAAATGACAACGGCTTTAAACTTTTATTACATTATTTCTGTGATTATTTAAATGTTGGTAACATATAAAGATATTGTAAGGTTGAAAAGACCGTTTTGAGCTGCTGTTTCTTTATTACAACTGCTTTAGCCCCGCTGTCCTGGTAAACAGCAGCAGGAATGCAGATTACACACAGACACACATACACACCGGCTTGATCGCAAGGCTCAGAGGCGTGATCAAACCGATCTGGGCTTCATTTCCCAAAAACACTGCAAGCTTAAATTTATGGTAGAGACCATTGGCGGCAATTGTAAGAGCGAAGTTGCCACCACCATGCATTTTTAATTGAAAAAAAAAAAAATAAAATGAAATTAAGAGATAAGTAGGATTTTTACTAAAATCCATTGATTTCAGAAACCCTTGTTGCATTACATGCAATGATGTGAATCCAAAAGAGAAATAAATAAATAAAAGTAAAAGGTTTTTCTCTAAAATGTCTGGTTGTCAGAGAATGTAAATCGTAGAGATGTCTGAGCTGGTGGGATGGTCGATGAGATGAGCTAATACTTACTGTCCTTGTTGCATATATTTTTATAAGTCTCATGACCTGTTGGTCCAACTTCACTTAAATAAAATATCAAAATATCAATAAAATATCAAAACTACTGTAGATAATGATCTCACCCAATTTTTTGTATTGTGTGCCAGAACTGAAACGCAAAGTGCTCTATACAGAGAACGTAAACATCTTCTGCATCTTTCCAAGCACAACAACAGAAATATAAAAGCACAATTGCCTCAATAGCTTTTCTTTGAAATCACTGGCTTTTACAATACCTATAAGACATGCTCGGTCAAAAACCGTCCTTTGGATGGTACTTAACAATGAAATAAAGGGTAGTTTCTACAGGTACAAGGCTGTGATGACTCATGCATTTTCATGCATCAGCAGACATGAAGAGAATTAGCTTAGACTCTTTCCCGCTGCACTGCACAGGTGAACTGTCCTCTTACAATTAAATGACTCACGATTCAGACTGGGAGGTTATTTGGCTTAAACTACAGACTGTGGAACTTCCACCTCATCTACTTCTTGCAAACAAAAAGAGGTTATAGGAGAGTTTGCAGAGTGCTGTTTCCTTCCCTGTGATGATGTATACAGTATCAACATGATTACAAGAGAAATTGACATATTACTTCCAAAAGATCATGTACCCTGAAATTATGTACCCCATTATGCTGAATTACTGACAAGCACCATCCCCCATCAGATAATTTTGACCGTGATCACCTTTTCACCTCTACTTCCCTCTACACTGTGTGAGCAACCTCCGTCATGGATTCTAGTCCCATGGAAACCAGGAGGAAATTGCGTTCACTTCAAGACACGGGTTCTGGTCCCATGTATACCAGGAAATAATCAGGTGAATTCAGAGACATGGGTTCTGCTCCTGTGGAAACCAAGAAGTAAATGTGTTCACTCAGAGACACGGATTCTGGTCCATAGAAATGAGAAAGTAATCGCATTCACTTGACACACGGGTTATGGTCCCATGGAAGCCAGGTAGTAATCACATTCAGTCTTAGACACGGGTTCCAGTCCGATGAAAATGCGGAAGTAATCACGCTCACTCCAACACATGGGTTCTGGTCCCATGGATACCAGGAAGTAATCGCATTCATTCCAACACACAGGTTCTGGTCCCATAGAAAATCAGGAAGTAACAGTGCTCACATAAACAATGGTGAGCATGATTTTGAGGTTGCATTTTCACTCTAAAATCACATTTTTACTCCACTGATGGTTAGGTTTAGAGTTGGGGTATGGGTTAGGATGTAGGGTTAATAAAATATGAATTATTGTTGAATGTATTACATCATACAAAATACAAAATAAAAATAATTACAAGTAAAAAAAAAAAAACAAACAAAAAAAAAAACAAGTGGTGCTTTTGGCACCACTCTGTAGACATTTCACCCAGAAACTGGTGCTCACACATGACCATACAATCAATAACAATTCCAGCTTCAGCCACTGGGAACAGTGGTTACAATTTTGGTAAGCACAGACTGACATCAGCTGAAGAACTTTCAACCTACTGTAACCAACAATCATGCCACGGTCATACAGTATAAATATATATTTCAATATGTATTATAACTTGTAGTGGTAAAAACTGTTTGGAATTGGGTGAATGTGTGAACCTGCAGCACTTTACTTTAACAATGCACGTGAACCGCTCTGAGAGCACTGATAACAGCACATTATGAACCCTGCACGTCAACACAGAACAGCTCATAACCTGTTCACTCTGGCGTACAGACAGACCATGATGGCTATTAATTTAATTTAATCACCTTTTGTGGTTTAATGACCAAATATGACCATATTACGATTTTGATGTGATTTTGATTAATTGTGCAGCCCTGAAGGATCGTGAAATTAGTCTAATGATGTGCTCTTTAGGAAATAAAGTGGTCAAATAAAAAGTGCATTAAATCATCACTAAATTCATGATATTGCTTAATTTTATATTGTCAGCAAAGTCATTGCTATGATATCGCAGCCCTATACAACAGTCCGTGCTTGTTCTTTGCAGGTATGGTGGAATGACCCCCCACCATCCCCCCTACCTCCCTCATGTAATCATTGCCTTACCTCTGAGGGCTGTGCTTTAGCCAGGCTCATGACAGAAGTGGGCAGGAAAGAGGATAGGCGCAATTTAATAAGCCTCATTTGACATTGGATGATGAGGTGCACCTGATGTGAATATTGCCTCATCAGTGCTGCCAATAAAACATAGAGCATGCCTCTCCTCAGGAGGCCGGCCTCTATATTCAAGTGCCCGCACGCTGGCATCCACGCAGGTCCAGGAACCCCGGCATGGGTTGGATGTGTCGCCAGATCACGCGTCGTGGCCAACGGGCCATGAAGCTGGCCTGCCATTCTCCTCAAGCGCCGCCGGCCCTCGCACTCCGGACACAGTAGGGGAGAGTGTGTGCTGCTGGACCCTGTCCCTAAAGTGTGGACCAAACCTTTGACATTCCTCGACCTGCACAGAGCCCTTTTCACTGTGAGGATGCCAAATTCCCCCTTTGTTATAGAATTTGTTTTTCCCCATGGACAATTTAATTTCCCTTTTTAATTTTTTATTTATGTTGTTTATTTTTCAAAGAAACACCTATCCGAGGCCTGATGCCACACCCACTGTGTCTGTCTCTTACTCACCCTACCACAGTGGTGGAGAATACAGGTAAGATTGTGAGTGGAGATGACACAGTAAAGAAAAAATGGTGTAGTCACTCACCCTCTCATTTGCATTTTAGATGGAAAGCCTGGAGTGAGGCGGAGAATCCACAGGGATGGTCTCACAACCCCAAAAGGGTAAGTGGCACTTAATAATATTTATCCTGCGGTTGGTTAAGGCTGTCGTGTTTAACCTGTGTTTTTTCTTTGTCCCCACCCATGTGCGAGCGAATGGGTGAGCTGGCTCAGAGAGGTATTTTCATATATATATATATATATATATATATATATATATATATATATATATATATATATATATATATAAACTGTCAACTTTTAGGAGTGCACTAGAATATTATTGACCTTACTGCTAACAAGCCTGGACTAAAAACCACAACATTTTTATTTCATTGGATATTTAAGTGAGCAGTGTGGCATTTTTATGGCATTACTGAAACACTGCACTAGAAACAGCTTTGGTATACTAGCATACTGCATACCTATGTGGTGTATGTTTCAAAAATAGTAAGTGAAACAGTATGCATTATGCAACGGAAAACATTTCACACACTAGTAAGCTATATGTTTGTCATATAACCTCTTCAAGCTGCATGTTTAATTCAATGAGTGGAGTCCAGTTTTGTCAGAAAAAGAGGGTGTTTTTGCATTTTGTTATAAATTTTTGTTTGGAGAATGTTTAACCTCCTGGAAATCCCATCAATTAATCAGCCATGGATGTCAAAAATATGATTTCAGAGGAAAAACATGACAGTAACTACAGATTTGTTAAGATAAGCTTTATACGGCACAGCAGCCAAACACGTTTTACAGCACTAAACCTTGTTCCAGGATTACTCAATTATTATCAAAGATTTAAAACATGTTTGACACTTTACAGTTATTGATTGTGTTTTTGTTGGTCTTTCTCACTATTTTCCTTTTTTTATTATTATTATAATGACACAATGACAGTTGCACCTGATGATTTAAGTGTCGTCATAAAATGTGGACTGCAAAAATGTAAGACCAAGATAAATTAAATACTATTTCAAAACCATGCACACTTTCTCCATTGACAGACTCAACAAAACGAGGCTGCTTCCATTCAAATCAATGAAGTTGTTGACAATGAAGCTGGAACATTTGTACATCTCTGAAATAATTATGACAACATAATACAACAGTGAAAGCCATTTACAATTTGTGTATGCCATTTGAACCATAGATGCTGAAAATAATTATCTGATGCAAGGCTTCTGCTTCCTAACTGCCTTATAATTTTCACAGGTATGCTGTTATAGTCAGGTTTTAATCAGCATTCATCACAGATACTGAACTTCCTGTAGCCCGCAGTGTGAGATAGATTGTTGCTTTCATCTGTCTGCATTATCAGTCAATTTATGCCACTCAGTACATTTATTTACATACAGTACATCTAATAAAAAAATTGGAGCCTGAGGCCACAGAGAGCTTGTCAGTAGTGTCTTAACACGTATTTCTCCACACCAATCAATGAATTGCCACAGAGAGGAAGGTGTCCCAAATCCCTTAGTTACGCACTTATATGTTTGTGCTGTTACCTACGGTGTTAATAACTTCATACGGCATGGCAAGATTAAAAGGTGCAACAAAAGAGGCACATACAAATATCTGCCAGTGAAATGACACTATAAGTGGGTCACAATTACTATGCCTTTTTGTCTATAATTTCTAATGTTTTCTTCTCGATCGATTCTTGAAGCATAAGATTTCCCTTTGAAGCTTCTCTTTGAAGATAGAAAGGAGAGTGCTAAAAACTCTCTATCACAGTGACCTTGCCTTTTTATATGAGATAGTATTCTCAAAGTCAGTCAGCATGACTGTCAGCTATCAGGCAATATTACTAAGCGTTCACCACTAACTGAAGCCCCCATTTTTGTATAAGGATGAATCTCATGAAATGAAACCTCATGGGAAAATCAGTGACACAAGGTCAAACATTTTATCTGCTAAAATCAGTCTATGCTTTCAAAATTTTCTAAATGCCCCCAGTGGCCATAACTGGAACTGCAGTTGTGCACATGCGCATCAGTACTGAGACCAAAAGAGCATTCTTTCACTTACTTATTTGAATGGATGTGACGTGAAAGGCAGAGTGCCAGTGCCGGTCCTCTCGATACGCTAACTACACATGTTCCGTAGAGCCCCCGATCTGCCGAGGGGCCCCCATGTTGTCAAAGATGTTCAAAGTAACTTTGTACTAGTATTTCTTGTCATACTAACATGACCATAACGTTAAACATGTATATGACTTGCAAACATAAATGTAATGTTAACTGTAGAGTAGTTAGCAGGGGGTGGGGTGGTAAGCAGTTTATTATAATTATTTCATTTCCGTTCACGATGCAATATTCAAATCAGCATCAATATACACAGCACAAACATTTAGCATAAAATAGTCAGTTTTCTGTCACCAGGCAACCTTTTTCCACTGCTCCAATGTCCTGTTCCGATGCTCACGTGCCCATTGTAGGCACTTTTGGTGGTGGACAGGGTCATCATGGCACTCTGACCGGTCTGCGGCTACAAAGCCCCATACGCAGCAGGGTGTGATGCACTGTGTGTTGTGACACATTCTTCCCGTAACCATCATTAACATTTTCTGTGACTTGTGCCACAGTAGACCTTCTGTTGCTTCGGACCAGATGGGGTAGCCTTCGATGCCCTCGTGCATCAATGAGCCTTGGGCGCCCAACACCCTGTTGCTGGTTTGTGGGTTGTCTCTCCTTAGACCACTGCCGATAGGTACTCACCACTGCTGACCGGGAGCACCCCACAAGCCTTGCCGTTTCAGAGATGCTCTGACCCAGTCATCTGGCCATAACAATTTGGCCCTTGTCAAAGTTGCTCAGGTCTTTACTCCTGCCCATTTCTCCTGCATTCAACACGTTGGCTACAAGAACTGGTTGTTCGCTAACCATATAATCTTCCCAGACCTTGACATGTGGCCTTGTTAGGAGTTGATCAACTGTATTTGCTTCACCTGTGAGTGGTCATAATGTTTTAGTTCATCGGTGTACATTTATAATAAAAATGTTTTTGCTTCATCTGCCATCTTGGATTTATTTTTTCCACCGAGCTCATCGCAGTGCATTCTTGGATCGGCTACCCGGGGAAGGATACATTCGATGCTACTTTAGAATATGGCCAAAATGATGTATTTTGGGAGACAGCATAATTAAAAATACATTTTGCTCACTAAGTTTGGAACAGACCCTATGTCTCCAGCTTCGATATAAGATCACTGTTTAATGACAGTTAATGCCACATCAAAAGTGTATATATATATATATATATATATATATATATATATATATATATATATATGTGTGTGTGTGTGTGTTTTTTTTTGTTTTGTTTTTTTTTGGTGTGTAACGAGTACACATTAAAGCATGCCAAATCAAAATGTGACATTTGTGTTTTAGAATGTAATAAAGAAGCACGATGTAAACTTAGCTGATATCTTTACATAGCACTGTGTTAGGCCATTTTAAATGAAGAATCAAATAGTTATTTTTTATTATTTTTTTTTTATCTGCCCTCAGGGACAATTCTCAAGTTCTTAAGTAAGACTAGCAGCACCAGCACAGACCGTGGTAATGTTCAGCTAGCTAAAGCAGCCAAAAGTGCAGACCCCAGTAATGTACAGCCAGCAAATGCCCTGCCAACTGACCCTGCAGACTGGAGTTATGTTCCTTTCCCTTTTATTTATTGAAGTTTGGCACCTTATATACCGCTGGCTTATTGTCAGTATAAAAAATTATAAATACTAATTTCACATAAAATGTACTTACTGTATGTAGATATTTTACACGAAACAGCTCTGCGAGAAAGGCTTAAGGCTTAATGGGTGCTTTGGTGACTTTTCCCACCTGTAAAGACCGACAATAATGTGAGCCAGCAGCATTCGAGTGCGGGCTGCGAAGGAGCAAATAATTGGTTCCCCCATTCGATTCGTGAACAAGCGGGGATCAGTGTCTGTTGGCCGATTGAAGGAAAGGAGGCATATGTTGTTATTTTACATGAAATAGCTCTGCGAGAAAGGCTTAAGGGGAGGGGGGATCATTTTTGGGGGTTACAAACACACTGGGGGTTACAAACACAAAGTTTTGTTAGGGCCCCCAAAAGACTAGAACCGGCACTGCACAGCACATCCAAATATGGTAACATTTGAGTAATAATTACATTAATATATGCCAAACCCCAAACCTAACCATCACTATAACAGTAATGAGACCAAAACAGCATTATTTCATTTACTTCTGTGCAAATGTAGTCAGATCAAAAGGGATGAACATTTATTTGTTTATTTCTTTGATAAAATGTCAAAGGCAAAGTGCAGGCAATTTGTAACTTTTGGTCCGCAAAGGATAAATATGATATTGCTTGACAATTTGACAATAATTACATTATAATTATAATGTAAGTTTTTAAAACAAAGCCATGGAGAACTGGGCACCAAAAAGCATGCTGCAATTTTACAGTATTCATTAGACTCTGTGTAACATTCTGTTCATGATATGCTCTATATTCTGACATGTCATTCCCAGTGAGTTACAGAACTTGTTTTTAAACACATTGGAAAGAGTAAATACTGCCCAGGCCTATTTAAATTAATGCATTTATATAAGTTATTTTCATTTGTGTTTGGTCTTGAAAAATATGAAATAGCACTTTAGACGTTCTTAAAAGTCATTTCAGTTTGAGTAAAGTTGGGTCATATCTGAACTCTGAACTGTTGTTCAACTTCACTTACATCTTACATTGAACTAAAGAGGTCAAACATTCTACATTTACAAAGAATTGTATAACAGTAACTAAGAGAAAAATATGAGAATTGTCATTTAATTTAGCTTTATACATATGGACAGATACTGTGCTTTTGAAAAAAAGAAGGCTGTGAATAATTTAATTGATTGGGGATATACAGGATATATATAAGAGGTCGAATGGCACTGACTGTGCACATTGCATCTGTAATTTCTTTAAGTCGCCATTGAACTCAATGCCCTCTCTGATGTTCCAGCATTCTCTTTGTAAATTGTTATGAACTATTGAGAGGAACAATGTAGTTCCAAAGTAACACAGCCTACATTAAAAAAAACAAAAAAACAAACATATATCTTATATATATATATATTATAAAAAAATATGTTAAATGAAATGTGGTTTTCTAACTACATCAGAATTATGATAATTCAGGATTTGGACATGCCATAATCACCCTAATACACTATATATACAGGTGCATCTCAATAAATTAGAATGTCGTGGAAAAGTTCATTTATTTCAGTAATTCAACTCAAATTGTGAAATTCGTGTATTAAATAAATTCAGTGCACACAGACTGAAGTAGTTTAAGCCTTTGGTTCTTTTAATTGTGATGATTTTGGCTCACATTTAACAAAAACCCACCAATTCACTATCTCAAAAAATTAGAATACATCATAAGACCAATAAAAAAAAAAAATTTAGTGAATTGTTGGCCTTCTGGAAAGTATGTTCATTTACTGTATATGTACTCAATACTTGGTAGGGGCTTCTTTTGCTTTAATTACTGCCTCAATTCGACGTGGCATGGAGGTGATCAGTTTGTGGCACTGCTGAGGTGGTATGGAAGCCCAGGTTTCTTTGACAGTGGCCTTCAGCTCATCTGCATTTTTTGGTCTCTTGTTTCTCATTTTCCTCTTGACAATACCCCATAGATTCTCTATGGGGTTCAGGTCTGGTAAGTTTGCTGGCCAGTCAAGCACACCAACACCATGGTCATTTAACCAACTTTTGGTGCTTTTGGCAGTGTGGGCAGGTGCCAAATCCTGCTGGAAAATGAAATCAGCATCTTTAAAAAGCTGGTCAGCAGAAGGAAGCATGAAGTGCTCCAAAATTTCTTGGTAAACGGGTGCAGTGACTTTGGTTTTCAAAAAACACAATGGACCAACACCAGCAGATGACATTGCACCCCAAATCATCACAGACTGTGGAAACTTAACACTGGACTTCAAGCAACTTGGGCTATGAGCTTCTCCACCCTTCCTCCAGACTCTAGGACCTTGGTTTCCAAATGAAATACAAAACTTGCTCTCATCTGAAAAGAGGACTTTGGAACACTGGGCAACAGTCCAGTTCTTCTTCTCCTTAGCCCAGGTAAGACGCCTCTGACGTTGTCTGTGGTTCAGGAGTGGCTTAACAAGAGGAATACAACAACTGTAGCCAAATTCCTTGACATGTCTGTGTGTGGTGGCTCTTGATGCCTTGACCCCAGCCTCAGTTCATTCCTTGTGAAGTTCACCCAAATTCTTGAATCGATTTTGCTTGACAATCATAAGGCTGCGGTTCTCTCGGTTGGTTGTGCATCTTTTTCTTCCACACTTTTTCCTTCCACTCAACTTTCTGTTAACATGCTTGGATACAGCACTCTGTGAACAGCCAGCATCTTTGGCAATGAATGTTTGTGGCTTACCCTCCTTGTGAAGGGTGTCAATGATTGTCTTCTGGACAACTGTCAGATCAGCAGTCTTCCCCATGATTGTGTAGCCTAGTGAACCAAACTGAGAGACCATTTTGAAGGCTCAGGAAACCTTTGCAGGTGTTTTGAGTTGATTAGCTGACTGGCATGTCACCATATTCTAATTTTTTGAGATAGTGAATTGGTGGTTTTTTGTTAAATGTGAGCCAAAATCATCACAATTAAAAGAACCAAAGACTTAAACTACTTCAGTCTGTGTGCATTGAATTTATTTAATACACGAGTATCACAATTTGAGTTGAATTACTGAAATAAATGAACTTTTCCATGACATTCTAATTTATTGAGATGCACCTGTATATATATATATATATATATATATATATATATATATATATATATATATATATACTGTATATATACAATTTCAAGGTAATTGAGACTAAATAAATAAATGAAATCATAATTACCCTGGATGTAATGACTCCCGCCCTTTAACACAGCTGTTCTCTTTTCTATACTTTCACTTTCTTTAGTCTAAGTTTGTGGAGGGGGGAAAGCAAAAAAAAAAAAATGAAATGTCAACAGAACACAATAAGAAGTGTGTTGGAACTATAAAAAAAAAAATAAAAAAATAGTTCATTGCGTTTTGTCTTTATACACTAACAGCATATACTTTTGTTCTGAAACCACTTTGACGGTTTTTTCTGCAGGATACTAATTATGAGATACTGTATTGATATGAAATGCAACAGAGGTATGTTTTTGTTACATTTATATTGACACATTGTTTTACTTAGTTGCAAAAGTTAAGATAAGCTTAACATATTGATGTAATGGCTCAGTTGACTTAACAGTTACAATTTGTTCAGATTCATGAACAGATTTATTCAGACTCTGCCTGCCTTAATAATTTAAGAAATATTAATTTAATTCAAGGAGACATTGATCAGTTTTAAGAAAAAAACTAGTTTTTGAATAATTTTCCACTGTGGTATAAGTGCCACATGGGAATGTTTCCCAATTTGTATTATTTTTGTTTTTGATCTCTTCTAAATTTTTGTTAATAGAGCTATTTATATAAGTGAAAAGTATTCCACTGTTATGTACCATACAGTGATATGGGGTCGACCACTATTATTTATATGGCCAAAGCTATTAAGCAAGTGCACACAAGTATACTAAAAACAAATTCTGTAATTTTAATGAAATTAAATTATTTTCATTAAATTTTTTCTAGATGATAAAACATGCATTTAGATTTCTCATAAGCATAAACAGGCTTTTTGCAATCTAACAAAGCAAATTCACTTTCCATAATGCAGTTTCCAATTTAAGCAGACAGAGAAAACAGGCTCTGTGCATTTCTGTGAAGCCTCCACATCGTTATAGGACTAAACTGGCATGTCTTTGGGGATCGCTTTCATCTCCCTGACATCTTGCAATACATTGCATTTCACAGAAAGAGTCAAAGCAATAGTTAAAGAGTTGTAGGGGTGTCATCAGTGACTGTCATGGCGACGGTCACACTCCAGTAAACTGCCTCGAAGGCGCTGTGAGTATAGAGCGGGTTCTGAGGTCATCTAGGTAGAGTTGGCCATGCCAGACCCCGACATCAGTGAGAAGTCCATTACCGTGGGCAAGCTCAGCAGGAAGTCAATGATCACTCCATCCTGGAGGGACTCAATCCAATCAACGGCCAGCAGTATATTACTCAATGTTATCAAACAAGAGACCATGATTAGAGGCCGAAACTGTGTGCTGTTTCATGTGTGCAGATAGAAATCATTAGAGAAGGGAGTGGCAATATGGGCAGGGGCGTAATGGAGAAACTTTTGATGAAATATGTGGCAAATTGCACATTACATGCTGTGAAAGCAGTCATGGAAGTATTATTTTTTGTATTATTAAGTATTATTATGAGTTTTGAGGTTTCGAGTTATGGAGGTAAATCATATTATCCAAGTTGTTTGGCCTAAATTTGGAGTTATATTTTGTAAGTTAAACTGCATACGGTACATTCAGAAAGTATTCAGACCCCTTCATTTTTTTCACATTTTGTTATGTTGCAGACATATGCTTTAATTTATTATATTTTTTTCACATCATTCTACACTACCCATAATGAAAATGAAAGAAGAAAAAATATATTTTTGATAACTTTGCAAATGTATTAAAAAGAAAACCACAGAAATATCACATTGATATAAGTATTCAGACCCTTAACTCAGTACTTAGTTGAAGCACCTTTGGCAGCGATTACAGCCTCAAGTCTTTTTGGGTATAATGCAACATGTTTTGCACACCTGGATTTGGGGATTTTCTGCCATTCTTCTCTGCAGATCCTCTCAAGCTCTGTCAGGTTGGATGGGGACTGTCAGTGGACAGGCATTTTCAGGGCTCTCCAGAAATGTTCAATTAGGTTCTAGTCCGGGCTCTGTCTGGGCCACTCAAGGACATTCACAGAGTTGTCCCTAAGCCACACTTGTGTTGTCTTGGCTGAGTGCTCAGGGTCATTGTCCTGTTGGATGGTGAACCTTCGGCCCAGTCTGAGGTCCTGAGTGCTCTGGACCAGGTTTTCATTAAGGATATCTCTGTATTTTGCTGCGTTCAGCTTTCCTTCATCCCTGAATCCTTGCCGCTGAAAAACACCCCAACAGCATGATGCTACCATCTCCATGCTTCACCGTTGGGATGGTATTGTGCAGGTGATAAGCGGTGCCTGTTTTCCTCCAGACATGATGCTTGGAATTGAGGCCAAACAGTTCAGTCTTCATTGCATCAGACCAGAGAATCTTGTTTCTCACAGTCTGAGATTCCTTCCAAGTGGCTTCCATGTGTCTTGCACTGAGGAGAGGCTTTCATCTGGCCACTCTGCCATAAGGCCCAGATCAGTGGAGTGTTGCAGTGATGGTTGTCCTTCTGAAAGTTTCTCCCATCTCCACACATGATCTCTGGAGCTCAACCAGAGGGACCATCGGGTTTTTGGTCACCTCTCTTACCAAGGCCCTTTTCCTCTGATTGCTCAGTTTGGCCAGGTGGCCAGCTGGTTGTTGCAAACTTCTTCCATTTAAGAATAATGGAGGCCACTGTGCTCTTGGGAACCTTCAATGCAGCCAGATTTTTTTGTAGCCTTCCCCAGATCTGTGCCACGACACAGTCCTGTCTCTGAGCTCTGAGGGTAGTTCCTTTGACCTCATAGCTTGGTTTTTGCTCTGATATGCATTTTCAGCTGTGAGACCTTATATAGACAGGTGTGTGTCTTTCCAAATCATGCCCAATCAATTGAATTTGCCACAGGTGGACTCCAGTCAAAGTTTAGAAACATCTCAAAGATGATACAGAGAAATGGGATGCACCTGAGCTAAATTTCAAGTGTCATAGCAAAGGGTCTGAATCAGAGTATGTGAGCGGAGTGGAGCGAGTTGTCACTCTGCTCAAATATTCGCTCATGTGCAATCGCTCAACTCCAACGCTCAAGTTCAAATGTCACCACTGGAGCGGAACGGCATGAAATGAGAAAGAAATTAGACATAATTTCTTAGTCAACATTCTTGTTTATTTTTTTTTTATTTTTTTTGCATCAGGTACAAAATCCCTCGTCATATTGGCATATGACCCAATATTTCATGGCGTAAATAACAACTGCACAAACAATGCCTTGATGTAGCCTACTTAAAAAAAATAGCCTTGTTCTCTCTGTTCTATTTGGACGTGGTTATTTTATATGGGGATGTGGGGTAATTAACAGAGCTTCTCATTTATTTTAATCCAGGCGCGGACTGGCCATTGGGAGAACTGGGACTTTTTCCGGTGGGCCGGCCACAAAATGGGGCCGCATGGGCCGCCACGTTATGCAGAACGCGCCACAAAACGGCACCACGATATGCGATATGCAGTAAAGGACAGCAACCGCCCCCCCCCCCCCCCCCAACAACTTTTGGGCCAGATTCTATGTAAAATCCCGGGCCGAATTTTCTTCCGAGTCCGCCCCTGTTTTAATCCCATGCTAATCGTTCATGTCAGTAATTTTTCTGGACTTTTTGCGGACTACACGTTCCCGTGCAGATAAAGATAATAGTGTCTTTTACCTATCAAACGCACAGTAAAAATAACTTATACTTATCCCTTGTGAACTGATATGTATGTAAAAAAAACAGTGAATCTGCACTGTCCAGTATGTGAACCTTTTAACTCGTTGTTTCTAAAGTTCACCAAGTGTCTGAAGTGGATGTTGGTCATTGAGAAGACACCAGAAAATGTAAGACGCACTTCAAAACTTTATCTAATGCTGGCTGTTGCATTTGGAATGATGCATGAGAAACAAACAGGCAGGATTTCATTTTATTAGGAAAATTAGAAAAGGACACAAGTACTAATTTTGTGATTTGAGCAGACCGAACAGGAAAAATATGCTGAGCCCGTGTTTCACAAATAAAGTAAATGAGTGTGTCTGAATTGTATCACAGCACATTAATAAACATTGCACTGAATATTACTTTATCGCCATCTGATTTAAATATTAACAAACACACAGTATATTACATATACAACATACTGTATCTAACATGCTCATGTTAAAAACAAATATCATCAGCACTAACAGTTTGTACAACCCCAATTCTAAAAAAGTTGGGACAGTATGAAAAATACTAATAAAAACAAAAATGAGTAATTTTTTAAATTATAATCACCCTTTGCTATATTGAAAGCTCTACAACTACACATTATATGATGTTTTATCCTGTGAATTTCATGTTTTTAATTTCAAATCAGATGATTGCAACATGCTCCAAAAAAGTAGGGACAGTCGATTGTTTACCACTGTGAAACATCACCATTTCTTCTAATAACACTTATTAAGCATTTGGGCACTGAAGACACAAGTTTGTTAAGTTTAGAAAGTGGAATTTCCCCCATTCATACATTATGCAGGTCTTCAGTTGCACAATTGTATGGGGTCTTCGTTGTCGGATGGTGTGCTTAATAATGTGCCACATTCTCAATTGGAGACAGGTCAGGACTGCAGGCAGGCCAATCTAGCACCCACACTCTCTGCTTACACAGCCATGCACTTGTAATCCGGGCAGTATGTGGTTTGAAGATGTCCTGCTGAAAAATGCAGGGACATCCCTGGAAAAGACGATGGCAGTATATGTTGCTCCAAAATGTTTACATCTGTTTGCATTCATGGTGCTCTCACAGATGTGCGAGTTATCCATGCCATGGGCACTGACACACCCTTGGCCCATACAGACACTGGCTTTTGGACTTGACGCTAATAACAGTGTGGATGGTCCTTTTCCTCTTTGGTCCTGATAACATGATGGCTGTGTTTTTCAAAAAACATTTGAAATGTGGACTCATTGGACCAAAAAATGCAGTTCCACTGTTCTACTTTCCATCTAAGATGAGACCGAGCCCAGAGAAGTTTGCAGCGCTTCTGTACAGTGTTGATGCAGGGCTTCTGCTTTGCATAGTAAAGTCTTAACTTGCATCTGTGGATGCAGCGGTGAGTGGTATTGACTAACAAAGGTTTACTAGAGTTATCCCAAGCCCATGTTCATGATATCCATTACAGATGAATGACGTTTCTTTTAAGACAGTGACGTCTGGGGGATCAGAGATCACGCGCATTCAGAAGTGGTTTTCGTCTTGCCCTTTACGCACTGATATTTGACCAGATTCCTTGAATCTTTTAACAGTATTGTGCACTGTAGACTGTGAAATGTCCAAAATCCTTCCAATTTATCTTTGGGGAACATTGTTCTCAAAGTGCTGGATTATTTGCTGAAGCATCTGTTGGAAAATTGACAAGTCTTGAACGATCCTAGCTCTTTAAGGACTAGGCTGTTTTTGAAGGCTCCTTATATACTATAACATAATTGCCTCAACTGTTTAACATCTCCTATTTCCCATCGCCTTGTTATTTCAACTCGTCAAATTGTTATTAGTCTTAAACTGCCTCTGTCATAACTTTTTTTGGAGTGCTTTGCAATCATCTGATTTGAAATTAATGTACATTTAAAATAATAATAATAATAATAATAATAATAAATTCACAAGGTAAAACATCATATAATGTGTAGTTGTGGTGCTTTCAATATAGCAAAGGGTGAATATAATTTACAAATCACTCCTTTTTTGTTTTTATTAGCATTTTTCATACTGTCCCAACTTTTTCGGAATTGGGGTTGTAGCAAAGGTGTGAATTAAAACAAAACTGACTTTCACTCATACACCACAAGCAAACACAAACAACTGGATTTCTACAATGTGAATGAAACTAAAAATGACTGTGGCACTACTCCTAAAAAAACTTGTTAGTTCATGGAGCAATATACACTATATTGCCAAAAGTATTCGCTCATCTGCCTTTAGACGCATATGAACTTAAGTGACATCCCATTCTTAATCCATAGGGTTTAATATGACGTCGGCCCACCCTTTGCAGCTATAACAGCTTCAACTCTTCTGGGAAGGCTTTCCACAAGGTTTAGGAGTGTGTTTATGGGAATATTTGACCATTCTTCCAGAAGCGCATTTGTGAGGTCAGACACTGATGTTGGACGAGAAGGCCTGGCTCGCAGTCTTCGCTCTAATTCATCCCAAAGGTGCTCTGTCGGGTTGAGATCAGGACTCTGTGCAGGCCAGTCAAGTTCTTCCACACCAAACTCGCTCATCCATGTCTTTATGGACCTTGCTTTGTGCACTGGTGCGCAGTCATGTTGGAACAGGAAGGGGCCATCCCCAAACTGTTCCCACAAAGTTGGGAGCATGGAATTGTCCAAAATCTCTTGGTATGCTGAAGCATTCAGAGTTCCTTTCACTGGAACTAAGGGGCCAAGCCCAGCTCCTGAAAAACAACCCCACACCATAATCCCCCCTCCACCAAACTTCACAGTTGGCACAATACAGTCAGACAAGTACCGTTCTCCTGGCAACCGCCAAACCCAGACTCGTCCATCAGATTGCCAGATGGAGAAGCGTGATTCGTCACTCCAGAGAACGCGTCTCCACTGCTCTAGAGTCCAGTGGCGGCGTGCTTTACACCACTGCATCCGACGCTTTGCATTGCACTTGGTGATGTATGGCTTGGATGCAGCTGCTCGGCCATGGAAACCCATTCCATGAAGCTCTCTACGCACTGTTCTTGAGCTAATCTGAAGGCCACGTGAACTTTGGAGGTCTGTAGCGATTGACTCTGCAGAAAGTTGGCGACCTCTGCGCACTATGCGCCTCAGCATCCGCTGACCCCGCTCTGTCATTTTACGTGGCCTACCACTTCGTGGCTGAGTTGCTGTCATTCCCAATCGCTTCCACTTTGTTATAATACCACTGACAGTTGACTGTGGAATATTTAGTAGCGAGAAAATTTCACGACTGGACTTGTTGCACAGGTGGCATCCTATCACAGTACCACGCCGGAATTCACTGAGCTGCTGAGAGCGGCCCATTCTTTCACAAATGTTTGTAGAAGCAGTCTGCATGCCTAGGTGCTTCATTTTATACACCTGTGGCCGTGGAAGTGATTGGAACACCTGAATTCAATTATTTGGATGGGTGAGCGAATACTTTTGGCAATATAGTGTATATTGTGTTAAGAATTTTACTTTGAATACAAACTTCTTTTATCCTGACATGTTTAAATGAAACCTATGCTACTGGTTTAATTTATATTCTCTGATAAACTGTTATGTACTGTACACCCGCTCATTCAGAGCTAACAGGGAACGTTCTCAGAATTGTGGCTAACATTCTCTAATGTTCTCTCAAAGCTATGAACATTGTTGTGCTTCTTATAGTATCAAGGTGTTTGCTTATCAACATGCTAACGTCAAACCTTATTGAAATAAACCGTGAGTCAAGTTTCTCGCATGCTTTACCTGGTAGAAAATCAAAAACAACAACAAAAGCAACTTAAACCAGCCTAAGCTTGTTTGTGGGTCATAATTGGTCTCACTTGCTGGTCAGGGATGTGTTTCCTGTACAATGACATAACTCAATGCGTAACCATCATAGTATGATGCATCACTGTAGAAATTAACTAGCTAGTCACAACTGTTTCCCAAAATCACACATCCATCGTTCGAACCACGTTGGTTGAGCTGTCATAAATTACGTCATGCAGGGGGTGAAGTAATAACTTCCACAAATATAGCTAATTTACATGTACACCAGAAAGCTGTTTAATGCGAGAAAGCTGCTGAAGACACGAAAGTGGTATGCAATAGATGGGTTCTAACCACACAAATCTGCCATGCTGTTTGCGAATGTATGTTGGAACTGTTTTGAGAAACACAAAATCATTGAACGTTGTTGGTAACGATGGAATTTGAGACCATAGTTGGCTAACGGTGCTTTTGGGAAACACCCCTAGCTGGTCTGTTGGCTGGTTTTAGAGGACACTTTGGGCTTTTTTCTCTGTTCAGACTAGAAGATCAGCTGGCCGACCAGCTAAATCAGATGCTAAATCTTAAGGCTGAAGTATGTATCATTTTCAGTGGTAAAATACTTTCTCCTATCCCAGCTTAATATGCTGTGACAACTATAAGTACATTTTCTTGAAAACTGTAAACGCTGTGTCTCAGTTTGTTTTGAGCGACCCATCTCAAGAGAGACAATTACATTGACTCGACCAGTGGCATAAGTTGGGGAAGGGAATCTGTTTGTGTGATCAATGACAGAACGAGAGCATATTCAGAAAGCTGTTTTGAAAACAAAGTTTATTTTTGCAATTCCATTTGGTGGCACTAGTGGTGCAGAAATTACATACTTCTGCTTTAACCAGCAAACCACCTTGCTATATAGATCATAGCAGCCAGTGTAGGTTCAGTGTACTTCAATGTCCTCCACATACCGGATCTCATACCAATAGAGTATCTTTGACATGTGCAATGGCACATTTGCAATGTGCAACCAGCAAATCTGCAGCAGCTATGAGACCCATCATGCTAACATGGACAAGAATCTCAAAGGAATGTTTCCAGCACCTTGTTGAATCCACGCCACAAAGATTTCAGTCTCTTCTAGGGGCAAAGAGGCATCCTGTGCAGTATTAGAAAGGTGTAGCCAAAAAAATTGCCTCTGAGTGGACATATACAGTAATGTCCTCCAATGGGAATGCTGTTGATTGTTTTAGAGTCAATGCGGCCTGTCTCTTCAAGCCTTGTCCAGGTAGCCTGCATGCGCTGGGGTATAAACACTGTTTTGGGTGCATTGAACTATCTTATGGTTCCCACAGTTACAAGCTACTATTTCACTTGGCTTGAGCTGGGTTTTTCGACAAGACAATTCATGCATAACTCTGGGAATGAGCAACAATGGGCATTTATTTTAGTGCAGAGGAAGAAATGTCCTGGTTACTTTCGTAACCTTCATTCCCTGATGGAGGGAACGAGACGCTGTGTCAATGTAGTGACACTAGGGGTCACTCTTGGGAGCCCCAAACACCTCTGCTTTTTTGAAAAAAGGCCAATGAGAATTGGCGAGTGGAATTTGCATGCCACTCCCCCGGACATACAGGTATAAAAGGAGCTGGTATGCAACCACTCATTCAGGTTTTGTGCTGAGGAGCCGAAACCAGGTTCCGGCCATTTCAGCGGGTAATTCAGTGTTGTGGCAAGAGGGACACAACGTCTCGTTCCCTCCATTAGGGAACGGAGGTTACGAAAGTAACCAGGACATTCCCTATCTGTCACTCACTTGACGTTGTGTCGATGTAGTGACACTAGGGATCCCTATACAAAATGTCACAACTAGCTGAACTGTGTTGCGTGAACTGGCGGTGTGTGATGAGCAGACTGCTGTGTGCCTCGTAGCCAGCGCACCAGGCCATCACATAACCCCCCCCAAAGGGCAGAGGGACCCCTTCCCAAGGAAGATGCAGTTTACCGACAGGGAAACAATTTTGCAGAAAATATCACATGGGGTTGCCTTTAGGGAATCATCGAATGCAGAGCACCTACCTCAGTACAGGGCCTCATTAGTGCACTTACTGAGCCAGCAGCGAGTTTCTCCGCAAACTCAACTGCCACAGGGCTAAGGAGGAAAGTCATCCAGGGATCACAATCTGTGAACACTACTGGTAGTCAAGAGCACACATCTTCCCCTCAAGGGAGGGGAAAGGCGTTATGCGCAAACGGTACACCCGGCCAGTTTTCCCAGAACTTACCTGCTCATGCCTGCCACTACTCGGGATGAGACCGGCTCAACCCAGAGATTGTAGAACCTCGCAAAGGTGTTGGGTGCTGCCCAGCCCACTGCTCTGCAGATGTCTGCCAAAGAGGCGCCACTGGCCAGGGCCCAGGAGGCCGCCACACTCCTGGTAGAGTGGGCTCATAACCCCGCAGGGGGTGGCATGTCCTGAGCCTGATATGCCATCGTGATGGTGTCAATGACCCAGTGGGCGATCCTCTGTTTGGAGACAGCGCTTCCTTTCCGCTGTCCACCAAAGAAGACAAAGAGCTGCTCGGAGTTTCTAAAGCTCTGTGTGCGATCCAAATAGATGTGTAAAGCTTGCACTGGACACAGTAACGCCAAGGCTGGGTCTGCCTCCTCCTGGGGCAGCGCTTGCAGGTTCATCACCTGATCCCTAAAAGGGGTCGTGGAAACCTTGGGCACATAGCCCGGTCGGGGTCTCAGGATCACGTGAGAGTAACCCGGACCGAACTCCAGGCACGATTCGCTGACAGAGAACGCCTGCAGGTCCCCTACCCTCTTGATGGAAGTGAGTGCAGTCAGGAGGGCAGTCTTCAAAGAGAGTGCCTGAAGCTCAGCTGACTCCAAGGGCTCAAAGGGAGCTCCCCGTAGACACTGAAGGACTACAGAAAGGTCCCGGGGGGGACGAGGCATGGTCTAGAGGGATTCAACCTCCTAGCGCCTCTCAGGAACCTGATGATCAAGTGGTGCTTCCCGAAATATTTACCATCTACTACATTGTGATGTGCCGAAATAGCGGCTACATACACCTTCAAGGTGGAGGGGGACAGCCGCCCTTCCAGCCTCTCCTGCAGGAAGGAAAGCACTGATCCGACTGTGCATCCGTCTTCGCGTCGGGAAGAACACCACTTAGCGAACAGACGCCACTTCAAGGCATACAGGCGCCTCATAGAGGAAGCCCTAGACTGAGTGATCATGTCTACCACCGCAGGTGGTAGGCCACTTAGGTCTTCCGCATCCTGTCCAGGGGCCAGACGTGGAGATTCCAGAGATCTGGTTGTGGGTGCTAGATGGTGCCCCATCCCTGAGAAAGAAGGTCCTTCCTCAGGGGAATTTGCCGGGGAGGGCTGTCACGAGGAGTGTGAGATCTGAGAACCATGTCTGAGTGGGCCAGTAGGGTGCTACTAGGATGACCTGCTCCTCGTCCTCCCTGACCTTGCACAGGGTCTGTGCAAGTAGGGTAACTGGGGGAAGCGCGTATTTGCGTAGTCCAGGGGGCCAGCTGTGTGCCAGCACATCTATCCAGAAGGGTGCCTCGGTCAGGGCGTACCAGAGCGGGCAATGGGAGGATTCCCGGGAAGCAAACAGGTCTACCTGTGCTCGACCGAATCGACTCCAAATCAGCTGGACCACCTGAGGGTGGAGTCTCCACTCTCCCCTGAGGTTAACCTGATGTGACAGCGCGTCCACTGCGGTGTTGAGGTCGCCCGGGATGTGAGTGGCTCGTAGCGAATTGAGGCACTCTTGACTCCAGAGGAGGAGACGGCGGGCGAGTTGTGACATGCAATGGGATCATAGACCGCCTTGGTCTAAAGTCTGAAGCGGTCTCATATGCATCAACCCAAGCGGTGTGGCCGCCGCTGAGGATGCCATATGGCCCAGGAGCTTCTTAAAAAGTTTCAGTGGAACCACTGTTCTCCATCTAAACACCTTCAGACAGTTCAGCACCGACTGTGCGCACTCATTCATGAGGCGCACTGTCATCGAGACTGAGTCCAACTCCAGACCGAGAAAAGTGATGCTCTGAACCGGGGAGAGCTTGCTCTTTTCCCAGTTGACCCAAAGCCCCAATCGGCTGAGGTGCTGGAGCATGAGGTCCCCGTGTGTGCACAGCAACTCTCGAGAGTGAGCTAGGATTAGCCAGTTGTCGAGACTGTTGGGGCAAGGGCAGCCTCTGCGACCTTCGTGAAGACGCGAGGGGACAAGGACAGGCCAAAGGGGAGGACCTTGTACTGGTACGCCTGGCCTACGAAGGCAAACTGCAGGAAGGGTTTATCGAGGTAAGACCAAGACGTGAAAGTACGCGTCCTTCAGGTCTACCACCACGAACCAATCTTGATGCCAGACACTCACTAGATTGCATTTTTGCGTCAGCATCTTGAACGGGAGTCTGTGCAAAGCCCGGTTCAGTACTCGCAGGTCCAGGATTGGTCGCAACCCACCGCCTTTCTTCAGTACGATGCACTTACCTGGCTCCTGCCGCCCACCATAAGATTGGTTGAGGAGGGGGGAGGAGGAATCTCGTCCCCGTAGTCCACTGGAACCAATCCTGTGTGGGCGTGTTTGTGCCACAGCTGGGCGCACAGGGGCAGGGGGTCCGCCGCTGGAGCGCCATACCTGCCAAAATGGGATGGTGGATGTGACGACAGCCATTCACACCGAATATGTGACCAAGGAGACAAGAGAACCATTTTTATGTCAGGCTTTTAGGTGCCGCAGCCTCCTGGCCCTCCACCGGGGGATGGAGTGGTCTGTCGACCTGCCCCAGAGAAGTGGATCTCCTCGCCCCAGAGAAGTGGGTCGCCCATCACCGAATACCCCCTGGCTGCTCCGCCATCGAGGGTAGCGAGAGCGGGGGAGCTGAAAGATATGGACTGGGCAGTAAAAGGTGCCTCCCACGATCTTGTCAGCTCCTCATGCACTTCCGGGAAGAAAGGAATGGGCGCGGGGTGTGGCCGTGGGCGGCACCCTGTGCCCGGGAACCGATCATCGAGCCGCGAGGGTTCAGGGGAGAGTGGAGGGTTCCACTCTAGCCTGACGCTTGTGGTCGCCCGGGAAAGCACGTTCGTCATTTCCGTGACTGTTCCCGAAGGAGGAAGCTGAGCCAAAGCCTCTGCGTCAGACTGGACGAGCCCGCTCTCAGATACTGCGCTCGATATCTCATTGTCTTCCGGAGCTCCAAACGAGAAGTCGAACTCGCGCTGAGACGAGCCACAGGTCTCGTGCGAGGGCCCGATCGGGGCAAGCAAGCGTGTCGGGGAATAGGAGGTCCGTGGGGGGATATCCAGCAGAGATGGTCCCATTGATGTCCCCAAATCACCCCCAGTGCTAACCGACGTGGCCTCAAACCCGTAGGTAGAAGGACCGGTTCGGTCTTACGAAAGCAAGCCGCAACCGCAGCTTTGCCATGGTCATGTTCTCGCAATGAGGACATGACTCATCCACAAACGATGTCTCCGCATGGGCAGTGCCAAGCCACGCAAGATAGCGAACGTGGCCGTCGGAAGTGGAGAGATAACGACCACAACCAGGAATAACACACAAACGGAAAGGCATCTTTAAAAAGACATGCCTTTAAAAAGACGTTCCGTGTGTGCCACTCTTTCAGAAAGAAAATATACTCTTTTAGAATATACTCTTTTAAATGTTCTGCCGAAGCGGTCAGGGGCGTTCTCTGAAAACCACAGATGCAGAGGGGGAGAAGCCGCTGAAATGCGCCGTAAGATCCAGCAGAGAGAGGTGAATGAACTCGGCGGATGAATTCAGCTCAATGATAGAACCGCTCAGCTCCGAAGAGGAAATCTGAATGAGTGGTTGCATACCAGCTCCTTTTATACCCGTATGTACGGGGGAGTGGCATGCAAATTCCACTCGCCAATTCTCATTGGCCTTTTTTCAAAAAAGCAGAGGTGTTTGGGGCTCCCAAGAGTGACCCCTAGTATCACTACATCGACACAACTTCGAGTGAGTGACAGATAGGGAACTCCATTCCTTAACAACGTTATTTGCTAGGCCACAAAGATACAGAGGCAAATTCACAACAGACATCAACGGGCTCAAAGAGATATTTACGATTGTGCCAATGCTCCATGAATAGAAAGTCTTTTTGGAGAGGGATTGGAGCTGAGTGGGAAGTGAACTGGATTGTAAATCTCTGGGGTGGACAATCCCGCAGCCATTGGCAGAGTAACAGACGCTGTGTTTCACTCCAGTTAATGTTGCTGTTTAGTAATGTGGCCCAGGTGTTACAAACAACAGGCCATGTAGAGATTTATGCAATGAATTCTAGATCTGGGTGAAACTCCCAAAACTTGTCAAGTCTGGGTCATATTTCACTCCAAAATCAAAAGAAAGAAATACAAAATTACATTTTGCATACAAACCTATATTTAGGACCATGTAGATATTTTTGCATTGTGACATTGTTTTCATGACAATCAAACACATTTCCCTCCTCAATTTTCATTACTGTAATGTAAATAAACCAATTATATAGGGGAGACTGAGCCTAGCTGTCACATGGGGAACTTCTTTAAATTAGAATTATTTTCATCTCCAAACTAAAATTCCAGTATCATCATAGCTTTGCTATAGCTCTTAGGTAAACACATGTGAACACATTAAAACCACACACTGGCATATTTTCAGTCAAGGGTCATAATGATATACTGTGTTCTCAAGATAATGTTTACATTTTTTTATTGTATATATATATATATATATATATATATATATATATATATATATATATATATATACAGTAAACGTCAGGTCAGTGCAAGCTGTCACGTAGTCACATCTTTTAAATGTTTTACATTTATACAGATTATTAATTGCAATATTTGTTGGACAAAACAATTGTTTGAGTAGTGTATGCTACCTTAAATCTCCTG
This sequence comes from Myxocyprinus asiaticus, assembly GCF_019703515.2. NCBI lineage: Eukaryota > Metazoa > Chordata > Actinopteri > Cypriniformes > Catostomidae > Myxocyprinus > Myxocyprinus asiaticus. The sequence goes on from NC_059364.1 coordinate 42,287,724, forward strand.
AGACTCGAACATGAATGCTGTGTGCATTTTCCATTTACCTTTTTATGAAAGTCATATTTTATTTATTTATTTATTATGTATAATATAATTATACATTATTAATTCTGAATCTATGTACTAATTATCATTGTCCCATGTCTGCCAAACATGTTCAGTGGTCCAAACATCATCTGCATCCTGAAACTGAACTTTTAATTGGAAGTTTGGATTGAATGAACTGCATAGAGAGCTATAGGATGCTCCTTTGTTCCCTATTTGAATGACTTGTGTGCTGTTTAGTGAACGTCCAGTGTGCTGTCTGTCTGTACTGGTCTCAGAACAATTCGAAATGCACCTCATTTTCTTCCTAATGCCATAGAAAGCCTCTGATAGCAGTTTAACCTTTAAATGACAGCCTAGAGTCTATTGCATGTAGCAAAGCCAAATTACAACGCTGGTCGCATAAGGTTAAGATTTTTGCTAATTCATGAATTGTTTTGTGTTGTACTGTTTAACATTTACAATAATAATATATTGCATATTACATGTATATTTCTATAAAACAATTTGCCTATAATAGTTAATTATAACTGATTTCTGAGATGCTGCTGCTGCACAATTAGACATACTGTACATACGATCCCTTGGAAGCAGCTCAAGGCAGGTGGTGCTGGGTAGGACCTTCAGCTTGGTCCATGGAGTGTGCGAGTCTACTGGCTAACAGATTACATATTCAAAGGACCTATCAGCTTGCACCATGTAGAGTTTCATGACTGAACTTAAATTCATTGACCATTGTGATAACTTATCCTGTATAGTGTGACAACTGGTTATTTAATATCTCAAAAGATATATATATATATATATATATATATATATATATATATATATATATATAAAAGCTGATTAGTGCCTTGAGAAGTTGTGACCGGCAGAGTGATGCACAGTTGCCACGTTTATACAGTTGTGAACGCAAGCACATGTCATGCAAGAATACCGCTGCAGTTTGGCAGCTGTCGCAGATGGGGGATGCTGGGGATAGAATCTGTTTGGGGCTCTCTGAGGTTTTGTTTGTCTTGACCGAATGCTCGCCAAAAGTAGTCAACAAGCCAAAAATATCTCAGACAAATTTACCTGTCACCACATGGTCTGAAAAATGGATAAAACAGAAGATCGAACAAGCCAAGTACGAGAGTCCATTTTTCTACTCAAATAAACTTTTCTAATTTGAGCATGAGAACTGGGTGCTGGGCCGCAATAACATAAAAAAAAAGGAAAAAAAAGAAAAGAAAAAAGTATTATTAAACGCACAGTTCAGATTCTAAATTCTAATTGGATTAGCCACATTTAAAGCCACACACCTGTGAGCACACATTCTATATAGAGCGCAACATTTGTTTCCGTGAGTTAGGATCCTATTTATTTTCTCCATAGCCGAATTGATTTTTAACAATAATTTACCTACCGTGAGCTCCTACTACACTACCCATGATCCTGCAAAGAAAGATCCACCAATCAGAGAGTTGCGGCAAACCAGTTGCGGCAAAAGAGCTCTGCAAATGTAATGATTTATTGAACATTGGTGTCTTCCATCATAATGTATTTGCAGACTTTTTATAAAAGCAATGATCCACAAGAAACTATGAGATACAGTGATTTTACACTCTGCATTGTGTTGTGCCCAAGAATACCACTTTAGTTGAATTTATGAATTAATTTACTTATCAAGCAGCATTTTCATTCTTTCAACCAAACACTGATCCACAAAAACAGGGTTCTTTGATATTAAAAGCAGTGATACAATGACAGCTATGCTGCATACAAAACAAACCAGATGGAGGCATCTCAACATATAGGACATTATGCAAACATTGAATTCACATAATGTTCAGAAATTTAGGGGGGATTCAGGGCAAAAATGACACCAAAAATGCCCGCAAAACGTAAAATGTGGGGGCAAAAAAAGCAATAATAAATTCTTCTGTTTTTTATTTGTTATATCTTAAGGTTTTTTTTATTTTTTTATTTTTATTTTTATTTTTTACCATCCTAGTTACACATATTATTGTATAAAATATGAATTACTGTTGATTTTATTCTTAGGGTAAGAGGTAATAAATTCTCAATAAGTATTTGGCATAGAATGATGAGACACAGTTTATGTTTTTAAATGGTTAGATAAAAAATATGCCCCCCAAAAAGGTAAATGCCCCTGAAAATCATATTGCCCCTTAATGTAAAATTTCATTTCTGATACTGATTCGCATGTACCGTGTTGCCTCCCAATATTGATATACTGCCTACGAAGGCAGCATTTTTCAGGTTTCGAATATAACAAATATGATGGACACCTCAAGCCCTGAAGTCTCACAATAGTCTTTTTAAATTAAATGAATTTAGTCTAAATGCTAAAACATGACTTGATTTATACTCAAGTTCATTAGTTTAACTATCGCTGCTAAGGACCATTGAAAAGTTGCCCCGTTTGGGGGTGAACCTTGAGCATTGAGGCCAGCGGTAAAGAGCTACCATCCTTTTCACTTCCGCTGTGTGAAACAATGCCACATAATCAGCCAGCTGAGACTCAGCAGAGGTGAGACACTGCTCTTTTGTGCCGGACCGTGTGCTGCTCTCAGACAGATAAGATTTTCATGGTCTGTAAAACAGCTCAAGCAAAGTTCAATTAGATTGTAATTAGACAGTCAATTAAGCTTTCCGAAATGAACTGTAATATTTCCATAAATGGATTTGGTGAATTAACTGACCACAGACCAGGAAAAACATCATTGTGTGAGATAATGTCCTTTACCAACCAACATTTCAAGCTGTTAAGCAAACGTATATGTTAAGAGGTAATTTATCACGTAAAATAAACTGTCCTGGAATGCACCCATGTCCTAGAATTTCACCAGTTTTACCCATAATACACCTATCAGTTAGAAAAAGGTATTTTGACACTTAAAAGAAGCTCTAATGCAACACACTCATATGATGTGTTCTGGATGCTTGTGTCCCCATTTCTGCTTCTGAAAATGGTCTGTTCTTAGCGAAATTTGAAAAAACTACCCAGAGTGGCCAAAAGTGGAATTGTTGAATGTATGTGCACATGTGAGCACTAGATATCCCCCCAGAATCTATGCCCCTGCCCCCTTAGCCCAAACCCCAACCCTAAACCTAACCATCAGTAGAGTAAAAATGCAATCTACAAATCGCTTTCACCATTGTTTATGTGAATAACATTACTTTCTGGTTCTCCCATGACCAGAACCAGTGTCTCGAATGTTGCTCATGCTAGAGGGAAAGGTGATCACCTTTGAACTGATGCAAAAAAAATAAAAAAAAAAATAAAAAAATAAAAAAACACCTGTGTGATTTATGCTCAAGTTCTTTAGCTTGCTATTAATTTGCAAGATTAGGGGGCCACAAAACTCATTTTGATTTCACTGGGACTTTAAAGCTTGAGTTTTGCTTATTTGTGAGCCAAGATACAGGACAAGGCAAATATTTCCAACAACTGTATTTCTGTGCTGGAGAGCTGCAGCCTATATTTCATGTTGTGAATGATGCTCCATTGTATTTTTCAGTTCTTGGAGCAGCTCAGCTCTAACTGAGACAGATGTTGTGCGCCAGAGATCTATGCTAAAGAGACACAGAGCCAGGCGGGCAGAAGAAAAACAAAAACAAAAAAAACTACAGTTCTGTCAGCAGCCAGATGAGCCATGCCATTTAAAAAAAGCACTATCATTAGCAGCTCTTCATGGGTAATTGAAGAAAAATGCCATGCTGCAGAACAGTATATCGTTAACAAAAACTAAAATAAAAACTAAATGAAAGCATTTACGTTTTCACTCGATGGTCATGCGCTATGTGGACGGTTTTAGCCATTGCGCACCCTCTCAATTTTTGCGTCAGTGTCTCCCACAAAACGTGTTTATGTACGCCCTCCCGAGAACATTGACAGGAAAATACCGCAACTGCCCCACTGAAAACTTTTGCTACTTACATAGATGTACTATGTCTCTAGGTGTCAGCACAACATAAATAAAACAAATTACTGAGGGCACCTTTAAAACTAAATGAAAAATGGAAAACTTCCATAACCCTGCTGGAGAAGTCAGCACTGACATGTTCAGAGTCAAACCTGCAAATGTCACTCTTTGGAGGAAGCGCACTTATCTGCATGTTCACCATTAGCTTGCGTCTAGCTGATATGAGTAAGCATGCTGCCAGCTAAAAACAGAGCTGCATTGTGCTGCTCTCATGAGCGTGTTGTCAAGGTGCGTTAGTGCCTTTTCTCCCCGCTCTGACATAGGCATCACACTTCTATCTGCAGCCTTTATGATTCGCCTGGCATCCACAGTCAAAGGATGCACAATTCAAAAGAAGATGAAAAGTCACACTGGTAAAGCGGGAAGCAGTCTGCCTGTGTCACATTAAGCAATCGCAATTGTCTTCCATTTTCAAAAACACACTGTCAAGCACATTATATTCAGAACACACTATCAACATGAATATGGAACCCAGTTACATGTAAACATTCATATTTTAGTCTGAATGGTGAGAATGCAAGTTTAGGTAGAATGTGCATGTGAATGTGAAGTAGAATGTGATTCTACTTCAATGTTACGTAATGCTTTTGAAGAGTAAATATGAATCATGTCATTGCATGAAGTGTCTGACTTTTGGGCGATAAACAAGCTACAGCACTCAATAAATTGCTGATAATACTGACATATATATATATATATATATAAACTTAAAACTAACGTACAACTTTACATATTTACAGCCTGGTCTCATGAAGTTTACGTGAACATCACAACATTTTTGCAATTCAAAATTTACATGCCGTATGTCACGGTTGGCTGCAGGTTTCTAGTGAAATGTCCAGCTGGGGGCACCAAAAGCAATTAAAATGGTGTTGTATTCAGACGATGTTATAAGGTGAATTTTAGATCTTTTTTTTTTTTTTTAAACATACCTCCCTAACCTAAAACTTCTGCCTGAACCTAACCAATAGTGTTTTAAAATATAAATGAGACATTTAAAAAAGACATCCTTACCGAATCAACACCTACACTTAACCATTAGTGTTTTAAAATATATATGAGAAGTTAAAAAAGACATCCTTACCTTATCAATGCCTAAATCTAACCATTAGTGTTTAAAATGCAGAAGTGAAATGAAAAAGCCAATTTTTTAAAGCAACCACCTAACAGACCTTTTTCACGGACTGTGATGACGCGTTTCCGCCATATTTATCAGCTTAAATCTCGCATTTTTTATTGTTTTTATATTATATTTATTTTAAATATTGAGTGTTGATTTATAACATTATGATTTGTGTTATATTACCCTGGAATTAGTTTTAAAAAAATTAGTTACCACAGCTGCGAGGGGGTTTCTATTACAGCTGCTGAGAGAGTGACAGTAAATTTGGCATCTTCTCCCATCTGACCAGGGGTGGACTGGCCATAGGGAGAACCAGGACTTTTCCCGGTGGGCCAGCTGCGAAACAGGGCTGAACAGGCGGCGATAAGCTGAAACGGGCTGCCGCATTATGCCGAATGTGCCGCGACTGGCTTAAGAGGGCCGCAAAACGGCGCCGCGATATGCAGAAAAGGACAGCGACCTAATGTTATCACTGTAGTTTTGATTTCTTGAGACATAAATTCAAAAAGACACACAGATAAATATGTAAAGCAGAATCCCTGTTCATCAAAAAGGCAGATTCAAAGCAGAGATCTGAGCAAGGGGGGATGGAAATTGTTCATTCAGTGTTTAAAAGAGGGACTGAGTTTGATCATGTACTGATCACATTTTCACACGCTGCAGCTCCTTCTGTAATGATGCCAAGTTCCACAGACACATGCTTACATTTCTTGAACAAAGGTTTTGAGGAAGATATTGAAAAAAAAAAAAAAAAAAAAATGGCCTCTTGGATATCTAGTGTAGACAGCTTCTCGAAAGTAGCTGCAGTCATTCTGACTGAGGAAACCAACAGTCTTTGATTGTTGCCATGAGACAAAAAACACAAATGACTTGGCACAAACAGATGAGAAAAAGCTAATATCACTATCACTATCTCTCTCTCTATATATATATATTACTTTTTATGCTTCATGGAACAATTATTTATTCTAATATTAATAAATACAACTATTTATTTGACATTGGTGGCTTTTATCATATTGCTGTTGCCGCTGTTTTATAAAAGCAATTCACTCGAGGCTGTGAGTTACAATGATTTTACCAAGGTTCAAACTACAATCACATGAAGCACTGCAAATAACGTACATGAATTTAAAATGATGGCAAAATATAAAACTACTGTTTTAATTGATTATCAGTATACAGTATAAGCAATGTATTTTAATTGTATTAAATTGTCCGACTCGATTGCATCATTCACAGTGCATCATGGAAGTGGGTGGTCGCTGCAGAGCTCTTTTGGTGCACTTTGTTCATCAAGTTTTTCTGATTGGTGGATTGTTTTCCAATCAGGATCATAACAATATTAAACACAATTTAAAAAAAAAAAATGAAGTTGAAAAAAACACAGACTGATAGCCTCAACAGAAGCATATACCTATGACACCCATTTCTCAGGGTACAACCACTGTATCACATGGACACATTGCTTTTTGCTTCAATAAATTAGAACAAAAGTCGCTAAATATAGAACATTTTTAATAATTTTACATTAAGAACATTTTACCATCTATTTTATTACAGCCAGTTGGTCAAGTTAATGCCTCCTGATTTCATGGAGAGAGTTCAGGGTTACATTGATTGGTCTTTTTTTTTTTTTTTTTTTTTTTTTAAACCAGGACATCACACTATTGAACTGTATGTTAGTAACAGATTATCAGTTCCAGCTGAGGAGCATCATGCAGAGAGGACATTGGAGTTCCAACTATTTATTTATTCATGGTGACCTGTAGAGAACTCCAAGCTTCACAAATTAGAGGGCTGCCATGTGATAGAAAACAAGCACTCCCCAGTTCCAGTCCCAGTCTATGAATAGTTTTAACAGATCTCTCTTGTTCTAGTTGATTTAATACTATTAAATAGTGGTTTAAAACTGCCACAGTCTGTAAATGATTCCTTCATGTAATAACTTACTCTGGACACAAAATGTTTTTGGATACTTAAGCAACACTTAAAAATGTCAGCAAGTCATTGCATTAGCTAACAAAATATCAAAACAAGTGGAATTAATTTTATTGAAAAATATCAAAAACATATTTTTCAGGCAAAATATTTCACAAAAAGAAGTGTGTGAGGTTTGGCATGATAAAACAAGAGATATACTGTTCAAAATAAAGAAAACAAGGTTAACACTTTACAGTTATGTTCCATTGCTAAGGGTTTGAAAGGAGTTTATTAATGACTTATAAGTCATTTACAAATGCATTATAAATCATTTATATGCAGTTATAACAACTAGAGCTGTATAAATTAACACGTTAAAGCATGCAATTAATTACAAATGTTTAACACGTTCATTTTTTCTTAATTGTGATTAATGCATTTACCACTTTTCACATTATATTCTGATATTGTATTCAGCTCTGTGTGTGTGCTGAACACTGGTTGGAATAGGGCGGAACCTTTGTGGTGCACTGACATACACACCTCAAACACACACACAACAGTGATTCCATGTCAATCAACAATTGATGGAGAAATTACCGGAATTATTTGTACAAAACAAACCTAGATGGGACCTGTCATAAGCCACATACAAACAAACTGGTGGAGTGAAGCATCAGCATTTCTGTGGATAGCCAAAATTAATATTGTGAAGGGTGAGAGTTTAAGAGATTTAATGCCCATTGCAATGAAAATGCAAATTACGGGAACTAGCTATTTCAGTTAGTCAACCTCCCACTTAGACTTTGGGAAACGTTTAATGTTACTTATAATGGTACTATTTTAGTGCATTTCTATCTTTATACTGTGGAAGGCTTTGTTTGGAAAATGTTAATTAAACATTATTGTTACATATTGTTTTCTTTTCTTTTTAAAGAAGAAACTAAATGTATTTTGACAGGAAAATAAGTATATATAGGGTCAAATTTCAACACTTTAAAAATCTTTGGTTAAATATTTTAATCGACTGACAGCACTAATAACAACATGAACACAAAAGATGACTTTCATGAAATACTTATAATGAGCATTTTAACTTATTAATGCTTAACAAATACACTTATTCATACTTATATTAATCAAAAACATAAAACGCCCTAATTCATGCCTTATGTCACAATGCAGCAAAAATCGACTATTGAAGTGAGATTAATAGAAGGGGTAATGTTTTTTTGCTACAGTCTGATTTGTGATGTTTATATAATTTCTTGATTCACACGTGTTGTCACATTCCTTGTCATGTTGATGTCAAAAGAATAATGCTACTCCGATTTGTGTTCCAACTTAACAAGTCCTAGTTACCTAAAGTCCTCTGCAAAAACACTATTCAGCTCTTCATGTTAATTCATAGCATATATTATATTATAAAGCCTGATGACCATTAAACTATACTGAACTTTATGTACATATGTTTCTAATGTTGGCAACTCCTTAATAAATGCGTCTTATGTTTCCACTTAACATTAAAGTAGATTTCCATAGGATATTAATGTTAAATATGTGTTATTATGCATGTAATACACATCAGGTAGAATGGCTCACTATTTGGCAGGTATTGGATGAAAATCACCCTTTTCATACATGTAGTTATAGCCGCATATCAATGATTTATAATGCATTTGTAAATTAACCGCATGTCACTAATGAACCCCTTTATAAACCCTTAACAAAGGAAACATTAATGTAAAGTGTCCTGGTTGTCACTATTATTGGAACATGTCCATAGTTAATGTGATGAACTACACATGTGGTAACTCTGTTTGGACTTGAGGGGAGCTGACTTTATACATCCACTAAAAATCCCCTTAACACCAGTTGGTTTAAAATCAATGCAATGGTTCAGAAAAGTTCTCTAGGAGCATTTTTTTTTTGTTTTGTTTGTTTGTTTTTTTTTGTAAATGCCACTTCCTTTGAAATTTTGTTATGTAATGTAATGACATTCATATATATATCCAAATACTTCATGGGTCTACTGTACTGTATATAACACATCCAGACATTGCACAAATTGCAAAAAAGGCAGCTTGGGAGTCTTTTACATGTTACCAGCAGAACAAAAGTCTCCTAAAACTCCACAAAGATCTCATAAGCATTACATTATAAAAGGATCTACCCAAGAGATGAGCTGCCAAAGAAAGCGGGGTAACTATAGCCAGCCAAGAAATATTCGAGATGAAAACTAAAGCGAAATGTATTTGAATGTAAATAAGTACTGTCCTACAACAAGCGAAGATCTGATTATTTTCATGCATCTTGCACTTTTCAGGATATGCACAAATCCCTTTTGACGTTTTTCTTGTCTATTTTCCTGCAGGCATAACCCTCTCCCCCCCTCCACCCATGGATGGTACGTAGTGTCATTTCATCACATGCCGGGCTGACTCAAATGCCCGATTGCTTCTTTGGGGCTCATTGATCCTACCAGGAAGTCCATCAAACTTTTATCTTGCGACGGGGCATTTGTATGCGAATGAGGAGACTTGATATGTGTGAAAGCGGCCATTGATGAGGTTGCACACAGAAGGGGACGCTGCCCGCTTGCCCGTCACTACAGGGTTCCCAGTTGTATTATGAAGTGTGAAGCTATTGAAGCTAAAAGCCTCACATATCTGAATGCTCCCAATAGTGTGAATAGTTCACTTTTTTTTCACAATGATGTTTAAAGGAATAGTTCACCCAAAAATTTACACCCTCTCATTTACTCATGCCTCAAAATCGTTCAAAACCCATTTGACTTTCTTTTTTCTGTGGAACACAAAAGGTGAAATTTTAAGAATATCTTGGCAGCACTTTCCATATAAGGAGGGTGAATTGGGACTGGGTCTGTCAAGCTCCAAGATGACCCAAAAAAAATAAAAAATAAAAATAATAAATGTTTTTGAAAGTATCACAAAAGTAGTCCATACGATTCTATTTTCAAAGTCTTCTGAAGTCATACGACAGCTTTAGGTAAAGAACAGACTTTATTGTTACCTTTACTAAGGGTTTATAAAGGGGATCATTAATGACTAGTACTTCATTTACAAATGAAGACAAAGTGGACTGAAGAAAAATGACATAATCCCTGAGTTTTGCTGCATTGTGACATAACTTTTGATTAATATAAGTATGAATAAGTGTATTTATTAAGTGTTTATAACATGTAAGTTAAATGCTCACTGTTTGGCTGGTATTTCATGAAAGTTACCCTTTTTATTCATATTGTTATAACCACATATTAATGATTTATAATGCATTTGTAAATTACATATTAGTCATTATTGAGCTCCTTTATAGATTATTGTTTAAAAAGAGAACATTATTGTAAAGCGTTACTGTTGTTATTTCTTTGAATCAGTTTTTGTAAAGGCTGACGAAATGATTTCTGTCATCACTTTACCTGTAAAGCATGAATATATTTCCCGTAAATATGTTGACTCTTTGGGGATTTTCATAAATACAAACACAAAACCCTTCTGTTATCATGTTGGAGTCACTGTTACTAAGATAACAGGTCAAAAGCTTTTAAACCAGACATGTTTCCAGATCCGATCAAATCCTGCTGTATAAAATCAAATCTTGCCCTATATTAAGTCAAATCATTTTTATTGTATAGCGCTTTTCACAACACACATCTTTTCAAAGCAGCTTTATAGAAAATCATGCTTTAACAGACAATGAAACTGAGATATCTATAAAGTCTTAGAGTCATCATTGTGTAGTTTGATTAAACATGATTGTAAATTGTGTATAAAAATAAATCATTAAATAATTAAATAATAATTGATTCCCTACTGAATATTAATTCCATGACCAATCCAGTCGTTTAACTAGATATATTTTTTAAAAGTATTTTACAGAGATTGCATTCAATCACAAAGAGTAACTTCAAGCTAATAAAATATTTTAAGCAAAGAAAACTTAGTGACTACAAATATTTCCATGACTTTAAGGTCTGAGGATTTCTACATACATTATAATAATTTCTATGCATTCTATATTCAGTCTTGATGTATCACTTTTACATAAAATATTTAAAGAATTGCCCTTAAGCTGAAACAATAATTAATTCTATGTTTCAAATCTAAGATGAAGTGCTACACTATGCCCTTTACAGATTTATCTGAAGTTTGTATATGTGTGTTATATATGGTACCTACAAAATTCAGCCAGTAGTCTGCTTAAAGGTCCTTTAAAAGGTTAACTATACACTTTTATAACTTATCCATTTAAGTAGTTCACACAGAAACATAACCATATTTCTGGCTGACAATAATTAGATTCTTAATTAATTTGAGCTCTCCAATGGACATATATGAACAATTATTGGTTCAAAAGGAAAATTACTCTCTCTGACTTTTCCTTGAAACTTTCTTTGCATAACAATGTTTTTAACTGACAGAGAGCATACCAACATAAAACTGAGAATATTTAAACACCTCACTCGCACAAAGTTCATTCAATTAGAAAAGAAAGAAGACACAGGGGTGTCTCTTCAGTAAAAATGAATTGGGTAATTAAAGGACAATTGTGTAAAAAGATCAAGTATCACGTTATTGATATCATTATTTAAATTTTTTTTAAAGATTATTTTAAATAAATGCTTAGAGTCACCTCAAAATGCAGTCTGTTAAACCCAACAACAGTCACTTCCATCACACAAACTCAAAGAAAGACCAGCGACCGCAGCTTTATTCATCATCACTGTATACAGTGCCGGCCCACAAAAGAAACTGAGCACAAATAAGGACACTTAATTTACATGCATGAATGTCATTGCATTAGATAACAAAATTTCAAATCAAGTGGTGTCTGCAAACAAATACAGTAATGCTAGATCTTTTCTCACAACTAACTTTACTTTTCTGAGCAATTTTACAATTACTTTTAACCAATTGGTCTCAAGGTGATTTTTAGTGGATGTATGATATAAGTTCCTCTCAGGTTAACACAGGGGCATACGGTGGCGTAGTGAGCTAAAGCACAGAACTGGTAAGCAGAAGGTTGCTGGTTCAATCCCCACAGCCACCACCATTGTGTCCTTGAGCAAGGCTCTTAACTCCAGGTTTCTCCAGGGGATTGTCCCTGTAATAAGTTTGCCAAATGCATAAATGTAAATGTACATGTAAATATATCTGCCTAACAACCTATCAACCTGCCCATGGACACCTGCAGACACAACACAAAAGCATTCAGTTCTGGTTAGTTTAAGAGAATGTTTATTTATTTATTTATTTTCTTGAGTATGTGTAGCATTCATGTAACTATTGGCTAAAGCATCTCTAAGAAACTAACACGTTCTCATGCTAAAAAGCAAGACACAGCGCAACAAATATAGCAGAATGCAGGTGTCCCGAGACACATTTTTAACAGTTGAAGTTGAAGTTTTTTTAAATTTTTTTTTTTTTTTTTTTTAACTTGACACAGCATCTGAAAATGCAATGCTCCTGTGAAAGATGCTAAAAACACAACGAACTGTGGCGCAGTGGTCAAAGACATCCATTCTCTTCATCCATTGCTGTTTGTTTTTCTGTGTTCTTAAAGAGCACCTATTGTGGTTTATCAAATATTACCTTTCATGTTGTGTGTTATATAGCTGTTTGTGAATGTAAAAAAGTCTGCAAAATTTCAAAAATCAAAGTGCACAACAAATGGAGTTATTGACACCCAAAAGAAAGAACCGATTCTGAACACCTGAAACGAGTCGTTAGTAATTCCAGACTAACTTCCTGTAATATCCTACGTAATTTGGTAACAAAAAAACCCACCTCTGGTCTTCATTGGCTGCTTGCGAACAGCTTTGACCCGCCCTCAAACACTACACTAAGCGGTAGACCAATCACAACAGACTGGGACATCTGACCAATCAAAGCAGAATAGGCTGTCTCAAAGGAGGAGTTTAGAATGAATCCTTTAGAACGGATCATTGAACGAATCGTTTTTGACACTGGGAAAAAAGGTAATGCTGCAATTTAAATTATGAGCAAATTAAAGTGTTTTTTGATCTTGGATGCATGTAAATCTATTTTATGAGACCTTTAAAACAAAATTAGGCACATTTAAAAACCATAATAGGTGCTCTTTAAGTATCCTGATGATTTTTTACTGAGGGAGAAACCGCTCCAAATGATTCAGTGAGAGAGCAGTCTGAACAAATCAGACTGGATCGCAGATAGATTCGGTAGAACCAAATTAGGTATGACTAGTTCTGATTTTTAAACAGCCAACAAAAATTTGGGACTTACGTAATTTCAGCTGAAAGTAAATGAGAGAAAATGTATCTCAGGTCAGTTGGAGCGGAGCGCACAGGTGCAGGCGCCACTGAATCTGCCTTAACCAACATCTTAGCCTATCAACCAACATTTCAATGTACTTAACAAGCTATCATCCAACCAACCTATTACTGTTATAGATGTACAGTATATAACAAGCTATCAACCCATCAACTAACCTATCAATACTTATCAACCAATCTACCTACCAAACTACCTACAAACCTACCAATTTACCCAACCTACCATACTCTCTTTAACACCTACATTATCTACCAACCTATTAATATACATGCCTACTTACACACCAACCTATCAATCTATACCAACCTACATATTAATTTACTCACTTACCAAATTATCAACATATCAATATAAATCTCATTTTATATACCAGTCTACTTACCAATGAAAGGGTGGATTTACCCCTGTCTCTTCAGCCTATAGATGAGTTGAATACATTTACTAGTAATTGTTATAATCAAAAGGTAATCAAAGCATTTTAAGTCATGTGCATTTATTCCAGTTATGTTATAATTATGAATGTTGTGGGTCATTTGAGTATTTGTCCTCTGAGGTGTGACTGAGGGTCTGACCCAGGTCAGGAATACAGTTAACAGTGCTTACTCATTTAGCCCAGCTCCCAGACAGTGGAAACACATGTGAGTTGCAACTATTTCATTGATCACTTATTCAGTTTGAGTAAGAGTTTCATTGTGTCTAAGTTTAAGGTCATTAATTGCTGACACAAATGCATTTTAATTTATTCACAAACATATATATCTGTTATAATTATTACATAATCACCTATTCTATAACCATTTGATTCTATTTTAATTCAATCATTATTAATTTAATGAGAGAGAGATTTTAGTTATAATCTTATTATGATCCATGTTTTTATATGGTTTGCAAAAGCAACTACTCCATACAACATATCTACCTCATGTAATCATTGAACTGAAACTTCAGATTTCTTTATGATTTTATTGTCATATTGGGTGACTATGTGGCTTATTAGGCCTTGCGTGTGTGTTCTCTTTGTCTTTCTCCATGTTCTGTCCTAATTTCCCGAAGATGGTGTGAAGTCCCTGCATTCCACCAAAGATTAGGGAGAAAGTCTGCCATCCTAGAGGAGCGCCTACCCATTGCAATGTCGAACTCATTCAGTGTTTGGATTGTTTATGGTACCCTATCTGTAAAACCAATAATGGGAACTTGATTAATGCTATGCCTAACTAATTATTGTTTGCACGATGGTGAAAAAAATGTTTGACGTAAGTGACCTATCAGTATCTTAGAAAGTGTTGCACTGTGACACCTCTAATTCAATCTGCATATGACTATAATTGCTTGTGAATGTTTTTGAATGGGTACTTTTTTCTTTCCTTTTTGTCATGTTTCATTCTCTTTTTGGGCTTCTTTTTCTCCTTCTCCTTCTGTCTTTCTGAACCCCACTGACTTGTGATACGCATTGGAACTGTAGAGAACAATCAGTAAACTCTCTCTTGATTGATTTCAAACCTTTAAGTTTTTATATGCATAATGGGGACCCAGCTGTTACCCCCTACACCAATATATCAACCTGGTCTCATGAAATTACGTGAGCATTGCAACATTTTACCAAAACTGAAATTACGTGCTTCAAAACACGTTTGGACGCACTTTTCAAGTGAAATGTCCAGCAGGGGGCGCCAAAACTGAGCAAAATGAGGTTGTAATCAGACGAGGTTTTTAAGGTGAATGTTTGATGGAGGTTTAAATAAAATGAACCTCCCTAACCTAAAACTTTACCCTAAACTTAACCAATAGAGCCAGAATAGAGAAATGAGAGTTTAACAAAACAAACATCCTTACCCTTAACCAACACCTAACCTTAACCGATAGTGTTTTAAAATGCAGAAGTGAAATGAAAAGCAAATTTTCTGAAACAACCACGTCAATTTGTGTTACTTCTATGTCTCTGTCGTGTCAGCTTGAGTTCCAAACCACCTATCTACCTACCATCCTAACAATCTACCTACCAACCTAACAATCTACCTCCCAACATACCAATCTACCTACCAACACATCAATCTGACTACCAATCTACCAACAAACCTACCAATCTACCAACCTACCTATCTACGTACCAACCTAACAATCTACCTACCAACATATCAATATACCTACCTACCAACCCACCTATCTACCTACCAACCTAAAAATCTACCTAATAATCAACAAATCTACCTAACAATCCACCAATCTACCTACCAAACCACCAATCTGCCAACCAATCTACCTATAGACCTACCAATCTACTAACCCACCTATCTACATACCAACCTAACAATCTGCCTACCAACCAAAACATCTACCCAACAATCCATTGATCTACCTACCAACCCACCTATCTATCTACCAACCTAACAATCTACCTACCAACCCACTAATCTACCTACCAAACCACCAGTCTACCAAGGTTCGACGTGTTGTGCATTCTGAGATGCGATTCTGCTCACTACAACTGTACAGAGTGGTTATCTGAGTTACTGTAGCCTTTCTCTTAGCTCGAACCAGTCTGGCCATTCTCTGTTGACCTCTCTCATCAACAATGAATTTCCGTCCACAGAACTGCCGTTCACTGGAAGTTTTTTTTTTTTTTTTTTTTTTGGCACCATTCTGTGTAAACTTTAGAGACTGTTCCCAGGAGAAAATCCCAGGAGATCAGCAGTTACAGAAATACTCAAATCAACCCATCTGGCAGCAACAATCATGCTGCAGTTTAAATCCCTAAGATCACATTTTTTTTTCCCCATTCTGATTGTTGATGTGAACATTAACTGAAGGTCCTGACCTGTATCTGCATGAATTTATGCATTGCATTGCTGCCACATGATTGGATGATTAGATAATCGCATGAATAAGTAGGTGTACATGTGTTCCTAAAAGACTGCTGTAGGGCTTTACTGGTTGTTTAGATCAGTGTTACTATCAGAAATAATTAACAATTATTTCTTTAGTTATTAATTAATATTTAAATTAATTAATTGAATCTAACTCATTAAAACCTCATATGGGGCTCCAGTAAATGTAGTGCGCTACGTTTAGGAGCGGGTTTGGTTATTAGCAATAATTAATAATTATCAAAGACCATTATTAATAAATTAAAATCAATAGAACATTGATGATAATCAATGTTAGCTTTTTTAATACTTTAAATCAACAATTATCAAAGATAATCACCAATCATTGAAACATTAATTAAAATTAACACTAGCTTATTGATCCTTCAAAATCAACAATCATCAATTATCAAAAATCAATAGAATATTAATAAGGATTAATATTGATGGGGCACCACCCTGGAATCAGGGACTAATAACCAGATAGTATAACAGTCTCAATATCAGATTGTTTTCTTTGGAAAATCAACATCCGAAAAATATCGATTTTTGGGAAAAAAAACAATGAATGAAGGCTTGAATCCGAGCACTGACATCCCGTCAGCATGACACAGGTGTATGCAAAACAAACCAAAACACTTCTCTTTGAAGTATAACAAAGTTTATTTATGCAGTAATATCAATTAATAATTAATACAATGCAGTCAATAAAATTCCGACTTACAACTACAAACTAAACAGTGATATGATTAGATATGGAAATCAAAATAATCCTATAACACATGAGGGTGTGTGTGTGAGAGAGTGTGTGTGTGTGTGTGTGTGTGTGTAAGGAGGAACGCGCACAAAATGGCGGATGTGACTCTCGTGGAGAGTATGTCATACGAGACTTCAGGCCAGAGAATATGGCCGCGAATGTGGGCGGAGAGAAACCAGTCAATGGTAGCTTAGGGACAAAGCTGAGTTTTATCACGAAGCTATCTACTAGTCAAAAATGTGTGCGAGAATGTTTGTGAGGGGTCGCGTGTGCGTGTGTGTGTGTGTGTGTGTGTGTGTGTGTGTGTGTGTGTGTGTGTGTGTGTGTGTGTGTGTGTGTGTGTGTGGTTAGTATGAGAGAGAGAGAGAGAGAGAGAATAAAGTGACGGCCCTAAAGCCGGTTTCGCAATCGTGGGAGAGAAAGCAGCTGTTCGTTTATCACTCAGAGACGCAGTGGATGGCTCGTAAACCGTCCCGTGGTCTTTGATTCTTTAATGGATAAACTCAGTTTGCTGGTCTCACCCGCGATGGCAGAAATGCACAACAGTCCAATGTGGTTGGACTACAATACAGTAAATCTCATTCGTGATAATTAATACCCTGAGTGTTAATCGCAATGAGCGGACTCGGTGGTCTGTAAACTGTACAAGCAATAACCTTGATACACAAGAATAACACACTATAATATTCTATCTCTGCCCAGATGTAAACCTCTTACTTGAATCGCATCAGGATGCAGAATGTGTGTTCATCCGTCCTTTAACTCCGACTCAGTTCCTCGAGGCTCGGGTGATGACGGGAGGCCGTTTCCTCGCTCTGTTGGCGGGTGGTACGGCTGCTGATTCTCGGCGGGCTGGCGGAGAAATCAGCGACGTCAACTTGATTGAAGATGGAAGAGAAATCTTTTCTCTCTTCACTTCTGCAGGCAAACAGATGAAGTTGCGGATTGCTCAGCGGTCTCCTTCGGATCCGTTAGAGTGTTCCGTGGAACACAAAGTAATCTCAACTCATCCAGCGAGATGGAGATTGTATAGCCACAGTTCCATGTCGTAAGTTACTTCCTTGTGCCACGAGGCTACACCTGAAAGCAGCGATGAGCTGCGTCTACACATGGTGAGCAAAGTTGCTGGAAGCAAATCCCGGAAGCATTTCAGAGGTATTTCTACTCCTGATGATGTTATGGTCGAGGTGCGTTCTGTCGTGTGCCTCATCCAATAGGAGTTGAGAGTTCGATCCTTTAGTGAGCAAGGCTTCATGGGATTTGTAGTCTGTTTTGGACTCCCTTTGTTTGATTTTGGCGCGATTTATATCAGTAAAATTTATGACTTGGTATGTGGGTCTGAGTTAGGTTTTACGAGTGTGTTAGGCCTGCCTTTGTCTTCTATCTGAATACATGAGGCCCAACACTGTTAAGTGAGTGTATATACCTATCTACCAACCCATACATATACATGCCTACTTTTCTACCAACCTATAAATCTACTTACCAAGCTACCAACCTACCTACCAGTCTACCCACCAACCCATCAGTCTACCTACCAACCAATCAGTCTGCCCACCAACCTACCTCTATATATACACCTATCTACCAACCCATACATTTACATGCCTTCTTATCTATCAATCTACTTACCTACCTACCCACCTACCAACCTATCTAGACATCCATTAAGAAATAATATACCTGTATTACTTAAGCTCACTCTGGAGGTGTTATTATCTGCATGCATATTTATACCTTACAGATATTTTATATTTACCATGGCCATTATTTCTCTGTGCCTCCATACCATCTAGATTTCGATGATTACAAGCTGACCTCCCTCAAGCTCTGCAACTCATCATAAAGACAAGCTAAAGCTGCCACTTTACCAAGATAATGCACAATGCTCTCTGACAAAGCATTGTGCATCTCTCCACCAGCCTCAAGCTGTTTATATCTTCCCGTCGATACAGCACAGCTCTTTAATATGTTCTGTGTCATGTATAAGCTGAGCGGAGTGCTATCAGCAAAGTGGCAGGTCAAAGTATTGCTTCAGTAAATCCTCTATCTGTCTGCTTTAAATGAGCATGTCTGGAGAGGGCCGAGCAAGCAAACAAGCACACAGCTAGCCCAAAATCAAGCCCTAGAGAGTGCACCCTGTAGAGGGCGCACTAATGCTCTAAAGTCTAGTAAATAAGGGTGATTCTTTAAAGGTATTTGTATTCCTTTAACTTTAGGCACTTTTGGTGCTTTTTATGGAATAAACTCCCTTAAAACACACTTCTTTTCTTTTATTTTTTTTATTTTTTTAAGGCAATATTTTTTTTCTGAAACATCTCAACTTATGTATTTTGTTTGATAACATTCTGTGGTGGAAATTACATTTTTGGAATAAAATGCCAGACTCCTTTGTATTGCTGAAGCTAATTTCATAACTAGCATTTTATGAAATATTTTCACACTTTTTGCATAATTTGACAATTATAGCTGGATTGCAAATGACACACAAAATTAAAAAAAAAATACAATTCTGTTCACAATCACAAGTGATGTACCTTGATTTTTATTTGTTTTCTTCTCACATTACATGTCTCATATTTCATCGGAAGCATGCTCTTCACTGACACTGTTGGACAGTGTCTGTGTCAACTGAGGGACTGTCTTAATTTGTATAAAAATGTATAAAAATCATTCTCACACAATACATATTTAAATTGTTCATGCTTGCTCACTTTTTGTTTAGATTGTCAGTTATAAAATTGTAATCATTCATATTTTTTTATGTATTTTAATTTTTGTATTTGTATTTTTATATTATAAGTCTGTTCTGGAACAAGGGTAATAAAAAATCTATAAATATATTTGAAAATTAGCAAATACAAATAATGAAGGCATGGTTAAATGCTTCCAAAAAATGTAAAGTAAATGTATATTTAAACACATTTTGTTAGATACAAAGTAGAATAACAGATCGTTTGTGGGAATGCATTTGCTGGCCAATGCACCCGATCCAATAAGTATTAGAGGGCCACAAAGTTTGGCGTGTTAATTGGAAAACATCTGTCTTCGATGCTTTAATCATCAGGCAACGTGCAGCCATCTCACTCCCTACCGTTCAGCTTACAGATGCAAATGCAACATCTGCTTGTGAACTGGACTCTCCACGACAAGCGTATGGCATTAATATTGAAGCAGCTACTGTATCACTCAGCAGGCACATCACAGGGAACAGCGCAGTACAGAAGAGAATATATTCCATTAGAGCTGGGAATTGAGAACCAAATTATAAGAAATATTGGCATGATTATTTTTATAAAGTTTGGTTCTGTTAATAATTCTTGAACATCTGGATTCATCTGCCAATTTGGATGGAACACTGCACTAAAATATTCAACACTGGAGCTGAGGTTCTACTGAATCTACAGCGGCAAGGAATGTTTTTTCTGAGTTGTGATCTTGTAGTCTGAATTTGAATGTGATAGAGCATGTCAAAATAACACAAACACAATAAATAGACAGCACATCTTTCAATTGCCCTGTCCTTGCTGGTTGCATGCTTCAAGCATACAGTGCGACCAATAGATCAGTTCACACACACACATACACACACACACGCATGTTGCTGTCCTTTTCTGCATATCGCTGCCTCCTTCCACATATTGCGGTGCCGTTTGTGGCACATTCTGCATAACGCAGTGGCCCATGGGGCCCCATTTCGCAGACGGCCCACCAGGAAAAGTCCCAGTTCTCCCAATGGCCAGTCCGCCACTGGTTATTAAACAACAAAAGTTGTATATGTCAACAAGAGTTAATACATTATGACCTATCAATGCACAATATGGAAACACTACAATGAGGTTGTATGTTAATAATAGTTAACTACATTAGTTAACATGAACTTACAATGAGCTACTGTATACTTTTACAATTGTTAATCTTGGTTAATGTTCATTTTAACATATACTACTACATTTTTAAAATTAAAAAGTTAACATTAGTTGAAGCATTATGCACTGACATGAACTAACAATAAACAACTGTATTTTCATAAATTAACATTAACCAACAGTAATACATGCTGTAGAAAATATTGCTTATTGTCAGTTAATGATACCTAATGATAAACAAATAGAACTTTATTGTAAAGTGTTACCAACAATACTACATGTATTATTTTTTTTTACATTAACCAAGATTAATAAATGCTGCAGAACATATTGTTAGTTCATTCTGGTAAAAAGTGTTACCAGAATGGTTCATAAAATGGGAATCGAAACCTGAATCATTACATTCACGTCTTTAGTTTTAGTAGCACTTCAGTGAAAGCAAGACGTCACATGTGGATTAGATTAAAAACCATTTCTAATTAAAAATATCAAATGTCTTTTGTCAGCTTCGTTTCACAATTTAGGATTACTTAAGATACCACAGAGCTTTCATTAGAAAAAAATAAATAAATAAATAAAAATAAAAAAAGAATATCAAACAGCCTCCTGTGCGTCCCAAATTTCTTACTAACATTTTTTTTTTAAATTAATCAATACAGCACATTCACAATGCAGCAGTTTTATTTTACTTGCAAAGCAAGATCACTGAATGTTTATCCTCAAGTGTTGTGCCAACTTGACTGAGCCAAATTTGGACTTAAGTGCCCATTTCTTTAAATTGTGCTGTAAGCATTATTTTTATTTTTTTATTTATTTATAATGTTTTGGAAAACCACAAATAAAATGTTGCTTTTACTTGACATATATAACTGAAACAGGTGTTCTAAGAATGGTAGCCCTGGGCTCTGTAAACCAAGGAGGTTTATAATACCTGGAGAGAACTACGTGTTAACATGCCCAATTATCTCAATGGCAGTTGCTTGGCTGCTTCATGACCCCATGGAGTAACTGGCTTGTATATGTAGGGCAAAACAGGAAACAATTACATACCATCTGAACATATAGTTGTAAATCCAAATGTATTTAAATAAATTGGAATATAAATGTCTACATCTTGAATATACTATCTATATACACTACCGGTCAAAAGTTTTGAAACACTTACTCATTCTTTATTATTTATTATTTTTTTCTTTTTTTTTTTTTTTTAAATTTCACATTCTAGAATAAGTCATCAAAACTATGGAATAACATAAATGGAACTATGGGAATTATGTTGTGACTAAACAAAATCCAAAATAAATCAAAACTGTGTTATATTTTAGCATCTTCAAAGTAGTCACCCTTTGCCTAGAATTTGCAGACATGTACTCTTGACATTTTCTCAACCAACTTCTTGAGGTATCACCCTGGGATGCTTTTTAAACAGTATTGAAGGAGTTCCCATCTATGTTGGGCACTTATTGGCTGCTTTTCTTTATTATTCGGTCTAAGTCATCAATTTCAAAAACATTTTTTTTATTTTTTTTTTTTATTAAATTTTAGTTTTATGATGAAATAAATCAATATGGTATTATACAATTATTATTTAAAAAAATATTTTATTTGATATTTTTCTTACCAGATGAAGCTGAATTTGTAAGCTACATTAACTGTGGAATATGTTGTTAACTTTGGTTTGTCATGGTATTTCTGATATTAATATCTGCATAAAACAGAATTTGTTTGTCTGTTCATGTATAACAACATTATTCTGGAGGCAAGAGGTGTCAAGCAAAATGTGAAATGTCAAGCACACATTTAGCAGTGAATAATAAATACAAATTCCAACATTAAAAGAAATGAAAATAAAATCAATATAGCCTACAAACAGGTGAAAGTCCCGTAAGTCTATCAGGAATTTTTACGATAGAACACCACTATTTAGTTAATAATAATAATAATAATAATAATAATAATAATGTTAAATTTCTATAGCGCCTTACCGGAGTTCATGAACACTTAACATTTTCAAATTTTGAACAGTTTAAAGAAGAAGAAGAAAAGCATGTTTCAGTTTCTTCATTTACATAAGCAGGAATATTCCAAATAGATGAATACTCTATGGAGCATTTAAACCTTTATGGAGCATTTTAACTTTTTTTTTTTTTCAGAATAATGTCTTAACCAGTTAATAATCTTAATCACCGATGTGGATATAAATGTGGTCAACTTCAAGAGACAGAAAGACAATCTCCGACATTAAATTACTTCAGGTCAGGAATTTAACATCGCTCTCAGGTTGAGGCTATAAATAAATACATGAGAATCACGTGTGAATCGTGTGATAAAATAACATAGACATTTCAAGACGTGGAAAGTGTACGTTATGTTGTATTTTAGTTAATGTTTCACTTGATAAGCTCCAGACACTCACAATTAAGAGACCGCAAATGGAGTCGAGATTGCGCCCATCCGATTTGAAATCACAACGTGCACATTTTCATTCAGGTTTACACTTTAGAAATATTGGCTGCACAGATTCATAAATTTGTTGTAATTTTGGATATATTTATTTAAAATGTCGCTTTATCCTTGTGCTTTTTGGATAATCAGTACAAATATTTTTTTTTTTTAATATTATTCGGATGAATCCGTTATTCATTTTGAAGTCATTATTTGTGCCTTTCCAAATAAGGTATTTGGCTTCGGGCACATCACTAATATATACAGTACTGTATATGTTGAATTTGCTGTTTGTATATATGGACCTTGACTTGCTGACGACATCATACCAGACCTGGTTTGCAACACATGACAAGCCTTAAAGAGAAGCGGGAAAGTTTGGCTTACGCATCAGCACGGACAAGATGAAAATCATGCGGGTTCACCGACGAACCGGGGTGCAACTGATTGTTGGGGAGCAAGTCATCGAAGAAGTTGAAGAGTTCAACTATCTTGGCAGTGTCATATACAGCGACGGAAACACTGAAAGAGACGTTCTGTATAGGATTGGCAAAGCGTTGGGCATATTACAGTGTCTTCGCTAATTCTGGTCTGCACCATCAGTCAGTACGGCAGTGAAGATCAGCCTTTTATGCTACTATCATCATCCCAAATGTTATATATGCCATTGAAACCTGGAAGTATAAATAACAAAACAAAAAAAAAAACAAATATATATATATATATAGCTCAGAAGCTCAACGTGCTTCTTCAGAGGTGTTTAGGGAGGATACTAGGAATTTCCTACAGAGACCACATTTCCAATGAGGAAGTCCTGCAACAAGGCGGCTCAAGAAAGCTGAAAGAAGTGTTATGCCTTCTTAACCAATGCTTACTCAAGATCAGGATGCTTACCATGCACTGGTTACCACCCAAAGGAAAACAAAAACAAGGGAGGTGGCTTATGAGCTGGCGGACAACATTTAAAGCAGACCTCAAAACCATCGAGGTCTTGTGGGAAGAGGCTGAAATTGCTGCAAACGAACAGGCCCACTCGAGAGCATTTGTTGCCCAATGCACTCAACAGTGCAGGAGGAACTAAGTCCAAGTAAGCATACAGTACTGTGCAAAAATTGTAGGCACTTGAGAAAAATTATGTATTTAAAAAAGTTTTTATTTATCAATTAATGTCATACTAAGTAAACATGAAAAAAAAAAAAAAGCTAAATCAATTTTGATGTGACAACCTTTGCCATCAAAACAGCACCAATTCTCCTAGGTACACCTGGACACAGTTTTTCTTGGTTGTTGGCAGATAGGATGTTCCAAACATCTTGGATAATTTGCCACAGTTCTTCTATGCACTGTAAAAAATGTCTGTAATTTTCACTTTTAAAGATTTAAAAAAAGTTAATTGGTTAAAAGGTAATTACCTTAAAATATATGGTAAAAAATAATAATAATAATAATAATAATAATAATAATAATAATAATAATAATAAATTAAAAAAGATAATACATGTAATTTTATGGTAAAATGTTTAAAAAAATATATGTTTTTAAATTTAAAAAGTATAATTTTACCATATAATTAACAGTAATATATATATATATATATATATATATATATATATATATATATATATATATATATATATATATATATTATGTTGAACAAAAGAGTAAATGTATTGTTAAAATTATGGTAAAAAACAATAATTAGGCATTCCCAGAATTCCCTGAGTGACTGATCACATGTCTTTATATGTTATGGGAATAGTAATGTTTCTTCTTATTTTTAACATCAGCTATGCACTTTGGGGTGTTCCATGTTATATTTTATGTAGTTAAGTTAATGTATATTGCATTATTTTAATTTTAATCATTATAAGTCATTCATGTCCCCTTTGTTAATGGTTTATAAGAGGTTCATTAATGACTTATATATGAAATAATTTACCACAGCATTCTAAATAATATATATGCAGTTATGACAACATTCATACAAAAAAAAAAAAAAAAAGTGACTGTAATGCAATACCTGCCAAAGAGTGAGGCATTTTACATCATGTTATAAATGCTTAATAAAACATATTCAACATTAGTAAATAATGAAAATGTTCCTTCATGTAAATTAAACAAATTAAGCATTTATTAAGGAGTTGTCAACATTAAAAACCTTAAGTACAGTATATAAAGTTCAGAATGGTTCATCCTTGGGTCATCAAGCTTTATTATATAATATTTGCTGTGAATTCACATTTACATTTAGTCATTTAGCTGAGGTTTTTATCCACAGTGACTTACAAATGAGGAACATAAATTACAAATGAAGAACATATGATGAATGAGCATGAAGACCTGAAATGTGTTTTTGCAGAGGACTTTAGGTAACTACAGCAGGACTAGTTATATTGGAACACAACTCGGAGAAAAACCATTCCTCTGACATCAACGTGACAAGGAAAGTGACAACACAAGTGAGTCAAGACATTACAGAAATGAATATAAACACTAGGTGGACTGCAGCAAAATGACATCATGCTTCTTTTTAATCTCACTATAATAGTCTATTTTTGCTGCATTGTGACAGTAATTGATGAATTAGGGTATTTTATGGTTTTGATTAATACAAGTATGAATACATGTATTTGTGAAGCACGTATAACGTACATTAAGATGCCCACTATTTAGCAAATATTGCATAAAAGTCTCCCTCTAATTCATGGTGTTATAACGATTGGTATAACAACATGATAACTGTTCTAACAACCTTTCTAACAATTATTTATAATGCTTTTGTAATTTTTTTATTAGTCATAATAAACCCCTTTATAAACATTACTAGAACATTAAATTCCATTTGGTGACACTAAATGTGCACAAATTAGACACTTCGCCTTGAAATGCTTTTTCCACCAACCTCAAGGAAACAACTTTTAAAAACTTTAGCTGAAGACTCTGTTGCCAACAAGTCAGTACTCCAAAGATATGTTTAAGCAAGCCTAATACGATTTTAAGTCTGGGATTTTGTTGTACCAAGATTAAGTGTACTCTGAACTTAGTTTAAAACCCCTGCAAGGGAACCGTTCTTGTACTTAGAAAACAAACTACATTTATTTGTAATTATTACTTTGCAAAGATGAGTCTAATTGAATAATATAACAGATAGCATGTCACTAATAGTGTGCACTGTGCCCTACAGGCAATTAGCAATATTGATGTCAAGTTTCTACAGTTATATTCACTGTAATTGCTATGACTGAGCTCTTGATATTTTTTGTGCACACACCTGATCTCCATTTCTGCTTCATTTCTCAGTGTTGCTGACAGACTTCTACTGATGTAAGCGTACATGACCTCAGGCCTGTTTCCTCTCACCATCTGTTTATCTGGATATAAACTCTATCTTGTCATCTGACGTCTGTTATCTTATTTTGATTCAGCCCCATTCTCTGTGCCAGTTACTTCTGGTTTACCTTTTGATTGAGGAAGAAATTCCCTGCCAGTGTTGGGTAAAAAAGCGACACTACTAACATAGAGGGTTCATTCACGCAAACATAAAAATGCCATCATCATTACTCACCCTAATATCATTCCAAACCTTCACGACTCTCTTACAAGGAACAAAAAGGGAGATGTTAGGATATCTAATTAAAGTTGCTCTGAGAATGTGCCTGCATTGTGTATTGTTAATAAGATAATTTTACAATGGGAAATCCTCTATAATGTACAAAGAAAATGGTGTAGATAATAATGAGAAGTAATTAAATTAATGCTAACATTGTTTTCTGTGAATCTTATTTCATATATATATATATATATATATATATATATATATATATATATATATATATATATATATATATATATATATATATTTAATAATCTAATACATACACTGTTTTGTGACTGATTAATTATATATTAGGCCTAATTAAAATCAGGTAGCATTCTTGCACCATGTGCAATGGGAAAATAATAAAATAAAAATCAACTAAACCTGATTATGTATTTCTAAATGTACAGTATTGTTTAAAACAGTCTGTACCAACATTTTGTAATAGCCTGAAGTTCACTGCACTATTATGTATCTAAATGTTAAAAACGCACTGAAATTTCAGCGTCTTAATTCTGCATGAATTATGACTTTTGCTCTCAGTATATAATTTGTTTTCAAGCAATTTAAAGAACGTATGTATACACTGTATCCAATTTAAAGAATGTATATAAATACAAAAGTTGAGAGCAACTTTAAAAAGAACAAAAACATGACAAACTTTTCTTTGTAAGATGTTGTCATTGTGGCCACAGACTTTCAACGAGATAGGTCGAACAGCGAGTGGGCTTCTCTGGCTTATGCGATGTTCACTGGTTCAAAAAAGGCAACATAGAAAACAATGTTCGTTTATTTCGTCGACATCTCCTTCAAAACGATTTCCCATTGCGCAGTAAATGCTGTTTAAGTTGGACAGTTGAGGAAAAACTACTACTAAGCGAACATGTCACCTCACCTTGCTCAACATGAAAGCCAGAGACATCATTTTGTGTTTTAGGGTCAGCGTGTCAGATTTGTGTCAGCTCAAGAAACCTTGAAGAGATTTTGTTCAAGAGACCTCGAACTATGAAACGTCCATTTCCAATGTCAGCGTCTTTCCTTTGGCACTATCTAAGTGACATCAAAGAAAAGACACTTTTATGCCCAATTTGGCCACTTTCATGTCTTGACAGTGCAGGTGATTTATGGTGGTGTTTTGTTCTGGCTGTTGTTGTTGGTCGCTTTTTTGTCTTTGAAGGAAACAGCACTAGATTTGTCATCAATTTCCAGCACAAATGGACTAAACACTCATGTATGCAACTAAAAATCTTCCCCTCCGTCATAGTTTTCATATATCACTTGCGCATATTCAAACATACAGTGTCAAGATGCTTCACAGCAGGTTTGACATCAGTGCCACTAAATGCCATTGGTTCCTGTGTCTCATAACCAATTGCAAATCGACATGTTTGAATATTCTGAAGCGTGAGGGCTTGGTATGAGAAAAACTCAATTTTGTTGTATGGAAAAGAGCAGTGTTAGGAGTGTGAATATTGGGTGAACTATTCCTTTAACTCAGTGGTCCTCAACCCTGTTTCTGGAGGCCCCACAACACTGCACATTTTGTATATCTCCCTTTTCTGACACACCCAATTCAGGTCTTGGAGTCTCCACTAATGAGCTGATGAGTTGAATCAGGTGTGTTTGATTAAGGAGATATCCAAAATGTGTAGGGAGGCCTCCAGGAACAGGGTTGAGAACCACTGCTTTAACTGAACTGTTAGTATATCATAGACATAAAATTCCAGCCAGACACTGCCACTTTGTGCTTGCTAATAACCATATGAGGTGAAATATCCACTGTGTGGCCGGTTACAATTGTAACTGGTCACAATTTCTTTATTTTTTTTTTTACCATTTTAATAACTTGTTAGCATTCACTAGCTGATATTAAATGGTCCTGTGGTGTGGCAAATGATAAAAAAAAAAAAAAAAAAAAAAAAAAAAAGTACAAATAGTTTATGTAGTCTTTCAATAAATATGAGGTAAAAAAAAAAAAATGCATGTATAATATTTATAAAAGAATTGGTGAAATGCTGTCTGCAATTTCTCATGCTTTGTCCGCCATCTTTGATGGACTTTTTCACTGAGCTCGTCGTAATGCATTCTGTGCATAGGATGCATGCAATGCTTTCTTAGTATTTGGCCAAAATGAGGTATTTTAGAAGGCAGCATAAGGCTGCTACCTACAAATTGGAACAGCATTCGCATCCTGGAGCGCACCTATGATGACCTAAAAACTGCCCACGGAGGCAGCTCACTAGTGTTTGAAACAGAGCCAGAGAGACAGGGAAAAGAGCACTTGGTGGCTTCTCTGGTCGTGCAGGCCCTGTGGCACGGCCACATTTGAAAATGCATTTGAAAAGTCACTTGGGTTATAGCTCTCTGAAAATGATTGCTGCTGTTTGTCCTTCTTAATTAAGCAAACGCTTTAACTCACTGTGGTGACATGGGATATTACTGAGAGACGATCGGCTGGTCTGTGCCGCGGCATCTCTCTTTGCCTGCAGGAGAAGTGTCATGTTCTAGCAGACTTGCTGATTGCTTTTGAGGTTTGGGGAGTGCCATGAGAGCGTACGATTAGTGGCCGTGCTCTACAGGGATCTTGCAAAGCATTAACATACTAAATAACAGTGAAATGGTCTGTCAACACAATAGACCACAAGACACAAGAAGTGCAGGACCAGAGAGGGTAGGGTGGCTTACTAACATTGCTTATTGCAGTAATTGCTTATTGACTTTTGACCCAGGACTCTTCTAAGAGGATTATGCTATTGCTCGTCCAACTCTCCTAAGAGGTTTCGTTTTCATAATTAAGATTTGCAGTCAAAGACACAGTCAAAATAGATCAAGGGGATACATTTCATTATTTAAACATGTTATGCACTGACATATCGTTCATCAGTATTAGACAACATAATAATACAGAACAGCATTGCAGATCAAACACAATCAGATTCCTGGAGTGTTTAATGTTCATTAACATTTATACTTTACATTTAAGCTTACAAATTACACTAGATTTGCATTTCATAAAGGAAACAGAAGTGCTTGCAAGGAAGCAAAATAATAGTCTTTAAGTTTGAGGTAATTTAGCTTTCAGGCTTTGGTTCTGTGTAAATAAAATGGTGCATTAGAACTACTTTGCCATTGTCTTGAAGCTTATTTTCTGTCAGCTGTGCACACAAATCAACACCTAGTCATTGTGCAGTTCCTAAGGAGGCTATAAATGATTAAATATATGCTTACAAGAAAAGACAGACCACAGTTTAGAATGAAAATAGATATAAGAAAGAAAACCAATCACAATTCAGTATGCATATATTAGTATGATGTCATTTATATTGGTTACATTTTGAATGCTGGGAATGTAAGTCAATGGGAGGTTTTCAAATCTCAAATTGTCTAAAAAGTATAATGCAAACAGCAAATTCACCAGTGTTAAAATTCCAGTGTTAAGGCATTTCAGAGTTGAGTGTTGAGATTCTAGTGCTAGATTTTGTGAGTTTAACATTATTCAGTGTAAGAATCTGGTATTGTGGGTGTAAAATCACAGAGTTACAGTTATCCAACATCTGCCAGTGTTATTTTCAACATCCGGGCATTTGGGCAGTGATGCGGCTGAGGAATTTTCCAGATGCCATTTTCCCTTGCTTCGCAGAGAGCAGCAACTGGTGAGTAGAGCTACTTTAAAGTTTGCATTTCTTAAACATTTTATATCAAAATGTGTTATTTTCTGTATGTTACGGCAACAAATTTACATTTAAATGGATTATTCGTCAACATCGGCGTTGGTTACCTAAGGCCTGAACTATCCGAAGATGTCCTTAACAGTCAGTCATAAAATTGAGATCTTTAACATCTGTGGGTATATTATTTAGCCATTTTTCTCATTAAGTAATTATTTATGGTGTATGTCCGGACATGTTACTGCAAGTTTTTTTCCCACGGATGCCTTAAAAAAGAGTGAATTCCACCTAGTTTGCACCACATATAAGTGTTAGTTTAGGAATATTTGAGTGCATTGTTAGCAGCCATACATTCTTAGAATCAGGTAAACACTACTATTTATTATTTAATTTTGCCAACTGTCTAGTATTATCTGGCAAGTCTCAGATTTTGGCCAAAATGAGCACCCTTTGTTCCCTGCCTACACTGGACACAAGCATCACGTTAAAAGCAGATAGATCCCAGTGTAATCAATGAAGCTATGAGAGTAAACTGATGCCACATTAATTTTTGCACTGCACGTGCTGTTCTCCTGCCAACATGACGATTAAACGGTTTAGAACGTTTGTTTCGACACGTCCAGTGTAGACAGCCTCAAGACATTGCGTCACGTCAATGGACATGCGTGCCCAGTATAGCTAGACAGTGTGTTAAAGTGGCTTTAAAAGCCCCAGTCGGCAAACGTCCTGTTTCCTAACACGCATTCAATTCTGTCGAATGATGAAATGTTGAAGGGAGACCCTCCCACCCCCGCCACCCCCCCCCCCCCACCATTGGCAACCCTTATTATTTTTATTATTCATTAAATTGCATGTATTTAACAGCTCCATGCACTTTGCTAGTTTTAATACTTTTTGTGTCATAAACCGGTGAGATCTGATACATCCTGATCCATAACGGTTCTATGAAGACAATATGTCAAAGAATTCAAAATCCTCAGGCTCTGGAGACATTAAAAGACACTTATGTGCTCAAGCTGACACCCCTAACTGGGCTGCAGACCAGGGACTCAATTTGGATAGTGCGGCGGGAGAGATTCAGCATCAACTGTTGAGCATGTCGGCAATGCTGTCGAAGGTCGTTGCGGACTGGGGGATCTTGCTGTAATACATCTATCGATCACTGCCATGGAGACGAAATTCTCTGAGTTGGTTACAAGAATGGGGGACATCAAGAAACGGATTGATTATCTGGAGTCATCGGAGAAGGAATTAGCTGCTAAACTGCTAGCGACCAAGACATACTTGGAACGAATTTGGGAAAAATTGGAAGACCTTGAGAATCATAATCGGCGAAAGAACGTCCAAATTTTTGGAATTCCTGAGAACGAAGAAGGCCGAGATATGATGAAATTCCTAGACGAGCTCTTTCCGAGTCTGCGCGACATAACAGCCCACAAGCTAGAAATCGAGTGAGCTCACAGGGTTCTGGCTCGGAGATCTGTGGAAGGAGACAGGCCCCGATCAATTCTGGCCAAATTTCTGAGATCATCCAATAAAGATCTTGTGTTATGTGAGGCGAGGAGTAAAGGAAAGCTTTCTTGGAAGAACCACAACATTTTCTTGTTCCCAGACTTTGCGAATTCGACAAGAGAGAAACGTGATCGATTCAAAGAATGCAAGAAACTCTTACATCAATGGAAGGTCACATTTTCACTGATGTTCCCGGCCAAATTGAGAATAGATGCTAAGGATGGCCGCAAAACATTTACATGCCCACAACAAGCATTGTCCTTCATAAAGTCAATGACTGAGTAAGTTATTGTGTGATGCTCTTGATACAGCCGAGTGGACCTGACTCACTGAACATTCACTTGACCGTCCGAGGAAGCTGAGCGCCTTCTTTGTTTCTTTTTGTGCTGTTCTGCCTAGCGGCTGGAGTTTATTTTGTGGAATAACACTCCTTCGGGACAGTTTGTGGATGCATCTGCATGTTCTTTGTACTTATGCCTCCTACTGGATGGAGTTTGTTTTGTGGAATATTTATTGCAATCATTAGAGTGATTAGGGCATCTGTTCCACTCATGTAACGGCCGGACGGCTCACTGAACATTCCTATGACTGTCCGAGGAAACTGAACGACCCTTTTTTTTATTTAATTTTTTTATTTATATGTATATATTATTTATTTTTGTGTGTGTGTGTGTGTGTGCGTGCTCTGGTTCCACTAGAGGCTGGAGTATGTTTTGTGGAGGAACACACCTTCAGGACAGTTATGTGGATGAATCTACATGTTCCATGTGTTTTTCCCACCTAATGGCTGGAGTTTGTTTTATAGATTATTTTCTGTTGTGTAATTCTGTTTTACAAATTTTGTATAGAAACACCAGACTTGAGCAATCCGACGGCAAAGTTGTCGCAGAGACTCCCGTAGGCATACATGGACTGTTTGAGTTTAGAGGGATGGACGCTGGTTGTCACTGTCGTGCACGGGGTTAATGCGCACATTTTTAATGCGCACGTTTTTTTTTTTTTTTTTTTTTTTTTTTTTTGATCTGGGGAAAGTTTGGGGGTTGATTGTTGCTCCAATGTTGGAATGTGGTCTTTATAATTTTATTTTTGAAATACAATCTATTTTTTTCTAATATGTCAAAATGTCAAATGTTAATATGATTGGATTGTCTCTCTCCACGTGGAATGTGAACGGGTTGGGGCACCACATAAAAAGAAGGTCGGTTATTTATTTTCTTAAACGTAAGAAATATGATATAGTGTTCCTTCAAGAAATGCATTTTTCCCCGCAGGAAGCTGAAAAATTTGGGATGATATGGGGTGGACATTTTATTCTTTAGTACTGGCTAAAGTAAGAGCAGGGGAGTCATTACATTGATAAGTAAACATCTACAATTCAAATGTCTCAAACAGATTAAAGATAAATTAAGAAGAGTCATTATTATTTTAGCTAATATTTATGAACCTAACGCTGATGATCAGGGCTTTTTTATAGATCTTGAAGGGAAGATGCAAGCTGCTGATACCCCTCATGATAATAATATTGGGAGGAGACTTTAATTTACAGATGGACTCAGTCCTTGATCATAGTGAAGCAAAAGTGTGTAAGCCCCCTAGAACAACACTGATGCTTCATAGGATGTGTAAAAATCTTGGTCTTACAGATATTTGGAGACTTTTGAACCCATCTGGCAGGGACTATACATTTTTTTCATCAGTCCATAAGATATATTCTAGATTTATAAGATTATTTATTTATTTATTTATTTTTTATCTAAGTCCCTCATTTCATCTGTTGTTGATTGCTCAATTGGAAAGATTTTAGTCGCAGATCACGCCATGGTGGGTTTAGAGATGTTGCCAAATATGGAGAAAAAGAAATCATATGGTTGCCGCTTTAATGTATCCCTTTTGCAAAATCCTGAATTCCAACAAATGCTAAAGGCTGAAATCAATGTCTATATGGAGACCAACTGGTCCTCAGATCCTCCGGATCTTAGGGGTCGGATCATACAGTATGGCTTATTCAACAAAAAATCCAAAGCATGAGAAATCGTGGAGTTGGAAGGAAATATTAAAAGTTCAGAGGCAGAGCTAAAGCACCGAATGTCTTCTGATGGCCTCAGAGAATTGACTCGATTGAAATACAGATATAATACTATTTTGTCATGGAAGGTGGATTTTGGCTATTCAGGGCAAGACAGTCATATTTTGAGTTTGGGGACAAAGCAGGGAAGCTTTTGGCTAGATATATAAAGCAGAGAGTCTTTTTCTACCATTCCCTCAGTGAAATCTGCTGGTGGTGAAATGTTTACCTCAGCCATTGATATTAATAATGATTTTAAAGAATTCTATCTTGATCTCTATAGTTCCATGTCTTAGTCTACTGATGAAGACATTAGTAACTTTATGGAACCATTAGAACTCCCTAAATTGACGAATGTCGCAAAAAATTCTCTCGATTCTGAGATAACCTTGGAAGAGCTTGGCAAGGTAATTAAGGCCTTGCCTACAGGCCAGATGGTTTTGCCGCTGAATTTTTTCGATCTTATGCTACAGAATTGGCTACACTTTTGTTAGAAGTTTATATGGAATCATTAAAGAATGGAAAGCTTCCGCCAACCATGACACAAGCCCGGATTAGTCTGATTCTTAAAAAGGACAAAAAGCCAAGCAAGTGTAAGAGTTGCTGTCCAATTTCCCTGATCCAGCTAGAAGTAAAATTATTGTCCAAAATTCTGGATAACCGATTAAGTAAAGTTATGACATCCCTTATACATATAGATAAGGTGGGGTTTATTCGGGGCCGCAGCTCTTCTGATAACATTAGGCGTTTCATCAATATTATGTCATCAGTGGTGAATGATCAGACTCAGGTCATGGCCATCTCACTTGACACCGAAAAGGTGTTTGATATGGTAGAATGGGATTATCTTTTTAAGATTTTGGAAATATACGGGCTTGGGAATACTTTTATTAGATGAATTAAGTTACTACTTACCGGTAGCAGTGGTACAAACAAATGGATTAATTTCAGATTATTTTACCCCTTTCCCCATTATTGTTCTGTCTTGCCCTGGAACCATTAGCAGCCACGATAAGAAGGGAAGATGATTTTCCAGGGGTGGTGGCGGGAGGTGTGGCGCATAAGCTTTTGCTTCACGCAGGTGATATTTTATTATTCATCTCTGACCCCATTAGATCTATGCCTTGCCTCCATCGAATTATTAACCTGTTGATGCTCATTGACCCCACCCATGGGTTTGACTTGACTTTGCTTAAATTAGTTCACATTTACCATATAGTGTGCTGTTCAAAATTGTTCATAAAGTTGACAAATTATACATCCTTATAATATGTCAACATTATTAACTGTATATGTGAACTAATTTAAGCAAAGTGACATCAGTTCTGGGTGGGGGGTTAACAGTTTAATTCCTTTTCTAAGTTCTCAGGATACAGAGTCAATTGGTATAAATCCGAAGCTTTGGCTCTGATAGCATACTGCCCAGTAACAGCTTTCCAGCCGGACACCTTCCAGTGGCCCAAACAGGGCATTAAGTATTTGCGCATTTTATTCACAGCAAATGTATCTGATTTAGGTTTAATTTTGACCCCTTAATTATAAGGTTTTCGAGGGATGTGCACAGGTGGGCTTCATTCCATTTATCTATGATTGGGAAGGTTAATGTTATTAAAATGAATTGTATTCCAAAATTCAACTACCTGCTACAATCTCTCTCTGTAGATGTCCCCCTCTCTTATTTCAAGCAATTTGATAGCATAGCGAAGTCCTTCATTTGGAATGGTAAGCATCCT
The DNA here is from genome assembly GCF_019703515.2 of Myxocyprinus asiaticus. Lineage (NCBI taxonomy): Eukaryota > Metazoa > Chordata > Actinopteri > Cypriniformes > Catostomidae > Myxocyprinus > Myxocyprinus asiaticus. The sequence continues at coordinate 42,323,644 of NC_059364.1, forward strand.
AGATTGCATTTTAATAAGTTACAAAGGCTGATTGACAAAGGTGGGCTAGGCCTGCCCAAGATTTTGTTTTATTATTATGCATTGGGTCTCAGACATTTGGCTCATTGGTCACTTCCACCTGAAAGAGCCCTTCCCTGGTTTTGTATTGAACAGAAATTAAGCCTTTCGATTAAACTAATTGGAGAAGTTAAGTTATACCCTGTTATCTCGCATTTGCACTTGGTATGGACAAAAGTGTCCAGAGTGTTTAATTCGGACATTTAAATAAATGTTGCCTCAAACATATGGTTGAACCCTAAATTATGTATTAATAAGTCCCCTTTCTGCTAGTCAGACTGGATTGTGAGGGGGGTTACTACACTCGGTGACCTGTATGAGAGTGGAGTGTTGAGATCTTTTGAGAATTTGGTTCAACATTTTAGAATTCCCAATCTCAATTCTATAGGTATTTACAGCTGCACCACCTGCTCTGTATTGTTTTTGTGCGTAGCACACACACTCCTAATGTGGCAGATACTCTGAGAGAGGTGATTGCTGCTTTTGGAAAAGGTCATGAGGCATCTGTGTATTACTCCCTGCTAATTCAGAGTCTGGGGGACAGAACTTCTATATCTCATGAGAGAAGTTGAAGAAAGATTTAAATTTGGTATTGGAGGAGGGAGTGTTGGCTAGGATTCTAAAAAAATTTCAAGTCTGCATCTAGAGATGCAAGGGTGCGCCTTATGCAATTCAAGATTTTACATAGATTCTATTGGACCCCCTCTAGATTGTATAGGCTTGGTCTTAAAGACACACCCACCTGCTGGTGATGCCAATCAGAAGATGGAGACACAACCCATGTATTTTGGGGGTGTGTTAAAATCCAAGAATTTTGGTTGAAGGTTCAGAGTTGTTTGTGTGACTTTTGGGCACTCAAATTTTACTTTGCCCCAGACTCTGTATTTTGGGCGATGGGGCAGTCATAAATTTGGGGGATAAACATATAAAAAATTTGGTTCTGTCCAGTATCATGATTGGCAGACAAATTATTTTAAGGGGTTGGAAGTAGGACGGAGCACCATAATTTCTGGAGTGGTGTGTGGAGATGGGGAGGGTGGCAGCTTTTGAGGAGGTGGCAAGTTGAAGGCAGGGGTTTGGGGTCTTGTTTGTCAGGAAATGGTGTAATTATTTAGCATTTTTGGGGGACTCACAGGGAGGGGATGGGGAGAGAGAAGTCTAGTTTAATTATGTATGTTTATTTTATATACATATAGTTTGTTTATTTTTGTTTGTTTGTGTGTGTATTATTATACAGTGCATCCTGAAAGTATTCACAGCACTTCACTTTTTCCACATTTTGTTATGTTACAGCCTTATTCCAAAATTGATTAAATTCATTATTTTCTTCAAAATTCTACAAACAATACCCCATAATGACAACGTGAAAGAAGTTTGAAATCTTTGCAAATTTATTAAAAATAAAAAAACGAACATGTACATAAGTATTCACAGCCTTTGCTCAATACTTTGTTGAAGCACCTTTGGCACCAATTACAGCCTCAAGTCTTTTTGAGTATGATGCTACAAGCTTGGCACACCTATTTTTGGGCAGTTTCTCCCATTCTTCTTTGCAGGACCTCTCAAGCTCCATCAGGTTGGATGGGGAGCGTCGGTGCACAGCCATTTTCAGATCTCTCCAGAGATGTTCAATCGGGTTCAAGTCTGGGCTCTGACTGGTCCACTCAAGGACATTCACAGAGTTGACCCAGAGCCACTCCTTTGTTATCTTGGCTGTGTGCTTAGGGTCGTTGTCCTGTTGGAAGATGAACCTTCGCCCCAGTCTGAGGTCCAGAGCGCTCTGGAGCAGGTTTTCATCAAGGATGTCTCTGTGCATTGCTGCATTCATCTTTCCCTCGATCCTGACTAGTCTCCCAGTTCCTGCTGCTGAAAAACATCCCCACAGCATGATGCTGCCACCACCATGCTTCACTGTAGGGATGGTATTGGCCAGGTGATGAGCAGTGCCTGGTTTCCTCCAGACATGACGCTTGCCATTCAGACCAAAGAGTTCAATCTTTGTTTCTCATGGTCTGAGAGTCCTTCAGGTGCCTTTTGGCAAACACCAGGCGGGCTGTCATGTGCCTTTTACTGAGGAATGGCTTCCGTCTGGCCACTCTACCATACAAGCCTGATTGGTGGAGTGCTGCAGAGATGGTTGTTCTTCTGGAAGGTTCTCCTCTCTCCACAGAGAAATGCTGGAGCTCTGTCAGAGTGACCATCAGGTCCTTGGTCACCTCCTAGACTAAGTCTATTCTCCCCGATCACTCAGTTTGGCCAGGCGGCCAGCTCTAGGAAGAGTCCTGGTGGTTCCAAACTTCTTCCATTTGCGGATGATGGAGGCCACTGTGCTCATTGGGACCTTCAATGCTGAAGAAATTTTTCTGTCTCGGAGGTTACAGGCTACAGACAATTCCTTGGACTTCATGGCTTGGTTTGTGCTCTGACATGCACTGTTAACTGTGGGACCTTATATAGACAGCTGTGTGCCTTTCCAAATCATGTACAATCAACTGAATTTACCACAGGTGGACTGAGTGTCATGGCAAAGGCTGTGAATACTTATATATGTGATTTTTTTCGTTTTTTATTTTTAATAAATTTTCAAAGATTTCAAACAAACTTCTTTCACATTGTCATTATGTGGTATTGTTTGTAGAATTTTGAGGAAAATAATGAATTTAATCCATTTTGGAATAAGGCTGTAACATAACATAATGTGGAAATAGTGAAGTGCTGTGAATACTTTCCGGATGCACTGTATGTGACCACAGGGGTGTTTGTTAGGGGTCAGGGTGGGGTTGGTGATTGGGGAGGGATATTAGTGGGGGTTAAATGTTAATTGTTGATTCGATGTGTATATGTTGTGTTTTTCTCTGTTGTGTATTTTTGACATTATATATATATATATATATATATATATAAAACACCAGGAACAGCTGCCAAACTGCTTAAAAATGTCCGACTTTCTAATAAAGAAAAAAACATTCAGATAAGCAGTGACTTCTACGAGTGCACAAACCAATCCACTTAAAAGTTTTGTTTTTCACAGGGTGATTATAATACTTATTGAAATTATTTAAGATAATGTAACTCATTATATGGTATTTTGCTTTTTCCTGTGTCTTGCAGGAGCCTAGGGGAACACTTTTAGAATCACGAGGGACATTAGCAGCCATACCTTCTTCAGGGACCAGGAAGCAGACAATCAGCAGTTTTTATGCTGTGATGGACAAGAAACTGTTGAATATCATTGTTGGCAATGATTTTGTTGATAAGATAGTGTTTGGTAAGACTGTTTGCCTATTTACTGAGAAACAAGATAACTTTTTTTCACAAATGGAGACTACATTTGTAGAGCACTCATGCTTTTTATGTTGAAAAACAAGAGCTCAACTTTTCAATTCTGCCTGGTCCATTGCGTTACTATAAGCCCTTTGAAATTAAGAAGTTGTGTGGAACAAATGCACTTTTCTATGTTGTACTAGACATTTGCTTTGGATGAGAAAGTTACTTGTTACCTCATGCAGTCAATGTGTTTTCAGTGCCCTGTAAAAAAGCTCTTATCAGTTCCAATTCAGTGTCCTTATACTCCATACTGGTGTTAACATTTTACACTCTAGGAGTTTGTAATTTAACACTGTTACAGTGTTCAAAAAGTCAACACATCAGAAGTGTTAATTTAACTATTTTCTGGTGGTTTCCATATAAGCACTGGGAAAGAGTTGATTTTAACTCTGTGGGTGTTAAATTTCTGATTTCATATTTGCAGTGCATTGTTCATAAAGTTTTTAAAATTAATTTACATCTTACCAGACTCTTTCTTTCTAAAACAACAAGTAGCAGAACAAGTAGCCAGTGTAAGGGAAGCTACTTTGAAACTTTAGCTTCCCAAGTTACAAGCAATTCATAACTTAAAATAGTTAAACTACAGTCAAGCTACTCTTTTAAAAAAGCAGTTATCTTCACTAAAAGCTACAAACAAAAAGTAGCAAAATACACTGAAGTAATAACAATACAATGATGAACTTGATTGGGGATTTTATGCTATTTTGATCTTTTTTACATGTACATTTCTCAATTTTACCAATAATTTTCATATGCAAATAAGCAAATTAATGAAGATTTAGACAGTAAAAACCTACACTTATATAAGTTGAAACAAGGAAATGTGGCATATATTAAAGGCAGATTGCTGCCACCTGGTGAACAAAATATAAATAACATGACTTGAAAATCACGTTGTGACAATAATAGCCAGTAGATGGCTGCAAGTTCTCCTGAACAGCAAAGTGTTTCGCCATGGTGCTGCTACAGAATGAACTGTGAGCAAGCCTTGACCAGGCCGTATTTATAACATAGAGCTGTGGGAAAATGTCTTTGTTTCCATAACAGAAAGATGCAGTGTTTTGTCTGGAAGGTGAGCCACCTGCATCTAAGTGTAAACTTTCCTACAGTGAAAAAGGTATACTTTCGTACATTGGGGTCACTCAGAAATTTTTTTTTTTTTTTATCTTTGTTCTCTGTGTGTGTGCATGAGTGTATGTGTGTTCTGCTTTCTCCCTTCTAGCTGTGTTAGTCTCACCCATCTCTCTCTCTCTCTCTCTCTCTCTCTCTCTCTCTCTCTCTGTGTGTGTGTGTGTGTGTGTGTGTGTGTGCAGGTTTAACCTTCATTATGGATGGTAAAACCTGAGATCACCTACATTGTGGGAACCAGCCAGTGGTCCCCACGAGGGAAATGGCTTAGTAAACAAACTAAACAGTGTTTTTTTTTTTAAAACGTAAAAATGCAAAAAGGTTTCTGTGAGGTTTAGGTTTAGGGGTAGGGTTATGGTTAGGAGATAGAAATTATCATTATATCCGTATAAAATCCATAGAAGTCTATGGAAAGTCCCCACAATGATATAAAACAAAACGTGTGTGTGTGCGTGTGTGCGTGTTTGTTCTGTATTGTAGGTGTGTTATTGTCTCACCCCCTCATTTCTGAGTGTGTGTGTTTAGCATTGTGGCTGATTTATTGGTTTTATTTGACAAATTAAAAAAAAATGCTCTGTGTTATAGTCTTACCAGTTCATTTTTTGTGTGTGGGTGTAAGTGGATGTGTATGTTTACACTCTTGATGTTTTATAGTTTTATGTTGATTGTCTCTGTGTTATGGTCTTTCTCATTCATTTTCAATGGTCTTTTTTTTTTTTTTTCACATTCACTTTCTTTTTTTTCATTTTTTTTGTTTTGTTTTTATGTTCAGATGGCAAGTTAAAGGAAAGATAAAGGAAACCATTTTTTATAAAATCAGCAAAAGTGATCCCGGTCACAAATGACCAAGAGCATAGGATGTTTAAAGAAGAAAATATTTTTAGATATATAACAATATTAAATTTAATTCTAATATTATTCTGATATTATTTAATTCTACAATCATTGTTATATTATACTTTATTTAATTAGATTGACATTCCCCTACAAAGTAACTATGGTTTTACTACAGTAACCATAGTTTAACCATGATATTTGTAGTAAAACCATAGTAACCACAAAATTAACCATTGTAACTATTGTCATGGTTACTAAAAATTGACTACAGTAAAACCATGGTTAATTTTTGTAAGGGTTAAACAAACAGGGTGACGACATTAAATTGAATGTAAATACTGTATATACTTAATACTAATAAAAATAGAAAACACATGATTTTATATTAATGAATTAAAATGTGGTGATAAACAGCAGCAATTAACAAAATATTCTGCTTAAAAAAAGGTCCGTTTAAGGCTGTACAGGGCTCAAGTGAATCAGTGAAAAAGATGTAAAAAAGATAGTAAATGATAAAAAAGTTAGTTTTGTTTACTACTCCCCAACATTGCAGGTAGCCAAGAAAACACAAAACTAGCTAAGCTGAATAACTAAAGCAGTACATTCTACTATACACATTTGTGTTTGATTTTCTATAAAACACAACAGTGAGTGCAGGGCATTTGTAGTGTAGGCATAAAATAATTTTCTTTTGAAGTTTGTGAAGTGAAATAACCAAGATCACTTTAGCTTAAGCAAACTCCTTTGTTAAACAAAGTGATTTTTTTCATTTGTATAAGAAAGTTGGCTATTGAGGACTTTCAATGGACCACAGGTGACCACTCAGCCCTGCATGGGAGATGGCCTCTTTCTGTCTCAATGAAAAAAGGGATTTTTGTGAATGCTTAAATTGCTTGCCACTGATGGCGTCGGCTTTCAAAGTTTTGTGAGCGCTTGCTGTCTACAAAGCAAACTCCATAGGTGCCGTCTGTGCCTGGAGGGCAGAGGAGGTAGATGGTCTTTGGAATAGCAAGCTAACTGGACTGCGGCTGACTGCAGGAATCAACCACAGCTCAGTGCCCTCTGCTCCCAAGACGCTCTGTGCAAAGGGAACTAAAAATAAACATTTTCCCTGAGGTGTCCTCAGGCCAGCCTCCTGTCAAAAGCAGGTCCATATCTCATCCCACTTGTTGTGCCGAATGGAGGGAAGGGGGTGCAGTTTTTGTTCAATGATACAATAGAAATTGTGGTTTGGTGGTAAGAATAGGTGGTGGTTGACACACCTGGGGTTTTTGTGATGCTACAAGCTAACACAAGGTAAAGTCGCTATAGGCCATGATACACCAGCAATGTCTGAGCTGATGCAGGGTGTTCTGCCTGTAAGTGTTGCTGTTGGTGGTTTTATAAATAAATTCCTTCAATACAGAGTGTTACAACTTCAAGGATTTACTCCATCTGTTCATTTCCATCCTTCTAAACAGCAATAGCTTAATTTGCTTCAATAGCTTAAGTAGCTTCAAAAGTGTATTATGGACTAAAGACTTTGTGCTTTGTTCTATTCAATTTGGAAAATAAGAATTTCCAACCAAGGTAAAGTGAAATAGAGTGCCACTTAAAGTCGGACCCCCAACTTTGGAAATGTGCAGAAATCCACAAAGTGTATGATATCATGCGGACATGGCAGCACAAAGGGAGATGCACACAGTTCAAATCATTTTTTTACCCCCTGCAAATAAGATGCAGCAAAATTGAGGTCATTTGTTTTATTCCTCATGAAAAAAAATAAAAATAAATAATAATAATAATAATAATAATAATAATAATAATTCTGAGTAATTTTGTACTTACAGGTGCATCTCAATAAATTAGAATGTCGTGGAAAAGTTCATTTATTTCAGTAATTCAACTCAAATTGTGAAACTCGTGTATTAAATAAATTCAGTGCACACAGACTGAAGTAGTTTAAGTCTTTGGTTCTTTTAATTGTGATGATTTTGGCTCACATTTAACAGAAACCCACCAATTCACTATCTCAAAAAATTAGAATACATCATAAGACCAATAAAACAAACATTTTTAGTGAATTGTTGGCCTTCTGGAAAGTATGTTCATTTACTGTATATGTACTCAGTACTTGGTAGGGGCTCCTTTTGCTTTAATTACTGCCTCAATTCGGCGTGGCATGGAGGTGATCAGTTTGTGGCACTGCTGAGGTGGTATGGAAGCCCAGGTTTCTTTGACAGTGCCCTTCAGCTCATCTGCATTTTTTGGTCTCTTGTTTCTCATTTTCCTCTTGACAATACCCCATAGATTCTCTATGGGGTTCAGGTCTGGTGAGTTTGCTGGCCAGTCAAGCACACCAACACCATGGTCATTTAACCAACTTTTGGTGCTTTTGGCAGTGTGGGCAGGTGCCAAATCCTGCTGGAAAATGAAATCAGCATCTTTAAAAAGCTGGTCAGCAGAAGGAAGCATGAAGTGCTCCAAAATTTCTTGGTAAATGGGTGCAGTGACTTTGGTTTTCAAAAAACACAATGGACTAACACCAGCAGATGACATTGCACCTGAAATCATCACAGACTGTGGAAACTTAACACTGGACTTCAAGCAACTTGGACTATGAGCTTCTCCACCCTTCCTCCAGACTCTAGGACCTTGGTTTCCAAATGAAATACAAAACTTGCTCTCATCTGAAAAGAGGACTTTGGAACACTGGGCAACAGTCCAGTTCTTCTTCTCCTTAGCCCAGGTAAGACGCCTCTGACGTTGTCTGTGGTTCAGGAGTGGCTTAACAAGAGGAATACGACAACTGTAGCCAAATTCCTTGACACGTCTGTGTGTGGTGGCTCTTGATGCCTTGACCCCAGCCTCAGTCCATTCCTTGTGAAGTTCACCCAAATTCTTGAATCGATTTTGTTTGACAATCATAAGGCTGCGGTTCTCTCGGTTGGTTGTGCATCTTTTTCTTCCACACTTTTTCCTTCCACTCAACTTTCTGTTAACATGCTTGGATACAGCACTCTGTGAACAGCCAGCTTATTTGGCAATGAATGTTTGTGGCTTACCCTCCTTGTAAAGGGTGTCAATGATTGTCTTCTGGACAACTTTCAGATCAGCAGTCTTCCCCATGATTGTGTAGCCTAGTGAACCAAACTGAGAGACCATTTTGAAGGCTCAGGAAACCTTTGCAGGTGTTTTGAGTTGATTAGCTGATTGGCATGTCACCATATTCTAATTTTTTGAGATAGTGAATTGGTGGGTTTTTGTTAAATGTGAACCAAAATCATCAAATTAAAAGAACCAAAGACTTAAACTACTTCAGTCTGTGTGCACTGAATTTATTTAATACACGAGTTTCACAGTTTGAGTTGAATTACTGAAATAAATGAACTTTTCCACAACATTCTAATTTATTGAGATGCACCTGTATGTACATGTGATGTTCCTTTTTTATTTTTAATAAATTTGCAAAGATTTCAAACAAACTTCTTTCACGTTGTCATTATGGGGTATTGTTTGTAGAATTTTGAGGAAAATAATGAATTTAATCCATTTTGGATTAAGGCTGTAACATAACAAAATGTGGAAAAAGTGAAGCGCTGTGAATACTTTCCGGATGCACTGTATATATATATATATATATATATATATATATATATATATATATATCAAACTCAGCAAAAAAAGAAACGTCCCTTTCTCAGGACACTGTATTTTAAAGATAATTTTGTAAAAATCCAAATAACTTTACAGATCATTATTGTAAAGGTTTTAAACAATGTTTTCCATGCTTGTTCAATGAACCATAAACAATTAATGAACATGCACCTGTGGAACGGTTGTTAAGACTCTAACAGCTTACAGGTGGTAGGCAATTAAGGTCACAGTTACAAAAACTTAGGACACTAAAGAGAACTTTCTACTGACTCTGAAAAACAAAAGAAAGATGCACAGGGTCCCTGCTCATCTGCATGAACGTGCCTTAGGCATGCTGCATGGAGGCAGATATGGCCAGGGCAATAAACTGCAATGTCCATACTGTGAGATGCCTAAGACAGCACTACAGGGAGACAGGAAGGACAGCTGATAGTCCTCTCAGTGGCAGACCACATGTAACAACATCTGCACAGGATCGGTATATCCAAATATCACACCTGCGGGACAGGTACAGGATGGCAACAACAACTGCCCGAGTTACACCAGGAATGCACAATCCCTCCATCAGTGCTCAAACTGTCCGCAATAGGCTGAAAGAGCCTGGACTGAGGGCTTGTAGGCATGTTGTAAGGCAGGTCCTTACCAGACATCACCGGCAACAATGTCGCCTATAGACACAAACCCACCTTCACTGGACCAGACAGGACTGGTAAAAAGTGCTCTTCACTGACGAGTCATGGTTTTGTCTTACCAGGGGTGATGGTCGGACTCGCATTTATCGTCGAAGAAATGAGCATTACATCGAGGCGTATACTCTGGAGCGGGATTGATTTGGAGGTGGCGTGTCCGTCATGGTCTGGGGCGGTGTGTCACAGCATCATCAGACTGAGCTTGTTGTCATTGCAGGCAATCTCAATGCTGTGCGTTACAGTGAAGACATCCTCCTCCCTCATGTGGTACCCTTCCTGCAGGCTCATCCTGACATGACCCTCCAGCATGACAGTGCCACCAGCCATACTGCTCGTTCTGTATGTGATTTCCTGCAAGACAGGAATGTCAGTGTTCTACCATGGCCAGCGAAGAGCCTGGATCTCAATCCCATTGAGCACGTCTGGGACCTGTTGGATCGGAGGGTGAGGGCTAGGGCCATTCCCCCAGAAATGTCCGGGAATTTGCAAGTGCCTTGGTGGAAGAGTGGGGTAACATCTCACAGCAAGAACTGGCAAATCTGGTGTAGTCCATGAGGAGGAGATGCACTGCAGTAGTTAATACAGCTGGTGGCCACACCAGGTACTGACTGTTAATTTTGATTTTGATTTTATATATATATATATATATGTTATACTGTTAATTAAGTGTTCATTATATTTTTATTAAATGTTCAACAGGTTCAAATGAGATATAATAAATAGATACCTTTTGAAAAAGGAGAATAAATGCAAATTAAAGTTATTAGTTATTGGATTATTTTGCTCAAATAATAATCAAAAGAGTTTTGAAGTGAAATAGTGAATAATAAAAAAGTCTCATGTCCCCTAATGGCCACAAACTCTATATCAGCTCTTACGTTATGTTGTTTTCTACAAAATGAATCTATTACCTCTCTCAGCTTGTCTGGGTAAATAATCCACCGTTATGTCTCAAATGTCCAGAATAAAATGCAGTTCAGCAAAAACGTATTATAAACAAATCATTGCTTGAATATGTTCCTGAATATTGATAATAAAATGTTCTAAGATTTCAAATGACACCGAGATCAGATGTGTAGTCCATTCAGAGGCCGATATATTCCACAAAACATGGAGAAAGTGCGGGGCTTCCCAAAAAAGACTGGATGTCTATGGGCGGAGTCACAAACCATGTTGGGGAGCCCCCTGCTTTTCAGATCTATATATTGTGACAGAAAGTGATAGAATTTTGTATGTGTGTGTGCTAGCTGGCACCTAGACAAATGATTTAAGACCAAAAGTAGGAGCTAGATCAAACACAGCCTGAATTATAAGCTTTTGTAATTTAACATAAAAAGGTCAATTCGACACTTAAGGACAACATAGGGACTATTTTTTAACTTTATGGATAAATAAATGAAATAAAAAATTTAAAAAAAGGCCAAAAATCTAAAGTTAAGGATGTAAATCAGTGTTAAAATTTGTAAAAATGACCCATAAGACCAGGAATATTTCACCCTTATGCCATCCTGGATGTGTATGACTTTCTTGCTTCAGGAGAACACAAATTAAGATTTTTAGAATCATTTCTTTTGGTCCATACAATGCAAGTGAATGGGTGCCAATATTTTGAAGCTCCAAAATCACATAGGTCACATAAAAGTTATTCATATGACTCCAGTGGTTAAATCAGTGTCTTCAGAAGTGATATGATAGGTGTGAGTGAAAAACAGATCAATATTTTATTCCATTTTAACTATAAATTCTCCTCCCTGCTCAGTCAATCTCCACTTTAACTTTAACTTTCTTCTTCTTGTGTTTTTGGCAATTCATATTATTTATGCATACGCCCCCTACTGGGCAGGGAGAAGAATTTCGAGCAAAAATGTACTTAAATATTGATATTTACACACACACACCTATCATTTAACTTCTGAAGATATGGATTTAACCACTGGAGTCGTATGGATTACTTTTATGCTGCCTTTTGAAAATGTTGGCACCCATTCACTTGCATTGTATGGACCTACAGAGCTGAGATATTCTTCTAAAAATCTTAATTTGTGTTCTGCAGAAGAAAGAAAGTCATGCATATCTGGGATGGCATTAGGGTGAATAAATGATGAGATAATTTTCATTTTTGAGTGAACTATCCCTTTAATAAGTGCCTGAGAAATCTTATGTGTTATGTGTAGCTCAATATGTTTTTGACAGCAAGCTGCATCTCATGAAATTTAAATGTAAAAGTAATTAATCCTGTTGTAGATTTGTCCTGATTAGTTGCATTATCTCTCTGATATAAAATAAAACATGAAAAATTATCAAAATATATTTTATATATTTGTCTAATTGTCTTAAAATATTGATAAAATTTACACTATCTAGGATTTTGTTAATCCATTTTTGATAGATATGCGTGCCGGGCCTCTAAAGACCATGTTTGGTGAAATTCCCATGCATTTAAGGGTTAATAATTGCTGAGGTAATATATTCAGCGTGATCACTTCTCTCTGTGCTTTGTGGAAAAAACATATGCTGATAGGAAAGCTTGATGGCATCATCAACGTTAACTAAGGGAAGAGGGCTTCTCTCTTATAGGTCTTCTCTCTTTCCTACATGTCTTATAGGCTACAGTTTCCATGGTGTCAAGATCTTTGGTCAGATTTTCAATGTTTATGTTGAGATTTTTCTTATATCACGTTGAGTTAGACGAGAACGCTGACACGTTGTCTTACTGGTATAGCACATTTTACGTATCTTTGACTGCCTCAAAGCATATTAGGTTTAGTAGCTTTTCTGACACATGCTCTGCCATGTTGTTGGTATGTTGATGAGGCATTCATTATCAGTGCTTTACATCCAAATGGAACAGTAAGATCTTGGATACGTGATGGAGACTGAAAAGTCTCAATTTAATCTGTCTTGGAGAAACAACTGAGATGTTAGAGAGATCTTATCTGTGAATTGTCTTTCCTATGGGATGGAACCCCATTGTCAGAAGTCTGAGATATCAGGTAGAAATAAACCACATTTGACTCTAAATCAAACACAGCATTATACAGTACAAAATTCACAGTCATGGTATGCCATTGAGGTGGGAAACCTAAAGCATGAATCCAACACCCACAAAATCAAATTTGAACTCGCTTCCCTTTCACATTTCCTAAACAAGAGTATAGTGATGCCAAGTTAACCACAGATATCCATGGTAGACTTCATTTTCTCTTATCACAGCATGGCACAAAAGATATACAAATGAAAACATCACTAAACTAAGAGTTGAATGACAGTCATCTATTTTAAATTATTTCTTTCATTTCGAAATTGAGAAATCCCAAATACGCAGAGAGTTAACATTTCTCCTAGAACTGCAAAGGTAACAACAGTAAACTTTTCTGACACATGCTCTGCCATGTTGTTGGTATGTTGATGAGGCATTCATTATCAGTGCTTTACATCCAAATGGAACAGTAAGATCTTGGATACATGATAGGGAGTCCTTTCAAAGCTGCTTATTCTACTGCCAACACGCAGACGGCGTTCTCTCCGAGCATTGATTTTTCATAAATACAAACTAAACTTCTTTTTCAGTGCCAGCTCCTACATATGGATGCCAAGATTGCAACACAACTGGTGCATGACATTAAAGGTTTTTATTTGAATTTCAATCCAACGCTCAGTGAAGCAACAAATCAACATTGCATTAATTTAATTTATCGACCCCAGTCTGGTTTGACACAAACAGATCAGCGTGGCACGTTACCAAAATTAGGACTGCCCCACGTGACCGGATATAAATAACAAGCTCAACAGTTTTCCACTGGTGATCCCAAAGTGTCCGCTATGCAAAATTTCAAGAACAAATTGGCTGAATAGCACTTTAGCACAATTCTGTTAAACAGTCCAGAATGATAATTGCTGCTTCAAGGAAAGTATTCAAAGTAAAGTAAGCTTGACATCAAAAGGTTTGGAGAGTCTTTTGCCTATCTGTTAGCTCTCTCGAGGAGTATTAGAAATCCTTCAGTCTATCTTTTAGCATTCCCATTTATCTTAATGGTTTAGCTGCTATTTAAGATTTTTGAGCCAATCATCTGAGCCATAAATGCCACTCCGTACAGCAGACAGGAAAAAAACATAAATCTATTTCACACTGTTAAGAGCCTTAGTGGATATTTAACTAGAGCCCAAATTCTTCGATCAAACTACAGTACAATACAACACAATACAATACTATACATAATAAGAAAATTAGCAGGGGCTAACTGCAGAAACTAACTATCCAAACACAAATTAATTGTCATGCAGGCTCTGTGGCTATTCTGTGTAAATTTCCAGCCTGATCTCATTATTATTCATCACTATTCATACCTAACATTTAAACGTACATTTTGTACATATGGATATACGCTGAAAAGTACAATATGGACACACTGACAGCATCTAAAACGTAGGGTTTTACCAACCTAGTCTCAAAGAATGAATGTTCCTTTATGCCATTTCAAGGACTGTTCGCTGGTGACGTAAAGTGATGTCAATGTTCCGTGAACATTTCCTGCTTGTCAAAACAGAGACCATTTAGCAGAGACGGGCCACTCCTATTAAAATGTATGGAAGAAATTGGAACGCACAACGGCAGCCAACAGTCAACGGAAAAAATACAGCCTCATCACCGTTGCCTTTAAACACCAAGCATGCCTCTCCTCGGGAGACTGGTCTCTACCTGCTGGTGTCTTCGCAAGTCCAGGAACGGAGCGGGGATTGGATCACGCATCGAGGCCGGGCCGCTCGAGTTAAGTCGGTGCCACATGCGCCTTGGACCAATAAAATTGTACTGCTTATTTGAATTTGGTCTGCTCCCATTCAAGTAGATAGGAGCTGTCATGATGCTTGTTTACATAGAAGAATAGCTGCCCAAACTGCCCAAGAGCATTCCAAAAACGGCCACAGAGTGGACTGACTTACCTTGAAAAAGAGAAACTTTGTTGAAAGGATCTGGAAATACGTTTGGAACATTCTAATTTATTTGTTTTTGTTTACATTCTTGAAATGGTCTATAATGACATTTAAGCAAACTGACCTTTACGTGCCGAATTCTATGTTTCGTCACAGTTTCCTGGTGAAATTAATACTAGAGGTGCTACAACAACTGTGCTATTCATTCACTTTCATACAAATCATACAATGAATGATTTTGAATATTTGGAACACTTATTTTTTACACTATTACTCACACTCTACTATGTTATGATATAACGATGTATTTTAATGCTTGTATTACAGACTCACCAACATTTACACACTTATTCCAATGTGATTAGCTTTTGCAGAAGCTCACCTGATAGAGTGTTGGACTTTGGACTCAGAAGACCGCGGCTCGAGACCAGTCAAATACGCAAGCTGACACATGAGACGAAAGTGTTATCGAAGCGACTCGAGATGACATGGTTGCTTCAAAAATTTGCTTTTCATGTCGTATTTCATTTTATAAAAATGGATCCGGTCCTGGATGCTGACTGGTCATCAGCCGTGCTTTATTCATGAAAAAGGATAGCTCTGAACTCTTCACAGAAGCTTTAATGGTATCATTCTGCAGCACCAATAGCTGATAGTTATTCTTGTTGCCTAGCAATGTTCCGTATACTGTTTACTGCCAGGGACTATATATTCTGCCAGAAGGATGGCATTTGATTGGCATGATTTTACTTACAAAAGTTTACATTTTAATGAACCTTTGTGTCCTTAATATGTTTACTATGTGGTGACCGTTTTATAAAAGCATTTAGGCACTTTGCATCGTGCCTAAAAATGCCCTTCAGCTGTGACTATCCACCTTTTTCACAGGTAGCGAAATTACCCATAATACTTAGCACGTTCTTCCAATGCGGATGCCACAGACTTCCGCTTCGCTGCTTATTCCCATTACCAAATACTAAAATATCACTAACAACAAATAGCAGAACAGTCTGTGTTTACCTTCTCACTAAAGTCTGTGTATGGAAATTAGGTTTCGATGGCAATCCCCATATAGATGAGTACACAATCACACATATTTACATGGTAAAGTTACTGGACTCTAACGCTCGCTGCATGCGCCCTTTATGTGTGGATGTGAAAGGGAGAGAGGGAGACACATACATACAGCATGCAGAGAGAGAGAATACACAAATATAATGCACTAGATTTCATCGCGTTCCTTGATGTGCACTTCAATATGAAAATGTCTGGTTTACTTGTGTAACCCCTGTTCCCTGATGGAGGGAACGAGACGTTGTGTTGATGTAGTGACACTAGGGGTTCGATCTTGAGAGCCCCAATCACCTTTGCTTAAAATAGAAAAGGCCAATGAGAATTGTTGAGTGGAATTTACATGCCACTTTCCGCCCCAGACATACGGGTATAAAAGGAGATGGCATGCACCACTCATTCAGATTTATGCTGAGGAGCCGATAGAGAGTTCCGGCCATGTCAGCAGCTGGTTCAGCGCCACGGCAGGAGGGACATAACGTCTTGAAACCAAATAGTGGATATGCGTCACACAGGATTACCCAGAAGGGAATCACAATGTATGGAGTACTGAGCCCAAGTACGGGCTCACCTGAAAAGGGGCATACCACGAGTACCGCCGAGTTCGTCACCTGAACAGTGCCTAAGATTTAGAGAGGCGTCCAGGGTTCACCAGTTACGGGGAACTGTTGTGGACAAAACAACGCACATTATCACTGACCAAAGAGGAGGACCTTGTACTGGTATGCTCATCCCTCGAAGGCAAACAGAAGAAAGGGTCTGTGTCGAGGAAGGATCGATACGTGAAAGTACGCGTCCTTCAGGTCGATGGCTGCGAACCAATCCTGATGTCGTACTGATGCCAGGATGTGCTTCTGCATTAACATCCTGAACGGGAGCCTGTGTAAGGCCTCGTTTAAGGCACGCAGGTCCAATATTGGGCGCGACCCTCCCCCTCTCTGGGACACAATAAAATAAGGGCCCAGAGGGCAACCGGCGATGTTATACTCACCACGTGCTGGCCCAGGTGAACCTACCAGCCCCACCATCGCCCCTGGGCCAGCACGTGGTGAGTAAAACATCGACCGTTCAGAGTCAGTCATCTCATCCCTGGGTCGCCCGTGTCAGGGCTGCCTCAAAGCGCATCGAGAAAGCGAACCTTCTCGGCATCATGCATCCCGCAAGGTTGAGCCACAGGTGCCGCTCTTGGACCACGAGAGTGGACATCGTCTGGCCATAGGGTGAGGTCTGTCATGGTACGCATTTCCTGCATAAGACCTGGGTCAGTTCTACTCTCGTGAAAATCTTTCAAAGCCTTGGCCTGGTGGACTTGCAGCATGGCCATGGCATGCAGGGCAGAAGCGGTCTGACCCGCGGCCTTGTAAGCCTTCGTCATCATTGAGGAAGAGAACTTACAGGCCTT
This sequence comes from Myxocyprinus asiaticus, assembly GCF_019703515.2. Taxonomy (NCBI): domain Eukaryota; kingdom Metazoa; phylum Chordata; class Actinopteri; order Cypriniformes; family Catostomidae; genus Myxocyprinus; species Myxocyprinus asiaticus. The sequence goes on from NC_059364.1 coordinate 42,340,723, forward strand.
GGAAGGGAGCCTTGGTCGGTCCCTCCAGGTGGCTGCATCCAGCGGCCATAAATGCACCGCTACGGCACGCTCTAACTGGGGAAGCTCAACATATCCCTTAGCCGCTCCGCCATTGAGGGTAGTCGGGATGGACGAGCCCGCAGAGTGTGTACGGGCAGAAAAAGGTGCCTTCCATGACTTTGTTAGCTCCTCGTGCACTTCTGGGAAGAAAGGCACTGGGGCGGGGCGCAGCCGTGAGGCATGCTCTGAGCCCAGAAACCAATCATCCAGCCACGAATGCTCAGGGCAGGGTGGAGGGTTCCACTTTAGCCCGATGTTTGCAGCCACCCAGGCAAGCACGGCTGCCATCTCAGCGTCTGCCTCAACCTGAGCTCTACTGCCCATGGGCGGGAGCTCAGAAGATTCATCCATTTCCGACAGCAGAAGCCAACCCTCCGATGCTGCGACCGATAACTTATCCTTGTCAGGAGCCCCGAACGAGACATTAAATCCGCCCTGAGGCGGACCGCCTGCATTGCTCGATAGCTCTTCTGGGTAGAACAAGCGTGCTGGGGGAGGGAGGTCCGCCGACCCGGCTGCCTGAGTATCAGCCCAGGACAGACCGGGCTGTGAAGCAGCCGTGGTGGCTCCCTGCTTCACAAAGAAGGACCGCAACGAAGAGCGACCACAACGTTCTCATGGGCATGTTCTCGCAATGAGAACATGACCACTCGATGAAAGCTGCCTTGGCGTGCTGGCGCCCCAAGCACTCGAGACAGATCTCATGGGAATCCGGAGGGGAGAGATAACGACCACATCCAGTAGCACAAAGGGGAAAGGCCATCTTTAAAAAGATGACAATCATTTGTGTGAGCTCTTTTAGAAGAAAATATACTCTTTAGAATATACTCTTTTAGCACCCGCTGACTCGGCTGCCGAAGTGCCCAGGTGAAGCACAACACTTGACCGTGCGAGGGTGACCGCTGATATGCGCCGTAAGAATCCAACAGCGTAGCAAAAGGTGAGAGGATGAACACAACATGCATTCTGCTCCGAAGAAAAAATCTGAATGAGTGATGCATGCCGTCTCCTTTTATACCCATATGTCCGGGGTGGAGAGTGGCATGCAAATTCCACATGTCAGTTCTCATTGGCCTTTTCTATTTTAAGCAAAGGTGATTGGGGCTCTCAAGATCGAACCCCTAGTGTCACTACATCGACACAACGTCGAGTGAGTGACAGACAGGGAACAGCCAAATCCCAGACATTTAGGGAATCTAGAAATCCTGACCAGTTGCTTTATTAAGGTTCAAAAAAGAGGACATGTCTGTGAAAACAGGACCTATAATCATCATAGAGTGCATTCAGGAAGCATTCAGACCCCTTCGTGTTTTTCTCATTTTGTTATGTTGCAGCCTTATGCTAAAATGCTTTTTTTTTCACATCAATCTACACTCCATACCCCATAATGACAAAGCATAATCCAGATTATTGATAATTTTGCAAATTCATTAAAAAGAAAAAACTGAAATATCACTTCAATGTATAAGTATTCAGACCCTTAACTCAGTACGTAGTTCAAGCACCTTTGGCAGTGATTACAGCTTCAGGTCTTTTTGGGTATGATGCAACAAGCTTTGCACACCTGGATTTGGGGATTTTCTTCTCTGCAGATCATCTCAAGCTCTGTCAGGCTAGATGGGGATCGTCGGTGGACAGCCATTTTCAGGTCTCTCGAGAGATGTTCAGTTAGATTCAATTCTGGGCTCTGGCTGGGCCACTCAAGGACATTCTCAGAGCTGTCCCTAAGCAACTCTTGCGTTGTCTTGGCTGTGTGCTTAGAGTCATTGTCCTGTTGTAAGGTGAACCTTCGGCCCAGTCTGAGGTCCTGAGTGCTCTGGACCAGGTTTTCATTAAGGATATCTCTGTATTTTGCTGCGTTCAGCTTTCCTTCAACCCTGACCAGTCCCATTGTCCCTGCCGCTGAACCCCCCCCCAGCATAATGCTACCACCACCATGCTTCACCATTTGGATGGTATTGTGCAGGTGATGAGCGATGCCTGGTTTCCTCCAGACATGATGCTTGGAATTAAGGCCAAACAGTTCAATATTCGTTTCTCACAGTCTGATAGTCCTTTAGGTGCTTTTTTATGTGTCTTGCAATGGGGAGAGGCTTCTGTCTGGCCACTCTGCCATAAAGCCCAGATCGGTGGAGTGTTGCAGTGATGGTTGTCCTTCTGCAAGTTTCTCCCATCTCCACACATGAACTCTGGAGCTCAACCAGAGTGATCATCGGCCACTGATTGCTCAGTTTGCAGCCAGCTCTAGGAAGAGTCCTGGATGTTCAAATCTTCTTCCATTTAAGAATTATGGAGGCCACAGTGCTCTTGGGAACCTTCAATGCAGCTGACATTTTTTTGTAGCCTTCCCCAGATCTATGCCTCAACACAATCCTGTCTCTGAGCTCTGCGGGCAGTTCCTTTGACCTCATGGCTTGGTTTTTGCTCTGATATTTATTTTCAGCTGTGAGACTTTAAATAGACAGGTGTGTGCCTTTCCAATTCATGTCCAATCAAATGAATTTGCCATAGGTGGACTCCAATCAAAGTGTAGAAACCTCTCAAAGATGATCCAGAGAAATGGGATGCACCTGAGCTAAATTTCAAGTGTCATAGCAAAGGGTCTGAATACTTATGTCAATATGATATTTCAGTTTTTTCATTTTAATAAATTTGCAAAGGTATCAAAAATCTGGTTTTTGATTTGTCATTATGGTGTATGGAGTGTAGACTGATGTGAAAAAGGTGCTTTTATGCTTTTAGCATAAGGCTGCAACATAGCCAAATGTAAAAAAAAAAAAAAAAAAAAAGAAATGAAGGGATCTGAATACTTTCTGAATGCACTGTAGATTCCATATAAAAATCTTCAGATTTGAGGCCTGTACCTTTGCATTATTTCTGCATTAACAAGTCTGTCTCTCCCTCATTCACATACATTCACAGCGCGACATGAGATATGAACCTCATAAAGATGATTAATAAAAAATTAAAATATATTTTTCATCTTTGTATTCTTCCAAATTGACAGAGAGCATTTGGAATTATATGTCAATGTTTTAAAAAAATAGGCAAGTGATAGAGAATTAGTTTAATGCAACCTCACTGGTCATCACCGTCATCCTGTCCCTAATGTTCAAACTTTTTTCCAGACCCCATGCCACCCAGTATCACCCAACACAGACCACTTGTTCAGTTTTCAATGCCTACTGTGGCCAACAATGTTGTTCCAAACCCAGTTCCAATCCTCACTTGGGATCAATAGGACCAAATGCTGTGATCTCCATCTGGAATTTCTGTCATTGCCCCTCCATCACCTGCTGCTTTAGTTACTCAATATGACATGCCAGGAACTCTACCCACACCTGGCAGAGGACTAGGCCAGCTTACTACTCAAATCCAAAGTAACTGGGATAAAATATGTGAGATCATGGAAAAACAGGAGAAGGAGATTGGTAATCTTAACAACGAACTCAAAACCAAGTTTTCCCACTGCGACAAGTTAATTGACTCCATTGCGGCAACCTCACAAGATAACTATTGCACATTTATACTAGCCTATCCTCCTACAAAGAGCATATTGAATCTGGGATGAACCAGGTTATGAAAACAATCAAAGACATCATCTCTGATGAACTTCAGAATGAAGAGGCCAGATTGATCTCGGAAGTGTGGTTTGTGGTAGAACAACTGCAAATAGAGGTCCAAAAAGACATCAAAGATATCTGGAAAAAGACACAAACAAGTGTGAATGAAAATGTAAAAGAATTCACTCAGTGCACTACATCAATTGACAAACTGAACACAGATTTTGGAAACTTGCAAACTGACATGAAGGTAAAGTTGTCCCCTCATGAAAAGGTAGAGAATAGGCTCCAAAAACTTGTATTGCCAGAAACTCTTACACCTTCTACATCAGTATCACCTTCAGTGATGCCCACAGCACCTACAGTTAAAAATGACCATATTAAGCTTACTTTTCCTACATTTGGCAAAGCCTCAGATGATTCTGATCTTCTTCTTTACTTGGATAGATGTCAAGATTTTTTAGCACTTCATCCCGACAGATTTTGGCTACATTACGTACTGTACTTTATGGCACCGCACATGATTGGTGGGAGGTAACCAGAACCTTGTTTATAACCTGGACAGAATTTTAGTCTTTCTTTCTCTCAGCCTTTCTGTCAGAAGATTACAATGTCAAGCTGGCAGAGCAGGTACAGATGAGAATGCAAGGTGAAAAAGAAACCATAAGATACTTTGCTTTTTGAAAAACATCAACCCACACCTTGCTAGTCAACTGCGCAGCCGAGTCAGCACAGTGGAGGAGCTGATAAAATTAGGGCATCAACTGGAAATGTATTATCAACATCAGTTACAGTATAATAGCACGAAACACATTTAAGCAGCACCCAGAGAACTTTCTTCTTTCAGACCCAGTGTAAAGCCTACAATTCAGTGTTGAAGATGCAAAGGCCTTCATTCCCCTTGGAAATGTCCTTTTTTCACCACACCAATAACCACCCATCCACAAGGAAATGGCAAATGTCCTTTTAAATCTCCAAAATCTAACCAGTAATTCCATCACCACAAAATCAATCCCTACCAGCACAATGACCAAGGCAAACAGACTCATTTTCCCAGCCATAACAAATGCAGTGTCAAATCCTGTTGATGATATTCCCCAACAACTGATAATACCCATCAGTATTGATGACTGGAGAGGCAAAGCAATCATCGACACAGGTGCCAGCTACACTCTTGTACATGAAAATTTGTGGAAGAAATTTGACTGACCCCCATCTGACCTCCAACCTTGGACCCTTGGCCAAAATATATATTAGCCTTGATGGTCAAGTGTTTGACATGCCTGTTGCCATCCTTGCCTGTAAAGCATTAGCCTATGCTGTGGTCCTGGGACTAGACTTCATCTATTGTAGTGGACTGCAAATCAGTGTGATTGACCAAGAATTCACCTTCAAATAATTTCCAACACTAACTTTTCCAACCAGGGCAAGTGAGTGTTCCGGAAAACAAACTTTGGAGTCATCAGAAAGGAAGGAAAAAGGAGCAAAAGAAACAAAGTCTATCACTCTTGAGTTCCATTCCTCCACCTTCCTTAGTTGTAACTCCTAGTTGCATGAATGATCATGAATTATTTGACATTGTGGTTCATGAACTCAGATACATGCTAAATACCAGAAACAATTACATAAAATTCTAGAAATGAATGCGTAGGCTTTCACACAACAGCTTGGCAGAAATGGCGTTCTTGAACATAGAATTTATACCTCACATCAAGTACCGATCAAGCAACGTCCATGTCGTCTTTACCCAGTTAAACAGGATGTGGTAAAAGAGCAGCATGAGGATATGTTAAAGACAGAGATTGTGGAATCTTCTCATTTTGGGTGGGCCTCACCTGTGCTCCTCGTCCCAAAAAAGGATGGTAGTTTGAGGTTTTGTGTGGACTATCGGAAGGTCAACAATGTCACTGAGAATGATGCATACCCCTTACCAAACAGTACAGAAATCCTTTTACAGCTTTTACAGGGGCGGAAATCTTCTCTACAGTTGACCTTAACAGTGGATATTGGCAGGCCAAAATGGAGTCTGGAAGCAAAGACAAGACTGCTTTCATCACCCCATATGGGTTGTTCCATTTCAATGTGATGCCTTTTCGGCTTAAAAATGCCCCAGCCACTTTTCAAAGGCTCATGGAGTCAGTCTTGGGAAATTTATGTTGGCATAATTGTTTTGTCTACATAGATGACATTATCATTTACTCACGTCCATCCCACAATATTTATATGATCTTCAAAGTGTCTTTAATAGGCTAAGGGAAGCTGGTTTAACCATAAACTTTATTAAGAGAAAGTTTGGCTTACAAGAAATAACTTTTCTGACAAGTCATTAACACGCAAGGCATCAAAGCAGATCCAGGCAAAGTCGAAGCAATTCGTACCTACCCCATACCAAAAAACCTCAAGGAGGTTCAATGTTTCCTGGGGTTAGAAAGTGGTACCACCACTTTGTTCAAAATTTTTCACATATTGCTGAACCCATGAATGCCCTAAAGGACACAGGAAGACCTTTCAACTGGACACCAGAATGTCAACGAGCTTTTGAGCAGCTCAAGACATGCCTGTCATCTCCCATTTTAGGCCATCCTGACCTTAAACTCCCTTTATTTGTGTACATGGATTCCAGTGATATAGGTTTTGGAGCTGTGTTGACACAAAGAAAAATCATGGCAATGAGGAAGTGATTGCTTATGCTTGCCAATCACTAAATTGAGCAAAAGCGAACTATTTGGTAACTGAAAAAGAGTGTCTTGCTGTCATCTGGGCACTTGGAAAATGGCAACATTACTTGGAACATAAACTGTTCACAGTCATTACTGATCATTCCGCCCTCCAATGGGTAATGAACTCCACAAAGACTTACAGTCGATTTATTCCATTGGGTTTTGCGATTGCACAGATTCAACTTTCTTGTTGAGTACCACAAAGGGAAGTTGAATGCACTGATAGCCCCTGATGCACTCTCATGTATCCCCAGCGCTGGATGCAGTTTGTACGCTGTCCAAAAAGATGAGATTCTTCCCATCTCTATGGATGTAATATGGTAAGAACAGCACAAAGATGGTGACATTGAGAAAATGTTTCATTCCCTTGCAGAAGGTTGTAATATAAATATGGACAGTTTTGAAATACTGGAAGATAAATAGTATCACAAGACGAAATTGGCAGATGATAAAACTCACTACCGGGTCTACATTCCAAAAAGTCTTAAGTCACAGATCCTTGACCACTATCATGCAAGACCATTGAGTGGTCATGCAGGTATTTTCAAAACCATTAAACGGCTGCACGATGTGTCATTCTGGCCAGGAATGTGGGCAGACATGAAGCAGGCTGTCAGAAATTGTGTGAAATGCCAAACACAAAAAGGAGAAAATATAAAATATTCAGGTAAACTACAGCACACCACAGTAACACACCCAAATGAAATGTCGACATCATGGGCCATTTACCTCGCAGTTCCGACTAACATGAATATCTCCTAGTATTTGTTGACTACATGCTGAGTGGAATTGTTTCCCATGAGAAATACCAATTCTATGAAAAGAAATGCTAACAAGATGGGGGGTACCTGACTTTATTTTGTCTGACAGAGGCACCCAATATGTTTCATCAAATTTCAAGGAGTTATGCAAGGAGTGGAATGAAACCACTAAACTCACCACTGCCTACCACCCACAAAAAAACTTAACGGAGAGGGTGAACCGGGTACTAAATTATAACCACCAAAAATGGAACCAATACTAGCCAGAATTGATATTTGCAATCAATTCTTCAATCCAGGAAACCATCGACATGACTCCGGCTAAGTTGCACCTGGGAAGGAAATTGCAAGGTCCCATGGATAAAATATCCTACCTGATGAGCCATCTTATGACCTTGTCCAACATTTGACCCAACTGCAGTCTAAAGCCATGGAGAATAGCAAGAAAGCTCTGAAAAGACAGTTGAGAAACTGCAATAAAAGTAAGCGTGATGTCATGTTTAAAGAACAGGATCGGGTCTGGTTAAGAAACTTTCTCCAATCCAGCGCTAAAGTTCATTTTGCTGCCAATTTAGCTGTGAAATGAAAAGGACCTTACAGAGTCATAAGCCAGTTGGGACCCATGAATTACAGAGTTGCCTTGGAATCCACAGGCGAAGATGTTTGCACTGACCACGTCTGTAACATTAAACCTTGCTTTCCTACTGCCGAAGAATTGGACAGACACCAGAAATGCAAGATCCTGGAAATCTTCAACACATCTACAGCCGAAGAAGGAGAATTCTTAGGGTTTAATATATGAATCTCATGAACCACGAGATTCCATCTTCCAGGGGGGGAGAGTGTGGCGAAAATGGAAAATTGTGTGGCGAGAGAAAATTATGTGCTGGTTCTTTAAGGATCCACCAAAGCGTCATCAGGACAACAGCGTAAGAGGGTGGTGACGAGTTGGGGTAGAGGAAGGTTTATGGGAATAACGCACTGAAAAGTTTGTTCGTGTGTATGCTGTGCATAGAGTTAATTTGGAATAAAACTTCTGCCAAAACGAGAGTTAAATGAATGACTGCAAGTGAGACGACACCCAGCGGGAGTTTAAAAAGTCAAGCAAAGGCAGTTTGCACCGATTGAGGTCTCGGTGTGGAGAGGCGTTTTTGGAGGTTTCACCACTGGTCAGACGCTGATGTGCTCTGCATTGAAGAAGACTGTAAAGGACTGTGTTACTCGTCGACTGTCCCCATGCACATCGGATGGATGCTAATGCGACACGCAGCTGCCACTGAGCACTCGCACATGCAAGTACACAAAGCCTTTTCCCAGTCCTGCTCATTCTTTTTCTTCAAGGCCTTGAAGTTCTGTCCACCTTATGCCTTCAAGAACACTGTTCCCCTCCACACACACACAAACAAACACACTTAAACACTCAATTGGATATGTGAGCTTTGTATTTGTTGATTTGGTTGTGTGGGTGTTGTTTTCAAACTTTGAACTGTGTGGGTAAACAAAGTTATTTACCCCATGGAATGTTTTTTTTTTTTTTTTTTTTTTCTCGCATTACCGTATTGTTTTTATTTTTTTATTTTATAATTTATTTATTTTTTAATTTTTTGGTAAATCAAGAATTTAAAGCTTGTATGGAACATGTATTTTTATAATATACTCATGATTTACTCAATGGATATGTAAGTTGGTCTCTTTATACATAATATTATATAATGTTTCTGTTTGGAGTGGAAACTAATTTACCAAGTATAAAAAGGAATAATAATTTGTGTACCAGTGTTGTTTTTTTTTTTTTTGTTTGTTTTGGTTTTTTTTTAGCTATCCTGGGACTAAGAATATTTTGACGGTCTAAAACCTGTCTGGTGCCCAAATTTATTTAAAAGACACTTGTTTAGGTTTATTTTGGGGCCGCTACCATTACAAGGTTTATCAGAGAATACGTCCTTTGTCATGTATGAAGAATCTTTTGTTAATTAATTCTGAAGTAATTTTTAATGCATACATGCTCTGTTGTGATACATTACCAGTTGTATCAACCTGAACACCGACTGTGCCCCTAAATACAGCTAAGTGCAACACCCCCCAAATCTTCCCCTATACCTCAGACTTTAATTACTCCAACTACCTAAATCTAGTGTGTGCCAAAAATCATTTCTAAACTTCACTGGAGACGGCCTAACTGTCACCAGCTTCCATGCAGCTCTAGATGTATGTGTGTTTATCTTCACAGAAGCATCTTCTGCAAGCTCTAAGCCTATCAATATAGAGTCAGCAGCAGGGGGAGAGCTGAGGTAAAGACAGGCTTTACCAACCGAGAAGCATCTCAACTGCAGTTGCCTATTTCTCTGAATTATATCAGAGATGAGAGAGGAATACAATAACTCAATACTTCATCTTCCTAACAACCAGCTAAGTAACCAGCGATGCTTACTCTGCAAATGCCTATCTCTGGGCTTAAGACTGTGGGCAAAAAAGCATGTTTCTTTGTTGAAACTTCTGGTGTGGCATGCTGCAACCAAGCAACTGCCAATGAAATGCATGGAAATGCTAACAGAGAGCTTTTTCCAAGTATTATAGACCTGCTTGCTTGAGACAAACCAGTGATGTAGAAAAACAACTGCATCATATGTCACTGCATATCTATGTTAAGAAAATGCTTTCTGCATTGACTTCGAATGGCTCTTGACACAAAATAGCAGTATACTACAAAAGCTTCCCTCGAGATTATCAGTAGGTGTTGGGGCCTATATTTTATGCATGTCTCTAATGCTGCATAGAAAGCTTTCAAAAATGTGATGCAAGGGAATGAGATGAATATATGTATGCCAATGACATCTATGAATATGGAACAAGAATATTTAACTCTGCATGAAATTTAGTTGGCTAGTGTGTGGGTCAACCTCCTTTTCATGTCATTTAGTATTGCTGCATTAAAATTTGAGCAATTTTGATGATTGAAGTGAGTTAAATTCAGCTTCTCTCCCTTACAAATATCCTTTACTCACAAACTGAGCTCTAATCCACATGAAAGCACTTAATTAAGTGTTGTTTATCAGCCTTTACTCAACCGGTCTGTGAAAACATAACTCAGTGCTGCTAATTATATTCTGTAATCCAAAAATACATAGTTATATAATACGTTATGATTCTATCTCTAAGACACACTTTGTTATATCTGTTTAAGATATTTGCATTACCTTTCTGCCAAGCTAGAATGGAAATACAAGCAGTAAAATAGAAGCATATAACTGCTCTATGCCATTCTCAATGGCTTGGAACTGTGAAAATCTGTACTGTTCATGTGCTGAAACGTGCTTTGGAACCATATATTAGGTAATAATGGCAGCAAGACATTGTTTAATGCAGAAAGTATGGTCCTATAGCTTAATTTGAGCACAAAATGTGTTTCAATAAGTATTAAGAGAGTGCCATTGGTGCTCCAGCTCTATGGACAGCAGCACATCAGCTTTACCTAGATGTACTTGTAAATAATGACTTACATTTGGTCTGTCCCTCAGACAAGTTCACTGTATGGATTCAGAAGTCTTTGCAAATGGCGCATAAAACCATAGGGACCAATTTTATGATGCTTCTATGATGTGTTTCTCCCTTTTTGGAGCTTGACAGATGTGGTCACCATGAAATAAGGAGGTGCTAAATGAAAGCTTTTTAAATATTACACAAAAAGATTTATAAAGAGAATGAATCAAAGATCATGACACAGAACATGGCATATTCATGGTTTTATGAAGTATTTCAGATTCTATCATTTGTGTGTGCACAAAGTTTTAGTATTGAAACACTACAATATTTTATGAATGAGGTCTATGGTGTTACATAGATGTTACATTGTCTACAGTATATAGAGTTTACTGTTTGTCTATACTCAACTATTTAAGAGTGCTATGTCTTAAGTGCCGTGCTATGCGATACGTTATATGCGCAAAGTCAATGGGCATGGCCATGAAGTTTTGATATTTCCGTGCAGGTGCAAGTCTAGGCGCAAATGGGTTGGCGAAACACACGTGCAAAGCGCTAATGGGCTGGGTCAAGTGCAATTTAATTCTGAGATTCTTCTCTGGTTATTGCACTGTCTGCTTCTTATTATATATTTCAAACAATGTTAATATACACGAAAACAGCCCATACATAACAATTTGGTAGTGTAAAGGGGCTGTTTGCAAAGCATCCTCTGCTCTGTGACTGTATTGTTGTCTGTGCTGCTCCAGACTGCGATGTATCTGTTATATGTTCTCTGTCGGCCTCTCTGGGATTGTGTCTCACCTGCTTGAAATATGCTTTGCTTCTCTCCCATTGTTCATAGTTTTGCAATGTATATTTGTTATACGTTTCTCTGTTTAATGTTTTATGTTTAATTTCTGTACAGCTTCCTTGAGCTTTGGAAAGGAGCTATACAGAACAAATGTACTGTTATTATTATTATTAACAATTATACTGATCTACTGACACACAACTCATGGCTAGTATAAAAAGTGATTGATAGCTATAGACTTTGCACTGATATAGACACTGAACATGCTTCTCAGACGTCCTATGCCTCCTACACACTACACGACTTTCAAAGACGTCGGATTGTGGTATCGTTCATATTACACAACTGTCTGTCTTGTCATGGAAGTCGTAGGGTTTTCAAATTACACGAGGAATTGGCGACAGGGTTGAACACATTACAAAACATTTCACTATTAACAAATCCCCAACGACTCTGCCTGGGCTCCAAATTACGTTTCACAACAGAGTACATGTGAGAAGTGATACGATATACTAAAACAAATGCATGATCATATGTTATGCATTTCAGACTATGATGTGTATGTTTTTAATCGCCTTTACATAATGTGTAAAGGCATCATATATTTTATTGGTTACAATATGAAAAAGTACCTCCTACTGAAAAATCTACCTATTTGCTTACCTGACTGTCCAAGAGAATTGGCAATTTCTCTCCAACTCTTCTCTTTCTCCACCCGGTTGTGGTACAGTTCAGTGGAAAAATCAAACAGGCACTGGTGCTCCTGCCAATGTTCCACAAATGTTTCCTCCATTTCTTCGGTCCAATGAGACTTTCTTGATACCGCAGCCATGCTAGTTGATGTTCTATTGCAGGTACATCAGGACTCCTCCCACTGAAACTTCCTGTGCCCCGTTTCTTGCTCTCTCATTGGCTGTAGGTCAACGCTGCAGTTGTATTCAGTCAAAACACATTTCACACTGTGCGATTTGGAATCGCAGACAGGTCCAGATATTTAACATGCTAGATATCTTGCTGACATCGGCGATGCATCGGCGCTTCTCTCAGATCGCGTCTTTGATAATTCATACATTGTGTTTGTCGCTCACGGGAGCGAGCTCTGATTTGCCTATGATTTCAGGCTTTTGTCGGCGATCTCCACAAATCTGTCGGCGAGTGAAAATCGGGCCTAAAATCGTGTAGTGTAAACTCAGCATTAGAGCAATTACCTACTGTATTTCTCAGGAAAATACATTACACCCACAGTTTGCACACACACACTCCCACAAACAGCACAAACAGTCCCACCTATGCCCACATGTGCTTTGCGCTAGCACAAAAATTGGAAAAGATGTGGTGCAAGGTCCTTGTTTGTTGGCTGTGCCTAGTGCAGTCATGAAAATAAAGCCCTTGATTTTGCACCAGTGGCTTTAAAATCTTAATGGATCACTCAACCCATCATCCATTGGTCGCACAAACAGATAGTCCATCCCCAAACAAACACCATTGGTCAATTTTGCTGTGTCAATCGGGTTGCTCAAACAAACCTGGCAATGTTTTTAAAGGCATAAAAGAACCACAGTGTTTACTAGTGATGCACCGAAATTATAATTATTGTCCAAAACCAAAATTTTGGTGCATCCCTTGTGTTTACACCTATTGGAGAATCAACCTATAAATGGTTAGGATATAGCTGACTCTTCATCTTAAGCAGGGATAGTAGAAAGTTTTTTTTTTTTTTTAAATCTTAGTTTTCAAAGTACATTTTGATTTGGTAACTTTCATTTGACTTTCCGTTTATTGAACTTTCCACAGACTCATATTTTATGAGGTATATGAGCATTTAATATAATTTATATTACATTTATGCATTTGGCAGATGCTTTTATCCAAAGTGACTTACAAGTGCACTTATTACAGGGACAATCCCCCAGGAGCAACAAGAACACAATGGTGGTGGCTGTGGATCGAACCGGCAACCTTCTGATTACCAGTTATATGCTTTAGCCCACTACGCCACCGCCACTACCATATTATTAACAGACTCATATTTATATGGTTTTCTACAATTCTGGAACCGTCTATCACCACGTTTAAACAGTCTGGTCCCAAGCCATTATACCACATTATGTGAAAGTCATATTCATATTCAAGTGCTGTTCTTTTTCTCAGTATGCTGTGCTTCACATTTCGAATGTATTACAAAATATTATGCATTTCCTTTTCATTTCTAGTGATTCTCAAATATATTGCATTTTTGTTAATCTTTAATTACTCTGAATTATCTTTCATAAAGATGCCAACCTATATGAACTGAATTCTAAGACAGGTCATACAGACATGGAAATTGAGTTGTAAGCCGACAAACTCCAGGTAAGGTAGAGCTAGACCTGCCGAGAATACATTAGCTATGAAGTGTGAAGGTTGAGAAATTAAAGTGAAGTTAATGCATTTCACACATGCTATCAAGTGGCTAGTGAGTTCGAGGGCTTTGGCACTAGACTCAGGACAGACAGCAGTGCTGCATACTAATTCAGCAAACTACAGAGTGAGCTTATTAATGCAGATCTTCTCAGAAAGGCTGTGGGGAGAACACATTCACACACACTGTCTGGCCTCACTTTTGTAAGTATGATATTGTTATGACTAATAATATGATTCATAAGAAAAGGAAAGCAAGAAAGAAAGAAAGAAAGAAAGAAAGAAAGAAAGAAAGAAAGAAAGAAAATTATGTCAATCAAATTCAGACAGAATGTTTATTTTGTGGTAAACTGTTCCTTTAACAAAAGTGGTTATGGCTGCCAGAGATCTGAATGAAATAATCAAATCATCTGTAAAGTTGCGGTCTCATAGTTCTGGTGATGTTCAAAACGAATTACAAAGATCAACAACCTGCAAGCCGCCTAAAGCAAAGAGAAAAAAAACAAAGTACTTTACGCAGCAAGAGACAATATCTCAGGATGCCATTACTGTGCTGAAGGAACACTTTGCCTTCTATTTATAAGTGCTCTGAGCCATCGTATTTCTTAGCTCTATAACATGTTTCAGAATAATATCAGAAGGTGGTCAGGCGGGTTGGTTTTACTCTCAAGTGCTATGAAGAATCTTCTTTTTACCCCCAAAATAGTAATCCTACCAACGTCACTGCACTGACCTCAAGTGTTCAATAACAATCTCTTTCCATCTCTTTCAATGACTGTCCATCATGATAGACTAAATTTACATGCGAGCGTTTTGAAAGTCCAGTTTGCATGTAAATGGATCGAAGGGGATTCATTTTTCTTAAGGCATATGGATAAAATTTGAATATGGAAATATTTAAAAGAGAGGTCAAGCAGAGGGAAGCGGCCTGAAGTATTGGAATATGCAGAGAGCACTAACACAGTATACCCATATTGTGTTATAAACAAATAGACTAGATGAAATAGTAGCTTTATAATAGTAAAATAATATTAATAATTGTAGTAAAACCATAGTAACCACAAAATTATCCATAGTTATTATAGTCGTTGTTACAACAACATTACTATATGGATACTACAGTATTACTGTAGTAAAACCATAGTTTCCACAAAAAAAAACAAAAAACAGTCACAGTCATGGTTACTACAATATTACTATATTAAATTGTGGTTAATTTGAGTAAGGGCTGTCTTGCTTGCCCTACTGACTTCCACTGCAAATGCACAAATGGGTGGGGGGCTAAACTTGATAGAGTTTAGCTCATATTTATCCTGGAATATTCATTTAAAGTTGTATGCATGAAGTTTGTTGGCTCTGTTTCAAATTCTAGTAGGCTGCCTACAGTGGTAGCACTTTCATGCATTTCAGATGCGAAATATGTTAAAAAATAAGAAGCCAGCAGGATTATGCTGCCTTCTAAGATCCTTTTTTGACAAGATTCTAAGAAAACATTGTATGTATCCTTTGAGGAGAAAGCAATGCTACAATGCATTCCCTTACAAAAATCGAGAGTGCATGGCAAATTTGCACCAATGTGCCGCAAATTCGCCACCGATAATTTTCACATGCAAATGAGCTTTGCAGCAAACTTGCAGCAAACTGTATATTGTTTTCAAAGTTTTGTTGCAGGTCCAGAACTACCGGTGAAGAGCTCAAAACTTAGGGCAAATATTTGCAGTGAATCACAAGCTCATTTGCATGTGAAAATGTGTGGCAAGTTTGTAGCTTGTTTGCCAGAACTCTAGATTTTCTGTAAGGGTTGTGACAAGCTCAGTGAAGAAAAAAAACAAAAAAACAAAAAAAACAAAACTATCGATTATACATTTAAAAGTTTATAATAAAAGTTTAAAAACATAAAATTTGCACAATATTTGTGTGTGAGTGCTATGTATTGTATGCTTATTGTTTGTTATTGCAGTGTTAGCTTAGCAATATGCTAATGTCAATCTCTATTAAAAAATAAATAAATTACGTGAGTCAACCTTGCTGTCCACTACTGTATGAGTGTTGTTTGTATGATGCACAGTGTGTTGCCTATGTAGAGCATCCCAAATCGGTCACTTATGAAGTCCTATTAAAAGAAAAAAAAAAAAAAAAATATTCAATACAAGTTAAGCTCAGTCGACAGCATTTGTTGCATAATGTTAATCACCGCAAAAAATCATCTCATCCCTCCTTTTCTTTAAAAAATATAAAGCAAAAATCGAGTTATAGTGAGTCACTTACAATGGAAGTGAATGGAGCCAATTTTTGGAGGGTTTAAAGACAGAAATGTGAAGCTTATAATTTTATAAAAGCACTTATATTGATTCTAATGTTAAAACTCATGTATTATTTGAGCTGTAAAGTTGTTTAAATCATAATTTGTACAGTTGTCTTATGGTTTGTTGACATTACGTCATCACGGCAACAAAGTTGTATAATTGGATATAACTTTACACAGAAGAGGTTAGTAAGTGATTTTATCACAATAAAATCATGTTAAGACACATATTGTTTACATCTTGTGGCTATACTTTTGAAATAGTGTGTAATTTAATGTTTACGGATTGGCCCCTGGAGCGCAGATTGTTTTAAAGAAAAGGACTGGCAAGAAGAAAAAAAAATGTGGTAAACAATATTATGCCATATTTTCTGTCGATTGAGCTTAACTTGTATTGAACACGGAATATTCCTTTAAGTTAGGATGCTACCTTAAAAGGCAGCTGCCTAAGTTGGCAGTAGACAGCAAAACTTTTGGAATTTTGAGCTAAATTTTGAGGACACATACCCAAAAAACAGAGTCACAACAAAAACAAATACAAAAACACAGAATGGAACATACTGCATATAAACCCAGATACCAGGAAATGCAATATTTTTTAAGCGAAAGCTTACAACATCACCATAATACAATGGACAGGGTAGAACCGAGGTAAAATTCCACTCTTGCCTTCTGGTATTTTACTTGGAAGGAAAATAAATAAATATATTGTTGTCACTAAGTGCAATATTTCAAATGTTGTAGACTTGTATGAGGAACACACCTCAGTTCCCTGAGGAAAGAGTGGCCATTTCAGTGCACGGCTACCAGACTTTGAAGAAAACTGTTATTTAAGGCAAGGAGATTAGTTTTTAATGGATTGTAGAAAGGACACAAGTTCTAGGGAGATTGTCCTTGGAAATATTGACCCTGGTCAATCGATATATTTGAATATTAACAACCAAGTCATAAATTCAGTTGGACTAGAATTTGTCTTCGATTTAATTAAACGAGGCACCTGAGGTGTTTTGGCCACAGCAAGTGGAATCAATATTTGACAACTGATAGTGATGTATTAATGGTGACAGGTATGGGGGCTGATGTGTGGTTCATCATTGTTTCTCAAAGATCAATGCAGAACAATGCTACTGTAATCTCATAGCGCAAAGTGATGATGTAAGTAATCATGATAAAAGGCATCTTTATTGTGTTATATTAGGGCTAGGTGATACGTATATCAAGTAATCGTGATATATTCACAATGGTTTTTAAACAAAATAAAATGTAATACCTTGAATATTGAAATTACATTAATGTGTTTTTTTTTTATTTGGCTGTTAAGCTTTTTTTTTTTCTAATTTGTCATTAGACAAGTTTTGCAATCCTTTCTTGGCACGTGGCTTGAGAGAATGAGAATATTAAGTTGTTTTAATGTTTTAATAACATCTCTGATTTAAATGTCAAGAGCAAAAAATTACTTAGAGTTGGCAAGTTTGATGGATTTCCATAATTTAGTTCAAACTGTCAATTTTTTAAAAATGGAAACTCTAATTCAACAATTTGCTTGAGTCATTTTTCAAAAATGTTCTTGGAAGAACTCATGTGGCATTCTTTATGTAATAAAATGCTGTAGTTAAACAAATAATACAATAATAATAATAATAATAATAATAATAATAATAATATATATATATATATATTGCTCAAAAGTTTGCACACCCTTGGAGAATTGGTAATATATGTACCATTTTTAAAGAAAACAGAACAGAATGGCACAATCATAAATTAAAGACATGGCAACAAAGAAAAAAGTGAAATGACCCCTGTTTAAAAGGCTGCATACCCTTAGTTCTTAATACTGTGTATTACCCCCTTTAGCATCAGTGACAGTGTGCAGTCTTTTGTAAAAGTTGTCTATGAGGCCCCAAATTCTTGCAGGTGGTATAGCTGCCCATTCGTCTTGGCAAAATGCCTCCAGGTCATGCAAAGTCTTTGGTCGTTTTGCATGAACCGCACGTTTGAGATCTCCCCAGAGTGGCTCGATGATATTAAGGTCAAGAGACTGTGATGGCCACTCCAGAACCTTCACCTTTTTCTGCTGTAACCACTGGAGGGTCAACTTGGCCTTGTGCTTAGGGTCATTGTCGTGCTGGAAAGTCCAAGGGCGTTTTCGTGCAGAAGAATGCAAATTGCTGCATTCATCTTGCCATCAATTTTCACAAGATTCCCCGTGCCTTTAGAGCTCACACACCCCCAAAACATCAGTGAGCCACCACAATGCTTCACAGTGGGGATGGTATTCTTTTCACTATAGGCCTTGTTGACCCCTCTCCAAACATAGCGCTTATGGTTGTGACCATAAAGCTCTATTTTGGTCTCGTCACTCCAAATTACAGTGTGCCAAGAGGTGTGTCAAGGTGTTGTCATTTGTGGCATTGGCACAGTAAAGGCTTCTTTCTGGCAACTTGACCATGCAGCTCATATTTGTTCAAGTATCATCGCATTGTTCTCCTTGAAACAACCACACCATCTTTTTCCAGAGCAGCCTATATTTCTCCTGAGGTTACCTGTGGGTTTTCTTTGTATCCCGAACAATTCTTCTGGCAGTTGTGGATGAAATCTTTCTTGGTCTACCTGACCTTGGCTTGGTATCAAGAGATCCCTGAATTTTCCACTTTTTAATAAGTGATTGAACAGTACTAACTGGCATTTTCAAGGCTTTGGATATCTTTTTATATCCTTTTCTATCTTTATAAAGTTCCATTACCTTGTTACGCTGGTCTTTTGACAGTTCTTTTCTGCTCCCCATGGCTCAGTATCTAGCCTGCTCAGTGCATCCAGGTGAGAGCTAACAAACTCATTGACTATTTATACACAGACACTAATTGCAATTTAAAAAGCCACAGGTATGGGAAATTAACATTTAATTGCCATTTAAACCTGTGTGTGTCACCTTGTGTGTCTGTAACAAGGCCAAACATTCAAGGGTATGTAAACTTTTGATCAGGGCCATTTGGCTGATTTCTTTTATCATTATGATTTAAAAAGGAGCCAAACAACATGTGATAATAAATGGCTTCATATGATCACTATCCTTAAATAAAATAATTTTTTTTTTTTTTTTTGCATGATCAGTCATATTTTCAAAATCAATGCCAAAATTTCACAATTTCTGCCAGGGTATGCAAACTTTTGAGCACAACTGTATATATATATATATATATATATATATATATATATATATATATATATATATATATACTGTATATACACAGATGAACCAAAACATTATGACCACCTGCCTAATATGCTGTTGGTCCTCCGCATACCACCAAAACAGCTCTGACCCGCCAAGGCATGGACTCTATAAGACCCCTGAAGGTGTTCTGTGGTATCTGGCACCAAGACATTAGCAGCAGATCCTTCAAGTCCTGTAAGTTGCGAGGTGGAGACGCCGTGAATCGAACTTATTGGTCCAGCACATCCCACAGATGCTCAATCGGATTGAGAACATTTCTCCCATAACCATCATTAAAATTTTCTGTGACTTGTGCCACAGTAGACCTTTTGTCGGTTCGGACCAGACGTGATAGCCTTCGTTGCCCTCGTGCATCGATGAGCCTTGGGCGCCCAACACCCTGTTGCCCGTTTGTGGGTTGTCCCTCCTCGGACCACTGTCAGTAGGTACTCACCACTGCTGACCGAGAGCACCCCACAAGCCTTGCCATTTCAGAGATGCTCTGACCCAGTCATCTGGCCATAACAATTTGGCCCTTGTCAAAGTCGCTCAGGTCTTTACTCCTGCCCATTTCTCCTGCATTCAACACGTTGACCACGAGAACTGATTGTTCGTTTACCATCTAAATCTACCCAGACCTTAACATGTGGCCTTGTTAGGAGATGATCAACGTTATTCGCTTCACCTGTGAGTGGTCATAATGTTTTGGCTCATCAGTGTGTGTGTGTGTGTGTGTGTGTGTGTGTTTGTGTGTGTGTGTAGGAAAATATTGCTGTTTATTACTATGTATTGTTATGTATTGACATAATAGTGCATGTAAATTAAATGTAATTCTTCCTTGTGTTCATTTATTAACACAAATGCATTGGTTAGTTTTAACTAGATTTTTACTGTTTTACGTCTTACATTAAACATTTTGAATCTTCTTGGCTAGTATGTCTGTTCGGTTAAAATGATGGGTAAAAAAAAAAATCAGCTTTTTAAACCATTTCAGAGCAGAAACATTGAGTTTTCGTTTTTTTTTTTTTTTTTTTTTTTAACTATAGCACCTGTTCTTGTTGCAAAAAAGAAAGACTATTACAAACAAATACACCTTATTAAATGGAGATTTTGATATGGCAGACTATCGGTAGATTTTTTATTCCTGAATTTAACAGCACTTTCAAAAAATATTTTCTATGCTTGCACTCTCTGTATCATCTTTTAGGGAAAGCAATAGAGCTTCACAGTTGAGCAACTTCATTTTGTTAGAAGCATGCAATCTAGAAAATAGTTCATACTAACATGAATAAACACATTTTACCATCTTTTTTTTTTTTTTTTTTACCACGTGTGTGATGATCCAAATATTCTGTTATACTGACAAAATGATCAAGATATGGTGATGACACTCCATGGACTTTAGGCTGCCACATAGTTTTGCTATTATTTATTAAATATTTAACTAAATATGTCCTCTAATGGAAGTGGAAAAACAATGTTTAGTTTTTGGAAAACATAATTTTGAGAGTGTCCTTCTTGCAGTTCAAACAATTTGAAATGAAGCAATTCAAGCACATTTCTGTGCTATTAAAAAGTGCCTCAAGACATGCCATATGCAAAGGCAGGCACACACAGCCTCCTTGTGCTGCCATGTAGAGAACACATTCCAGCCGAATTGTCATGAGAATTCCTTCATTGCAAATTCTGTAATACAGCTTAATCCCCAGTGAAAATTTCAGGGGTGAAATAAAAGCAAAAGGTGCAGAAAAGACAAATAATGCTGAGCACTCATCTTCTGCACTGATGGATTTGCTGACTAATCAGCATGCTAGGCAATCGAGTGTAAATAAAAACTCAAAATACAAAAAAAATAAATTAAAAAAAAAATCAATCAAAAGCTATTTATTATTATGTTTTAATAAATCATATATATATATATATATATATATATATATATATATATATATATATATATATATATATAACATATTTATCAAGAAATACTTTTATTTAATAATGTTTACTATTAATTTGATATAAACAATTAATCAATTAAGTTTACTTTTTGTATATACACTACCGGTCAAAAGTTTTGAAACACTTGACTGAAATGTTTCTCATGATCTTAAAAATCTTTTGATCTGAAGGTGTATGCTTAAATGTTTGAAATTGGTTTTGTAGACAAAAATATAATTGTGCCACCATATTAATTTATTTCATTATAAAACTAAAATTTAATAAAAAAAATAAACATGACTTGGACCGAATAATTAAGAAAAGCAGCCAATAAGTGCCCAACATAGATGGGAACTCCTTCAATACTGTTTAAAAAGCATCCCAGGGTGATACCTCAAGAAGCTGGTTGAGAAAATGTCAAGAGTACATGTCTGCAAATTCTAGGCAAAGGGTGACTACTTTGAAGATGCTAAAATATAACACAGTTTTGATTTATTTTGGATTTTGTTTAGTCACAACATAATTCCCATAGTTCCATTTATGTTATTCCATAGTTTTGATGACTTTACTATTATTCTGAAATGTGAAGAAAAAAAAAATTATAATAAAGAATGAGTAAATGTTTCAAAACTTTTGACCGATAGTGTATATATTCTCACACACAAGGGTGAGAGGGTTACTTTTAAACTGTATTCCACTACAGATTACAGAATACATGCTGTAAAATTTTATTTGTAACGTATTCCGTTAGATTACTCAAGGTCAGTAACTTATTCTAAATACTTTGGATTACTTCTGCAACACTGGGACATTTTTACACTTGTTTTGACTATAAAAACTCTGCCAGTACAGTAAGACAAAATACACATGTTAAAAATACATTCTCTTAAAAACCAAAATATCTTATGCAGTGTTGTTTCTAAAACAAGATAAATCTAACTGATCTTGTTTTAAGTATTTCTAAATATTTTTACAAACAAAAAAATATAATAATAATAATAATAATAATAATAATATATATATATATATCCCAAAACAAATTATCATCAAGAAACATTTTTTTATCCTAATATCAAAGGTCTTACTAGAAAAAATAAAAAAATAAAAAAAATTGATCTAACATGGATTTTCTTGATAAAAAATGTGATCGTGCATGGTGCAGGTGCATGTAAAATGGCTAGAAATAGCTTAGCTTAGCATGATGCTAAATGTTCACATGACAATTTACACAAGGTTTATTTCTATTCCTGCAGCTCCAAACTTACTTCTCTGTCTGCTCGTATGAATGTAACACATCTTAAGAATGTGTTTCACCGCTGTAAATAAATATATTAAAATAAATAAATAAAAGCATTTATTGATAAATACAGTACATTTTAATATGTACACTACCATTCAAAAGTTTTGAAACACGACTGAAATGTTTCTCATGATCTTAAAAATCTTTTGATCTGAAGGTGTATGCTTAAATATCTGAAATAGTTTTGTAGACAAAAATATAATTGTGCCACCATATTAATTCATTTCATTATAAAACTAAAATGTAATAAAAAAATAAAAATAATGTTTTTTTTTTTTTTTTTTTAATTGATGACTTGGACCAAATAATAAAGAAAAGCAACCAATAAGTGCCCAACATAGATGGGAACTCCTTCAATACTGTTTAAAAAGCATCCCAGGGTGATACCTCAAGAAGTTGGTTGAGAGAATGTCAAGAGTACATGTCTGCAAATTCTAGGCAAAGGGTGATTACTTTGAAGATGCTAAAATATAACACAGTTTTGATTTATTTTGGATTTTGTTTACAACATAATTCCCATATTTCTATTTCTCTTATTCCATAATTGTGATGACTTTACTATTATTCTAAAATGTGAAGTAAAAAAATGATTATAAAGAATGAGTGTGTTTAAAAACTTTTGACCGGTAGTGTATATTAGTGCTGTCAGTCAATTACAAATATTAATCGCGATTAATCGCATATTTTTTGTAGTTAATTGTAATTAATTGCAGATTTTGAAAGTGCTGAAATTTGACACTATATATATATATTATTTTCTTGTCAAAATGCATTTATTTACATCTTAGGAAAGAAAACAAAACAATATGTAACAATATAATGCTTTATTAAAATTTTCCAAAGAAAGTCTTCCACAAGAAATGCACTAAAATAGCACCAATTCAAGTAACATTAAACGTTTCCCAAAGTCTTAGTGGGAGTATGACTAATTGAAAGAGCTACTTTCCCCATAGGTTGCATAATCATTCCAGTAGGCATTAAATGTCTTAAACTCTCATCCTCCACAATATTAATCTGCCGGTAGTCTGTGGCTATCCTCTTTCCTACAGCAATAGTGAAGCTGCGTTCATGATTCGCAACAGGGCGACAGCGCCGCTTTGAACTTATCATGAAAAGCGCTTCCTGACAAAAATGTTTCATTCTGCATTTTAGTGATAGTTAAGACTTGACTTGCTTCTGTGGTAATTAAAATGTGCCTTACAAGTCCCATTTGGGCTTGTTTTGTACATCATACAGTGCTAAAAGCTTCATTCTTCATTTTATCACTGACAGGGAAGCGCTGTCAGATATTCTTTTACTTAGTGAGATAACAACCTCCACGGCTCTATCATAGGAGAGTATTATGACCTTCGCTGCACCAGACAGGACTGGCAAAAAGTGCTCTTCACTGACGAGTCGCGGTTTTGTCTCACCAGGGGTGATGGTTGGACTCGCGTTTATCGTCGAAGGAATGAGCGTTACACCGAGGCCTGTACTCTGGAGCGGGATCGATTTGGAGGTGGAGGATCCATCATGGTCTGGGGTGGTGTGGTCATGGTCTGGGGCGGTGTGTCACAGCATCATCGGACTGAGCTTGTTGTCATTGCAGGCAATCTCAATGCTGTGCGTTACAGGGAAGACATCCTCCTCCCTCATGTGGTACCCCTCCTGCAGGCTCATCCTGACATGACCCTCCAGCATGACAATGCCACCAGCCATACTGCTCGTTCTGTGCGTGATTTCCTGCAAGACAGGAATGTCAGTGTTCTGCCATGGCCAGCGAAGAGTCCGGATCTCAATCCCATTGAGTCTGGGACCTGTTGGATCGGAGGGTGAGGGCTAGGGCCATTCCCCTTAGAAATGTCCAGGAACTTGCAAGTGCCTTGGTGGAAGAGTGGGGTAACATCTCACAGCAAGAACTGGCAAATCTGGTGTAGTCCATGAAGAGGAGATGAACTGCAGAACTTAATGCAGCTGGTGGCCACACCAGATACTGACTGTTACTTTTGATTTTGAACCTGCATATCCTTCATGAGCACCATGGGTCAGCATTTATGGAGTGTGTGTTCTAACTGCTAGACCAAAGCTACATCATGAGAAAATTGCATAAATTAATTAATACATAAATAAAAATAGCACAAATTTTCTCTGAAGTATGTTTACTAACTGCTAGATCAAAGCATGAAGAGAAAATGAAAATAAAAAAATGCAAAATATATATATATATATATATATATATATATATATATATATTTTTTTTTTCTGGAGCATGTGTACGTACTAACTGCTAAGTAAAGATTAATTATGAAAAAAAAATAAAAATAGATAAATAAATAAATAGTTAGGCAAACAACATTTAAGTACCAGTAGTTGATAAGTAAGTGGTAGATCTTTGTTCCAGCCCTTTACATTCACAAACAAACTGTGTTTACATTAACTCCTCTCCAAGACAAATGTAACACATCAATGGAAAGGAGGAGGCGAGAACTGGCTTGATAATATAAATAATATTTAATTAAATAAAAAGACACACAAACGCATACAGGGCAGCTGCCCATAGTTCTCTCTCTCTGCTGCTGGTGGCGTGGCTGTTTATATGCAGCTCTCCCCATGCTCACTGGAATTAGAGACAGGTGTTAAACATAATCTAGCTCAGGTGCAAGCACCCTTACCGCTTTCTTTCTCTCCGGACGGACACTTGACCACGCCCCCGCTGCCACAACAGGCATTTACCCAAAGTGCATTTGACCATTAAAATTGGCAGCTACATCACCAGGAAAGCTCTTTGATGAGCATGTGTGCAAATTTGCATGTGAGCATTTGAAAGCAGCCACCTGTCATTCAGACAGCAGAATTATGTAATTTAAAGTGTAAAGTGTGAAATTTCAAAGCCTTGGATTGGAACCAGGTGGTCTCGCCTTCCCATTCCCACCATAATCCAAACACTGGTCAGATACTGTACCACAACTGGGAAATAGCCTTACTCTTGCCCAAAACTGCATATACTGACAAAACAAATGGCACAAGTCTCACCCAAATAAGTAGCTTTTAACCTGCTATAGCACCAACACTCAACAGATGGCTTACTGACCACAGCAGACATTTGAAATGATTGTTAAAAGAGCAAGTGAATGAACACAGCAGATTTGAAACAGAAGAGAGCAGCTCTTTGATAAGCAAGGGCAAGGCCCTGAGTGTAATCCAATACCTCCACTTGTCCTGTCTTTAAATTACACTCCACTTCTGCAGGGCTTTATTAAATGTTGGTCAAATGGCTCATCACATTTGACAGGCTGGCTATTTTCTCAGGATTTGGCTGCGAGTAGGGAAATTAATTGATTCTTATCTTTTCGAGCGGGCCACTACCAAAGCCTCCCCATATCGGCCCTTATCAGAGGTAGAAGCTGTCATTTCTTTGAATCTTTTCAATAAAGCTCTGATGAGATACTTCATTTTACAGACTAAATATAAGACACAATTACTCAACTGCCATATGCATCCAAAGCACAAAATGTAGGCTTTATATTCCAGTGATTTAAACTTTATAGGAGCCCTATATGAGCAGATGCTGTAAAACTGGTCCCAGAGGAGGATAATGCAATGAAAAGAAATGTTAACACAGATTAATGGAGACTCAGCAAAGACAGCTCGAGTGTAGCTTTGTGATTTCAAAATAATCATCATGTGGGAATTTCCAGACCACCTGCTGCAGTTAAACTGAGCAATGACATGCAAAATATTGCAATGCTCTACTGTATGAAGGAAGGGGGGAGATTTGGTGTGTGCTGGGCTCCCTGCAGGCTAGACAGGACAGTTTCATAAGGGAAACTTTACTTTAGTGATGTCAGTCTGGTGACATTCAAAACTCAGTTCTGAAGATACTATAATGAGTTTGAATCAGCATGATCACACAGGAAGTCATCATGTTATTTACCGAAATTTCCACTACCCTGACTTTGGCCATTATGCCAAATTACTGACAAGCAACATCTTCCATCAGATATTTTTGCATTGGTTCAATCGGACTTACCTTCTTATGTGGCATGACCGACAGCACGTTGTGTCAGCAGCATCTATGATCCCAAATGGAGCTTACATGTGCCCATACACTCAAACACTTACCACTGTGGCCACTGGGGCAGTGTTTCGAATTTTGGTTAGCACAGGAACGATTGTAGCTAAAGAAAAGTCAACCTACTGTTCACAAATTTACTGTGAGATCAGTCTGTTTGCATGACAAAAAACTTGGAAGAGGGTTCAACTGCATTGTCTTTTTTTTTTTTTTTTTTTACCTCCTGAGACCTGAGCATGACTGCTGTGTGCATTTTCCATTCCCATTATAACTAGTAGCCTAGCACCTAAAAATATGAAAAATAAATAAATAATAATAATAATAAAAAAATTGTAGTTCAGACCAAACAGTTTCCCTAAAAATGTATTTCCACATATGTGGACAGTGGGACTAAGTTGTGAAATTGTAAATAATACCAAGCTATAGAATTGTCTACAGAAAGAAAACATTTTTAATCAAATTGTTTATTGTGTTTCCAGGAGTGTTGGTTATTCATTTTTTTGAGATTTTACAGACATTACATCAGAAATTAGCACAATTAATTCTGATTTAAAATAATGTCCAGCATCATCCAATCACTGCCAACCATGTTAAAATAAAATTAGACATTATAAATTCTGAATCTATGTACTGATTACCATTGTCCCATGTCTGCCAAACATTTTGAGTGGTCCAAACACCATCTGCAGCCTGAAACTGAACTTTTGATAGTAAGTTTGGATTGAATGCATTTAACTGCATAGAGAACTATAGGATGATCATCCTCCAGTGTGCTGTCTGTCTGCACTGGTCTCAGAACAGTTTGAAATGCACCTTATTTTCATCCTAACTCCATATACAGCCCCTGAAAGCAACATTTTCCAGCTTTTGAATGCATCCATTGATTCTCAATATGATAATGCACAGTGAATATAAGAAATTTTAAGGAAAATTAGCCTATAGTCCACGTACATGGTCATTGTGTTTAACAGCGTGCCGTTTCATGATAAATCGATGGCATGTTTAAAGGGTTCATGAAGTGCAATTTTTTTTAATAATTTTATTATCTTCCCTGAGGTCCAATGATAATTTTATGAAAGTGTTTTTGCACCAAAACAGTCACAATTTGGTAATATATGATCATTTTCCACCCTGTTTTTGGCCCTCTGTCTGAAACGCTCAGTTTTGGCATAAGCGCCTCTTTAGAACTTCATCATAAACGCCCACTGTTTATGATTGGCTAACATCATGCAGCCCCTCAAATTCAGTTAACTCAATCGGAAGAACATTATAAAAAAAAAAAATTATAAAAAAAAAATTGCAGGGTTTACACAATGCACATCCAACACACTGCATCTGAATATATTAATCTATGTTCATCTCAAGCACAACTGTTATCACTCAGCGCCATAAACTATCAAACAGTCATGACATTTGAAATATTCATGAATGAAACAGTTTACTTACATTTTTGAAGTGAAAAGCAAAGCTTGAACCGTATTATGACAGTTCACAAACATTCGACACTGACATGTGCCGAAAAAAAATTAACACATCATATTTGAAAGCACAGTGAAATTACGCACACACATACTGTAGGCACACTGAGGTGCACATCGCCGGAAACACACCAAAACGGTCAAAGATGTCCATCGTCAAAGATGTCCTATGTTTACATACAACAACAATTATAAATAGTGCAGATGGGTGGAAGAACACATCCATGATGTGTTTGTGCTCAAAGCAACATAGGCAGCAGCTGAACGAGAGAATTGCTTGTCCTTTTCAGAGTTGTAACTTGACACCACGTCTTTTAAAAGCGGCATGAGATATGTATCAAGTGGTCAAAGATGTCTGTCTAGTGCATGAATATATTCAAAAATAATCCAAAATAGTCCAGATGGGTCCCCTTAAGTGTTATGTTAGGAATAGTTAGCCACAGAAGGCCTTCTCTCTTGACCTGCACACCAGTGGGCAGGGCCAAGGGTGCGATGATGCATGTTGTGGGATGTGTAAATACAAATGAGCAATGTTTTGTGACGTCAAGAACTGACAGATTTTAAAATGAGACGTTTCAGCAGGGTGGCAACTATAAATGCTCTTTTTAGACTGGGGAGAATGTTTTAAGTTCTGAAATTTACAGTATGTTTTTATAGTACAGTTACCTCTTATACACAGATCAGCCACAACATTAAAACCACCTGCCTAATATTGTGTAGGTCCCCCTCGTGCTAATTCTGAGATGCTATTATTCTCACCACAATTGTACAGAGTGGTTATCTGAGTTACTGTAGACTTTGTCAGTTCAAACCAGTCTGGCCATTCTCTGCATGATTTTATGCACTGCACTGCTGCCACACGATTGGCTGATTTGTGGCAGTGGTGGCTCAGCGGTTAAGGCTCTGGGTTACTGATCAGAAGGTCGGGGGTTCAAGCCCCAGCACCGCCAAGATGCCACTGTTGGGCCCTTGAGCAAGGCCCTTGACCCTATCTGCTCCAGGGGCACTGTATCATGGCTGACCCTGCACTCTGACCCCAGCTTAGCTGGGATATGTGAAAAAAAAGAATTTCACTGTATATGTGCAAATGTATATGTGTGATATATAATTATAAATTATAATTAAATTATTATAATTATAATTATTATTATGATTAAATAATCGCATGGATGAATGTAAAAACTTAATGAGGTATCTTACCAGATGTAGTTTCGTTGCTGTTTCTCCCAAAAACAAACTCAGCTGAGATCGGCGCCATGTTGTTCTGTCACATGACTCTTTAACTGAACTGAGATCAGTCGGTTTAAAATTAAATTAAATTATGCATAGTTTATAGCGAAGCCAAAACGTAATGTCCACACATGTGTACTGCATGCAGGGTCTCATAATACATTTTATATACTATACTATTTAAACTTAAATCAATATTTCATGTCCATTTATTTATTTATTTGGTAAGTAGCTATGTAATAAGCCTTGCAACAGGGTCCTAAATGTCTGTTTTTTTTTTTTTTTTTTTCTTCTATAATGACCAGCTGACTGTTTATCCCTTACAACAATATACACATTTCAGGCCTATACCTCAGATTTGTATAATGTACAATTATGTTTGTTTTTTGCTTTTTGTTTGTTTTTTGTTTTTTTGTTTTTTTGTTTGTTTTTTTTTTTTTTTTGGTTTTTCATGTGCAATTGCCCAAGTTAGTTTTAATCACTTTATGAATGCCAGAGGAGGCTGACAGCATAAAAGCTCCTCTCATTAGTAAACTGACCAATCAAAATGAATATTCAAATGACACAATGTCATCTGCTTTATCCAAAATGTGGCCAAAAAATGAAATTTGCCTCCTGCCACATTAATAACCATCTATTATCAGCTTTCAGTATCAAGTTAGTGCATCATCAAACCTGTATTTGGTTAATGGACTCAAGATGGCGCCGAGTATGGCTGCTGCATTGCAAACTCCGACACAACATGATAGTGTTTTGTTTGTTTTGTTTACAATTCTTATGTTTTTTGTCTTGGATGTTGTCTGCCCTATTGTCTACAACAGACAAACACTTTTGGACATTGGTTCAGCAATTACACACCATAAACCGGACTTCAAATTCCTCAATGCCGACCCGCTGTTTACAAACACGCAAGTGGATCCCTTTGTCTGGGCTGCCCGGCCGCGGAAACGCAGAAGGAAAAGGGGAAACAGAGCCGGCATTCTTATCAGAGTGAGACGCCGCGCAAATCGACCCCCGCTACCCAGTATTCTACAGGCAAATGTTCAGTCTCTGGATAACAAGCTCTGCGAGCTGAAAGTGCGGATCTCTTTCCAACGAGAGAAGGACTGCTGCATTATCTGCCTTACAGAAACTTGGATGTCTGCAGAGATTCCAGACTCAGCCATTGAACCTGCGGGGATCTCCGTGCACCGAGCGGACAGAGCGAAAGACCTCTCAGATAAAAGCAGAGGTGGTGGTGTATATTTTATGATCAACAAATCCTGGTGTGATCAGAGGAATGTACATTCTATCAAGTCTTTCTGCTCTCCTGATCTGGAATTTCTCATGCTTCTGTGTCAACCATTCTGGCTACCAAGGGAATTCACAGCGATCATTATCACTGCTGTGTACATCCCGCCACAAGCCGACACAGACCGGGCACTCAAGGAAATGTATGGGATTATAAGCAAGCAGGAAACTGTGCACCCTGAGGCCGCGTTCATTGTGACCGGGGACTTTAATAAAGCCAGTTTCAAATCAGTCGCACCAAAATACCATCAATACATAAGTTTCAACACATGAGGGGACCGGGTTTTGGACCATTGCTACTCTCACTTCCGGGATGGCTACAAATCCCTCCCCCGCCCACCATTTGGCAAATCGGACCACTCTTCCATTCTGCTTCTGCCCACTTACAGGCAGAAACTGAAACAGTAAGCACCCACCCTCAGAACGATCCAGTGCTGGTCGGACCAATCAGACTCTACACTACAAGACTGTTTTGATCACACGGACTGGGAGATGTTCCGGTCCGCCTCTGATGACGACATCGAGCTTTACGCTGATAGCGCAATGTGTTTCATCAGAAAGTGCGTAGAGGACATCGTTCTGACCAGAACAATACGGATCTATCCGAACCAGAAGCCATGGATTAATAGTGATGTTCGCACGGCACTTAATGCGGACCTCCGCTTTAATTCCGGAAACACGGAGGAGCATAAACAAGCCAGTTATCAGAACAGCAAAACGTCAGTACAGGAACAAGATTGAAGGACAGTTTAACACCACCGACTCTAGAAGCATGTGGCAAGGAATTAACATCATCTTGGACTTTAAAGGGAATAAAACCTCCGCCATGAACACTGCTGCATCTCTCCCGGATGAGCTAAATACTTTTTATGCTCGTTTTGAGGGAAATAACACCGCCCTCGTGGAGAGAGCTCTCATGGCCGAAGCTACAGAGGTTAGTTCACTCTCCGTCTCTGTAGTGGATGCAACCTGATCCTTCCGACGGGTGAATATCCGCAAAGCCGCGGGTCCAGACGGCATTCCGGGCCTCATCATCAGAGCGTGCACGAACCAACTGGCTGGTGTTTTTATGGATATTTTCAACCTTTCCCTCTCTTTGTCTGTAGTCCCCACATGCTTCAAAACACCCACCATTGTGCCTGTTCCAAAGCAATCCAAAATCACTTGCG
The DNA here is from genome assembly GCF_019703515.2 of Myxocyprinus asiaticus. Classification (NCBI taxonomy): domain Eukaryota; kingdom Metazoa; phylum Chordata; class Actinopteri; order Cypriniformes; family Catostomidae; genus Myxocyprinus; species Myxocyprinus asiaticus. The sequence continues at coordinate 42,372,478 of NC_059364.1, forward strand.
TAAATGACTGGCGTCCTGTTGCTCTGACCCCCATCATCAGCAAATGCTTTTAGAGACTAATCAGAGATTACATCTGCTCTGTGCTGCCTCTCTCACTAGACCCATTGCAGTTTGCTTACCGCAACAACTGCTCCACTGATGATGCCATTGCATCTACAATACACACTGCTCTCTCCCACCTGGCAAAAAAGAACATTTATGTGAGAATGCTGTTTGTAGACTACAGCTCAGCATTCAACACCATAGTGCCCTCCAAGCTTGATGAGAAACTCCGGGCTCTGGGCTTAAACAGCTCGCTGTGCAGCTGGATCCTGGACTTCCTGTCAAGCAGACGCCAGGTGGTTAGAATAGGCAGCAACATCTCCTCATCACTGACCCTCAACACTGGAGCCCCACAGGGCTGTGTTCTCAGCCCACTCTTGTATTCCTTGTACACACATGACTGTGTGGCAACATATAGCTCCAATGCCATCATTAAGTTTGCTGATGACACGACGGTGGTAGGTGTGATCACTGACAATGATGAAACAGCCTACAGAGAGGAGGTGCACACTTTACTCTGACACACTGGTGTCAGGAGCACAACCTCTCCCTCAACATCAGTAAGACAAAGGAGCTTGTGGTGGACTTCAGAAGAAAAGACAGAGAACACAGTCCCATCACCATCAATGAAGCACCAGTGGAGAGAGTCAGCAGCTTCAAGTTCCTGGGTGTCCACATCACTGAGGAACTCACATGGTCCATCCACACTGAAGCCATTGTGAAGAAGGCTCATCAGTGCCTCTTCTTCCTGAGACGGCTGAGGAAGTTTGGAATGAACCGCCACATCCTCACACGGTTCTACACCTGCACTGTAGAGAGCATCCTGACTGGCTGCATCTCCGCCTGGTACGGCAATAGCACCACCCGCAACCGCAAAGCACTGCAAAGGGTGGTGCGAACTGCCAGACACATCATCGGAGGTGAGCTTCCCTCCTTCCAGGACATATATACCAGGCGGTGTGTGAAAAAGCTATTTTTTTTAGGATTATCAGAGACTCCAGCCACCCGAGCCATGGGCTGTTCTCACTGCTACCATCAGGCAGGCGGTATCGCAGCATCAGGACCTGCACCAGCCGACTTCATGATAGCTTCTTCCCCCAAGCAATCAGACTTTTGAATTCTTGATCTCCCACGATCAAAATACATCAGCACTGCACTTTATTACTCTTACTCTTATATCTCACACCGGACTGTCATAAATTATATTATTATTATATTATATTCTCTCTTAACAACTTACTATCAACCGACAGCCTGAATGTCAATACAGTACAATACAACCTACTGTATATTCTATATATACTATATATACTTTTTTATTGAATAATGTGTATCCTATATTGTGTGTATTGTATACTGTACAGTGTATGTTATTATTTGTATATTGTGTTGTGTGTAATTATGTGTATATTAGACTTTAAATTGTGTTGTGTTAATTTGATGTTATTGTAAATTGGTATATGTCTCATCACTGTCAAGACTGCTATGTTGCTCGGAACTGCACCCATGAATTTCACACACCATTGCACTTGTGTATATGGTTGTGTGACAATAAAAGTGATTTGATTTGATTTTTGATTTGATTTGATTTGATAATGTGAAAGGTGAAGAGAGATTTTAAATTTTTAAACTTTTAAATTTTGCCCAAATATAGATGAAATAAAAGTTATTGGAGGATCTTAACAACAGTATCATAACAGGATCAACAGAGTCAATGAAGCAGTGAATAATGGATTTCCTTTGCGCATACTATATTACAACAGGTGAGTAGATGTTTGATTAAACTGGGGCCATCCATTCTTTTATAAATGTTTGTACTGATCATCTGCAGATGGCACTATGTGATTTGTTCAGTCGTTTACTATATTGTGAAGTGTTGGATTGCAGATTGGGAAGATTACACCATTAATAATTATCATGAGTATTTTAAGATATCAGGGATAGATTGTGTGTACAAGAGCATAATTATCAGCAAAAAATATATGATTATAAACCCTAATGCTATATTTTACTGGTTTGATCAGTCAAAATTGATTTACACCCTGTATATCAGCATCCACAGAAAATTCCCTCACAGACCACCACTCTGATAGCCAGTGGGATTTACCACCACTGATGTCAAACCTGTCACAACGTGTCTTTAAGCTGCAAGTTTTGAATGTGTGAAAATTATATTTGAGTGCTATAAGGCAGATGAGGATATGTTGAGAGTTGATGATGAGATAATTTTCATTATATCCCTAAAAGTTTAGCCTTAGGTAAACCCTTAGAAGTGACACACAACAGTGACATTGGTGTTGTAGGATTAAAGTCACTAGGTTGTCGTTTCCTTATGAGAGTGTGTTGGGATTGCACCCATCAGAGAGCTTTTGCACTAACCCTAACACGGCATGACACTGCTGATCAAATGAGTAAATGTTGCCATGCTGGATTTCTGGCACTAATAAGGGAGTGACAATTGCTGTGAGGTTCAGCACACTGCTGTGGCACTCATCACTGCAGGCAAATAGATTACAATTAGTTGTGTGTAATGGCCCATAAGCCCCACTCTAAAGGCTGCTGGGAAACCTGCGGGATATGTATGGTTGGTATTATCTGAACGACAATGCATGGGGGCGTACAAATGAAATACTGCTGCATACTTTACAATTTAAATGCACACACAATAAGTTGAGGTGCAAGCCACCACTGATTTCTGTGTATTTGTGATTCATTAGCTTGTAGCCTGTGTCTTTGAATAGCATTTTGCCCCAACTGTTGCAGACTTGCTGTCTGAGGAAAATTACCTGATGAAAACTACAAAAATTAGAAGAACTGTCTAAAGTGTGTAACTGATGATAATTCAATGTGGAAATGACTGCTAGAGCTGGACGATAGAGTTAAAAAACTATATATATAAAATTAAATATTAAATATTTGTCCTCAAATGGCTCAAAAGGTCTTTGATAAAAGGCCAATGAAAATTGGCGAGTGGTATTTGCATGCCACTCCCCCAGACATACGGGTATAAAAGGAGCTGGTATGCAACCACTCATTCAGATTTTCTCTTTGGAGCCGAACCGTCATGCTCATCTTCTCCCTCCTCTGCACTGGTGCACTGCAGAGAACGCCTCTGGGCGCTTCGGCAGAAAAAAGAGAGTATATTTTCTGAAAGAGTTTAATTCTCTAAAAGAGTATATTTCTCTAAAAGAGCGGCACACGGAACATCTTTTTAAAGACGCGTCTTTTTAAAGATGCCTTTCCAATTGTGTGTAATTCCTGGTTGCGGTCGTTATCTCTCAACTTTGGATGGTCATGATCGCTGTCTTTCGTGTCTGGGCGCAACCCACACTGAGGCAGCATTCGTGGATGGTTCATGTTGTCACTGCGAGAACATGACCATGGCAACATTGCTCCCCACCTCGGTCCTTCTACCTATGGGTATGAGGCAAGCGCGGCCAGCACTAGGGGCGATTTGGGGACCCCAATGGGATCGCCTCTGCAGCGGACCTCCCATTCCCCAGCATGCTTGTCTGCCCCAGTCAGGCTTCCGGATGAGTCCACCGGCTCATCTCACGGCGAGTCTGGCCTCTTGTTCGGAGCCCGCGAAGATGATGAGCTCTCGAGCGCAGCATCGGAGAGCGGGCTTGTCCAGTTGGATGTAGAAGCCTCAGCTGGGCTCCCCCCCTTGGGGGTGATTGCCCAGTCACAGGCTGATGCAGAGATGACGGACATGCTTTCTCAGGCGGCCGCGAGCGTCGGGTTAGAGTGGAACCCTCCACTCTCCCCTGAACCCTCGCGGCTGGAAGATTGGTTCCTGGGCTCGCGGCGCCGCTCAAAGCAGCCACGCCCCGCTCCAGTGCCTTTCTTCCCAGAAGTGCACGAGAAGCTGATGAAATCGTTGGAGGCACCTTTTACTGCCCAGCCCTGATTCCTCAGTTCCCCCGCCCTCAATACCCTCGATGGCGGGGCGGCCAAGGGCTATACAGCGATTCCCCCAGTGGATAAGGCGCTCACGGTGCACCTATGCCTGCAGAGCGCCGCCACCTGGCGCGGACGGCCAAAGCTCCCGTCCAAGCCCTGTAGCTTCACGTCGTCCCTGACGGCTAAAGCCTACAGCGCTGCTGGACAAGCTGCCTCTGCCCTGCACGCAATGGCTCTCCTGCAGATCCACCAAGCCAAGGCACTAAAAGAACTGCACAAGGGTAGTTACGCCCCAGATCTGATGCAGGAACTGTGCTCGGCAACCGACATCACTTTCCAAGCGACGAAGGTCACGGCGCAGTCTCTCAGGCGGATGATGGCCACATTAGTGGTCCAGGAGCACCACGTTTGGCTCAACCTGGTCGAGATGGGTGAGGCCGACAAGACATGGTTCCTTGCTGCCCCCATTTCCCAGGCTGGCCTATTCGGCGACACCGTCGAGGACTTTGTCCAGCAGTTCTCGACGTTGAAGCAGCAGATGGAGGCTATCCAGCATATCCTGCCCCAGTGCGGCTCAAGATCCCGCATCCCGTCTGTTCATCGCCAAGGGCGTCCCCCTGTGGTGACTGCACCGGCTCCACTGCAGCCCGCCCCTTCAGCACGGCCCCGGCGTGGAGCCCACTGCAGGAAGCAGACGCCACCCGTCTCACAGTCGGCCTCTAAGAACCCATGGAGGTTGTCAAAGTGCCCCTGAGACGGGTGACCCAGGGTCGAAGGAACCCACTCATCTGGAGCTGGTAAGAAGACCACTCCATCCCCCAGTGGAGGGCCGGGTGGAGAATCTTTTGTTGCCTTTTTGAATGATTTCACCACATGCCCAAGTGGCTGTGGTAACCAACAGTTCAGCAAAAGAGCGGTTTCCTTCTTCCCTGGGTCACATACCCAGTGTGCACAGTCGTCATCACGATTACCGTCCACGGGTTTTTCCTTGCAGGATTGGCGCTCCAGCGGTGGTCTTCCCACCCCTGAGCGCCCAGCTGTGGCACACAGCTGCCCCTGATGTGTCTCCATGGGTTACAAGGACAGGCCTCTTCCTCCCCCATCCCAGGCTGTTCCAGGGTTGGTCACAAGGAGCCAGGTAAGTGCTTCGATGTCCCTAGACTCAGCACGGCCACGACGTGGTGTGGCACCTTGAGCTCCGCCCCACCATAAGGCTCCACCTGCCAGTACGTCCGACGACATTGTCCCCTTGGTCCCCCTTGCGCGGAACTTGGATGCATGGCTTGCGCTTTCCAATCTGTCACGATGGCTGGTCCAGACCATCATGAACGAGTCTGCCCAGTCGGTGTTGGCCTGTTTGAAGGCATTCAAACAGAAAACAGCGGTTCCACTGAAACTTTTTCAGAGGCTCCTGGGGCATATGACATCCTCAGCGGTAGCCACCCTGCTCGGGTTGATGCATATGAGACCCTTCAGCACTGGCTTCAGACTCGAGTCCCGAGATGGGCATGGTGCCGCGGGACACATCACATGGTCATCATGCCGGTCTGTCACCGTCTTTTCAGCCCTTGGACCGACCTCTCGTTTCTATGGGCAGGTGTTCCCCTAGAACTGGTCTCCAGGCGTGTCGTGGTCACGACAGACGTCTCCAAAACGGGCTGGGGTGCTGTTTTCAATGGGCACGCAGCCGCCGGCTTGTGAACAGGCCCGCGACTGCATTGGCAAATCAACTGCCTCGAGTTGCTCACCCTGCGGAGGTTTCGGCCATTGATCCAGGGCAAGCACATGTTAGTTCGGACAGACAACACGGCAATGGTAGCAAATGTCAACCACCAAGGCAGTCTGCGCTCACAACTTGCCCGCAGTCTCCTCCTCTGGACTCTTGAAGCTGTACGTTGATGGAGATGTAGTTCGTCCGTTTTGTTAGTAAGAGAGTGGAGATTCGCTAGATGAATACTCAGCAGCACTGTTCAAAAGCTGCGCTAACGAGGCCTGACCAGAGCACCAGCTCGTTTCCCTCTCCTGCATCTCTTTAACAACACAGCTGTGCCTCCAACTAAAATATCCAGCAAAGCGTACAAATAGTCAAAAACATGGAAAAGATTGTCTGATATGTGCTGCTGAATGTTCAGCAGTTCATCCCTGGCAAAATTGACTGGAAAAAGATTACTAAACACAGGAAAAACAAACAAAAACAACAAAAGAATTGGAGAGCTCCACACCATGGCTGCCATCCGTGGCGCCATCTTGTACATATGTGCTGTTGCATTGTACTTACATTTAAAGTACCTGCATTTAATTACATCTGTATTTACACTGTTAACCTTACCTCTAAACCTAACCTAACCTACCCACACCCCAACCCTTACCCTAAACCCCACTCCTAAACTTACCCATATCTCAAACTCAGTAGCAGCAAATGTGAAATTTATGAGAATTTTGCAGAACAATATGTAGTTACACAATTGTATTGTATGTATTTTAATGTTATGTACATAGTAGTAAATGACACCTTATATAAAGTGGGACCTTGTTTGGTAATGAAGTTTATATCAGAGACACTATTTGTAACGAGTGATTGTGAGACGATCAGATCCAAATGCAGAGGAACAGTTCAAAGGATTTATTTACAATAAATTCGTAGAATGAGTGTGTGCATTGTTGAATTCAGGAATACATTCGTGGAATCCTCTAGCTCATGACATGTGGGAAAAGATGAGGTATCCTCTGTGGAAACCCAGCTGACATGCAGCAAACTGGAAAGCAACCACACACCCGACACGCAGGCAACCAACAGATACATCAGACAGGACCAACTAGGCAGAGAGACTTCACACCAAACAACAATCTAGCAAAGATAATGAGAACACGAAGGGCTTAAGAAGGGAGTGAATTAGAGGAGAACAGGTGTTGCTCGGCACACTAATCAGTGGCATGATCAGCGTTCCCCCGGGAACAATCAATGTTCCCATGGAAACGCCTAACAAGCATGCCTGCCGCGCCTGTGAGACGAGGGAGAGAAAATAACATCTGTCTTAACGCTCTCATACTCTTGATTTGTGAGACAATAAAGGATTGCAAAACTAGTCTAATGACACACTCTTTACGAAACTTAATAGCCAAATAAAAAGTATGTTAGAATCAATGTTGCTTAATTTTATATCACAAGCTGAATTTATTGAGAATATATTGTGAATATTCCTTATATCCCCCAGCCCTAGTGACTGCTACTTTAATCTCAAGAATCTATTAATGCATTTGTTTGATATTTGTACTGTATATGCAGCCTTGGCAAGCTTTTCCAATTAATTCCAGTGCAGAGTTAGAGCGGACATCAAGAGCAAAGTTATATTTTCCAGGCATAGAGGCTTCAAAACCACAAAAGAAAAGAAAGAAAGAAAGAAAACTTTTAGATTAAAGCATGCCCATAGGACCACCAGAGGAAACGCCTATACAGTATACTATTAACCTGATGGATTGGGTTGTAATGGTTAGAGAGTCACAGTCGCAATGCATAAAAGAGAAAAGTCACACATCCACAGAATTATACACAGCGATGACTTCACTGAACTTCAGGTAATACACATAAAAGCAAGCCAATGGAAAGCAACTGTACTGTATACTCAACTACAACACATTTAAATAACAGATGACATTACGGACTAAACTAAAGCAGAACTAAACTAAACCTCAGAAGTACAACACGAAAGATGTTGGTGAACAATAAAATCACTAGATTCTGCATTTACAGAAGGAAATATTAGTGCTTGCAAGGCAGCAAAAGAATAGTGTTAAAGTTTTAGATAAGTTTAGGTTTCGGACTTTGGTTCTATATAAATAAAAGACAGCGTTTTGTTTACTGTCAGCAGTACACAAAAGCCAATACACAACACAACACAGTCTTTGCAGGGTAAATGTTAAATAGATGCAAGATATAAGCCCAATCACAATTCAGTATGCAAATAGATGTGAAAAGAAGCCCAATAGCAAGTCAGTCTGCAAATAGGCCTATCATGTCTTTCCGTGTCAGCTCAACCAGAGGTCCAGGGCTCAAAATTTTATTTTTTACTGGAAAAAGAAATACATAGAAGGATGATGAAAGCCAAAATATTAAATGCTATGGATCAGTATTTACAGAGGAATCCATTATTTTGTAGAGGGGGGTTAAAATATAATGTAGTCTCATAGAATGATCGTTACTATAACTATAGTTTTGCAAACTGACTTTTATGTGCCAAATTCTATGTTTTGTCACAGTTTCCTGGTTAAAATTAATACTAGAGGTGCTACAACAACTGTGCGTTTTATTCACTTTCACACAAATACAACAGCTGATTATGACTTTTTTAACACATTTTACACCCTATTATTCACACACTGCTATGTTATGATATCAAAACACTAACTATAATGCATCATTTAAAAAACTATAAGTTTTAACGCTTATATTACAGACTCACTTACATTTACACACTTATTCCGATGTGATTATCTTGCATGGTAGCTCACCTGAAAGGGTGCTGGACATTGGACTCGGAAGTCTGCGGTTGGAGACCAGTCAAGCACGGAAGCTGACATGTGAGATGACAGTGTCATAGAAGTGACACGAAATGACATGGTTCAGAAAATGTGCTTTTCGTTTTTTGTTTTTGGACACTATCAGTTAGGTTTAGGTGTTGGTTTAGGTTATGGATGCCTGTTTTTTGTCTACCTCTCATTTGCATTTTAGATCACTATTGGTTAGGTTAAAGTTTTAGGTTGGAGTGGTACGTTTTACTTATTAAAACCTCATCTAATATTCACATTAAAAACTTGTCTGATTACGATGCAGTTTCACTCGCTTTTGGCGCCCCCCACTGGACATTTCATTAGGAAACTGCAGCCAAACGTGTGATGATGTACGTAATTTCATTTTGCTGTCCTTTTCTGCATATTGCTGCCCCCTTCCACATATCGCGGTGCCGTTTGCATAACGCGGTGGCCCCATTTCGTGGCCGGCCCACCGGGAAAAGTCCCGGTTCTCCCAATGGCCAGTCCGCGCCTGCTACCACCGGTCTAAGGTTGATTTGACATGGAATAACCCTATTAAATGACATCATGTTTATAGGTTCTATTTTGAATGCTGAACATACTCTCAGTGTAAGTCTATGAAAGATTTTCACATTTTAATCTTACATTTCTTTAAAAAAAATGTACAAACAACAAATAGATAACACATCTTAGGCTGAAATTATCTACAAAATAAAGTTTGAATGAAGTCTGAATGTTAAAGTGGTTTGGCCTGAATTAATTGCAGAAGTTCAGAGCAAAACTGTAAAAATCAAAAGTAAACCAAATGTGGAGCATCAAATGTGTTTTAAGTTAACAGTAGGACCTCAGCAAACAGAACAGAAGAGCACATCTGTAAGCGTTGGTGAGACTTTGTTATACCTAATTGCAATCAAAACTAAGAGCAGAGTAAGGAGTAATACCTCACACCGAGAGAAGTATCTCTGTCGCACAGCACATACAAAGCACACATTTTCAACACATCTGCATTCCACAGCAGTGTCTCGGTGACGACCATATGTAAAAATAGGTCGTAAAAATAGACTCAGGCACAGTGCTGACACCAAATAAACAAATGATCGCAAACGTGAGAGACATCGCTTGTGAAGCCTTTCAGAGCAGTAGTTGTCACCTAAAGAGGCTTCAGACAAGTACAATGTTGTAGTTTTCAAAAGTCACATTTTGGACATTCGGATTATTGTAGTTTACCCAAAAAGGAAATTCGTCATAATTTAATCGTGCTCATACCAGAGAATTTTTTTAAAGAATGTACACAGCTACTTTCCTTAAAACTGGAGCTGGGAGTCGATTCTGAAAAGAATAAACTCTTCATTTCCGAGGTGTTGGGAATCACAAGTCGATTGAAATGACAGTGACTTGGGACGTTTCGATATAGTCACATTTTTCAATTTTTCAACATCTTTAAATGCCTTCACTTCAATTTAAAAAACGTAATTATCATAGGAACATGGTGTAATAAAAAATAACTATCTGCAACTCAGCATAGATTTTTGCAGATAACCGATAGTTCCAAAAAACAACTATCGGCACCGATTAATCAGAAAAACAATATATCGGTCTACCTCTAGACTCCACTCAGGGGCATGATACAATCTTTTTTTCATACTATCAGTCATAAATAGTGTAAAGTATGTTTTATATTGCACTGTTTATTGTAAGATTTCACTTTCCCTGACGTTTTTTCCTAAGATTCTAAAATAAAAAAATAAAAAAATCTGTAATGGAATCAAACAGCCTTCTGTCACACTCTGAAAAGGTCCCAAAGCACTATAAAAGTTACAATTTAACTTGTTATCCACTTAAAATCTTGCCCTCTGCTGCAGCTCTAAAATTTCATTCTCCTATCCACATACTTAAACTGGTTGCTTAAGATAGACATTGAAACCAGTGCCTTTTGTTGTCAATAGCCAACTATTTTTGGAAGAAATCCTGAATAGAAATGCTTGATATATGAAGAAACTTTCAATATTCACATAAAATTTAATGCACTAGGAGGAGGTGGATTTTCTGGAGTTTTGCATTAGTTAAAATGTGCATTAAAGTGAAGGAAACGGCTTATTCACATGAACGATGACGTGTCATGACTCATGTCCATTTGTAAAGCGCGATGGCAATGCGCTCTTCGGATGGTCAAGGTGTGTGAGAGCTTGACGTGACTGGCTTAATGAAAGGCCAAATCATGTCACACAATTTTTCAAACGTAGCCCTGTTTAGTTGAAAGTGCTTTCACCCACAAATCGTCGTTAAAGTGGGTCCTCACTGTCCACCAGAACTGTTTTGAGCGCAGGTGCTCCCAGGTATATGGAGGCTCTCGGCAAATGAGAACAGCCATTTGAGCCCTCATTATGTGAGCTATTGTACTTATTCTGCGATGTCTCCTGGCAGCATTTAATAACAATGTACAATTGCTTTATTACAGCAAATACAACTCTCCATGAAACAAAGAGATCGTTCAGCTGCTCCATGACAAAACGTGCGGGCTTACTCAAAATAATGCGCATTCACAGTTTATGGAAACAAACTAAGTTTTGCATTTTATTTAGTCTAATTTTCAGAAATGCGTATTAAAATGCGAAACATTCTGATGGAAACCCAGTTAATGACAGCTAAGATTTCAGAGCAACTTCAGTTTAAGTCTGTTTCTCACACAAGCTAGCATATGGCTTCATAAGACTTAAAATATAATGCACCGCAAACTTTTTACGTCCTTCAAACTTTGTCCGATTTGTCCAAACAATGGCTCAAAATAATCTCCAAACCGAGCCGCACAGAACTGACCAGAAATAATTTTAATTTGTGCTACCGTTCAGAAATTATGCCATTGCGAATTTAACGAGGTCGATGTGAAAATGGATCTGAGGCTGTATCACTGCAATGCTTTGTCCTATCGAAAAGAAATTTTGTATGCTTCATCAGGACCATGATCCGATGTGACATGAAAAGTTTGATGACAGCGCCACCTTTGAGTCAAGAAGATTTGCTATTTTTGCTCGTAACTTTTTAACCATTTGAACACGAATTCGGGAACGGCAAGGGTGTTCATCCACTGAACATTGGGACACTTATGACTCAATTACCTGCGACACGATAACAAGCTCACGCACTCAAGCACAGCTGTTATTTATCAACACCATCACTGTATAAATGATACTATCCTTCATTTTCTTGGAGATATTCAAAGGTACATTGTTATTATGAAAGATAAATTACATTAAATAAAGAAATTAAAATATAAAGAAGTGTATTTTAAACCAACTTAAAACTCTAATATTTAAAAGATTGTTTCCCTTTCATGGTCATTATCGATGGAAGACATTACAAACAACAATCAGTGCATTGTGTGATTTTTTGGGAGTGAACATTTCAGTGCACTGGAATGATTCTGTGATTGAGACACCCCTTAAAATGACAGACTTCCTGATCAGTGCCCTGACTACTGAACTAGGGAGCTGATTGAGACACACCCTGGGTGAACCCTGGTTCGATACCCGCTTCAGCTGATATAAATGATGTGACTCTGTTGTGCCTGAGCTCTTTGCATTGTGCTTAGGGAATGGCTTTAGGGCTCGACCCCGATCATTGCTGCTTGCAGCTATATATAAATAATATATATACAGAGTGTATATGTATATATATATATATATATATATATATATATATATATATATATATATATGTGTGTGTGTGTGTGTGTGTGTGTGTGCTCGACAGACATTTTATGGGAAAAGCAGCATAAAATTTCTACAAAAATTAACCTTTTGTGCACCACATATAAAACACCATAAATGTTTGGAATGACATGAGGGTGAGTAAATAATGAGATCATTTTGTATTTATTAAAAACATATTCTACCAAAGATTTTATTTCTGCCTTTCTGGGTTTGCAATTGTAAATGCAGCATATTAAAAAGGGTTAAAAGTAATATCTGAACTAAGACCTGCTAAGACTAGACCTGATAAATATGTTTGTTGGTAAAAACACAAAATGCATCAATAATTTGTAAACCTGTAATTTAACACTAAAATGTAATCCGACATGTTAAAGCTTTACACCAGAAAATGAACACAATTTCCTGTTAAAATAAATCATAAAACAAATAGCTCTGTGTAACAAAGACAGAATATAATTAGATCCACATCCAGGGTGCCTCTTTTAATCCCAAAGCTAATCTAACAAGCCCATTGATGAGTTTGCAGGGTGTGTAAATCTAGTTTCCCAGAGCTTAATCAATCTAGAGTGGACAAGCAAACAAAACAAAACACAGCAGGACAAAGTGTATTTTACCACACCAGAATGAGCAGTCCCCTAACAGCGTTTATATGCACCACTAGACTTAGACTTCAATCCAATGTAATATGCCAAAAATCAAGATTTGTGTACCATGCTGTTGCCATTAATGCAGATGGCTAGACCAAATGCATCTGGGGCAATAAAAAACAAAGGTGATAGTAAGCCAGTCAACCACCAGGCGAAATGTGCAAAACCACTGATATTGCTGGAGACTGAGCAAGCAAGGACAGTCTTTTCAGTTCGATCTTTAAAGGAACAGTTCAGCCTAAAATAAAAAAATAAATAAATAAAAACATTCCATGGCATTCCAAACCTGTATTCTGTTTTTATTTTTGTTTTCTATGACATTCAAAGGAAAATGAAAGAACAATTTTCATGCAGCTCTTTCCCATACAACAACAGTTCATAGTGACCACACTTGTCAAGCTTCAAAAAGGGCCACGCAAGCACCAAAAAAGCAGTCCAAATGACTTGTTTGTTCTATATTCCAAGTCTTCTGAAGCCATATAATAGCTGTGTGTGAGCTTCCAAATCTCATTTTGCATCCTGCATATCCAAACTGCCGCATCATATTTAGTTAGGACATGACTCTGAACATGATTGTGAGTGAAATATCAGAGTTTTGGCAGATGAGATTATCAGTGAATAACAACTTAAATTTCAGTCAGTTTCTTATGCGAAGCTTCAGAAGACACGACAACAACTTTTAGACTTTTATTTTGCTCTGATGGTTTTTTTTTTCATGCTGTCAGACGTGGCCACTGTGGACTCATTATATGAAAAAGAGTCGCATTAAAATAAAGTTCAGTCATGAAACTCTATATGGTGCAAGCTGATAGATCCTTTAAACATGCAAACTGTTAACCAGATAACTTACTCTCTGTGTACTCTCTTTTGTCTAGCATTTTGTATTAAATTGCCTCTGCTGTTTTTAGGCAAGCTGATTTTACTGCAGTGTGCTATGAAATATTTACCTCTGAAAGCCTCCTCCTCCCCAGCATCACTTGTCTAGATCTGCTTCAAGGGGATTGTGTTTATGTCTAATTGTGCAGCAGTTGTATGTCTGTGTATGGTCTTCTCAATAGCAAGTCTTTGTACTTGCTCTGCAGCAGCAGCATAAGCAGATCTAGTCATCTAAGACACCTACAAACTTGTCAAATCCAACATCTTAAACTTATTAAGAGAGTTGTAATAACTGAAATCATTTTGTGTTCCACAGAACAACAAACAGCATACAGGTTTGGAACAAGTTAACAACTTTCATTTTTGGGTGAAGCATTCCTTTAACACGTATGCTTTTATAATGATAACTGAAGTTTCCTACCTTCATAGATTGCTTTAAATCCTTGGGCACTCACAGCAAAATCCGTAGTAAACCACAGTGCCAAGATCGACCCAGAGCTTACGACGGGTGACGGCAACATAAAGCCTGACAACCTGAAATGAAATTGATAAATTTAATGTCAGCAAATATTACAAAACATGTCATGTGTTTACATTTTTGTCATTCAAAAATAGATCATTAATGAAAATGATTGTATGCATTTATTTATTTTGTATTACAAATTATATAATCACCATATCAATTTAAGTAAAAGTTGAATTGAAAAGTGTACTTCTGTCATATTAAAATGTACCCATGTATTTAAACTGGTATTGACTCCAGACATTTGTGCAAATCCTGAAGATTAAAGTTATCTAGCAAGATTTGAGAAGAGCATCTTATGTGCTTCAGTGGAGCATCTTGTGTGCTACAAAGGCGTTTGATTTGTGACCTAAAAATAGTACAGAATCTTTAATATTTCATATTCACTTTACATCATACTCTTTCTTTGTTTTTAAAATCCTACAATAGTGCTTATTTTAAATTAGATCTTGAATCCCCAGATTTCCAGTGTGGTCTCAGACTTTTGGACCCCACCATGCATTATCATTTATTTAATTATAAACTAATTTATAATTCGTAATTTTACATAATAAAGACAGTTGAATCATTTTAAATTAGTTAAAGGGGTCATGACATGAATAATCAAAATTGATATGATCTTTTGACATTTAAGTTGTCATTGTACTATAAAAACATACTGTAAGTTTCAGAACTCAAAACTTCATCCTGACAGCAAAAACAGCATTTCTTGAAACCAAGCTGCCAAAATGACTCATTCTCTATTTCCTCCACATTATGATGTCACAATGTGGTACACATTTGCATCTGACCACCTCCACAACAACACATCAAAGCCTACTTTATCTAATCACTTCCGTAGCCGACCTAGTAGAGCAGTGAGATGACAAGTGGAGAGGGCAGGTCAGTCAAAAGCAGGGAGCCAGTCAGAATAGTGGGCATTTACTGTCAAGTCTTAAAGGAGAAGCAGCACCAAAACAGAGCGTTTCTGATCTTTGTGCAGTTTACTTATATTATAAGTGAACCTCAAGGAACATATTAAAATAAGGCATGTCATGACCCCGTTAAGAAATTTAATTTACTCATGCCACTTTAGCTTTTTAATAATTTGAATTTGAAATCTAAGTTTTTTCACAACACTTTGACCAACCTTATGAACAATCACTTCGAGAACTCAACTGACAGATCAGGCTTGGGTAAACATATCATTCATTCTCAATATATTTCCCAAGTGTAAGTGTTTTTCCCCGACTTTTTAATGAGCAGGGTGAACTAGTCTTGGTCACCCACAAGAAGTGCAATCACACTGAGCTACTCTACAGTTCCCAGTACTGGCTCAACCTTTGACACTGCCCTAGTGAATTAGATGTCTGTAACAAGCTGAGGATGAAACCGGGATCCCCGTAACAAAGACAAGCCTCTCTGGCTCTCGAGTGGAGGATAAGACATGTTCTTTGATGAAAGCCCAGAGAAATACTCCACTCATTCCTCAGAGATCTCAGCTAAGCAGCAGCAGATATCTGACCTCAGGACATCAGATCAAGTTCATGGAATTCACTAAAGATGACTCCTTTTATCCCTGTCCTCATCCAACGCTGGAACAGGAGCAAAGTGAACCTGATTCTAATTTATTTTTTTATTTTTTTAACTAGTTCTCCAAGACACAGGCAGGTTTTGTGAAGAATGGTTTCATGTACAAAGGGTTATTATTAAAATTTGCTTAACCCAGAAGAAAAGTTTGCTTAAATCACTAATCCTAATTATGAGACATATTATGAACAATTTATTACAAGTAATAGTTATGGATAGTTGAATAGTTATGGGATGTTTACCACACTGGTTTTCACTAAAGAAGAATTATATTTAATCATTGTTTTTTTTTTTTTTTTTTTTTGTTTTTTTATTCATATGCATCACAATAACAATTATCAGCAATATTTACCTACATATATATTTTTACTAAAACCTTTTAATACATAAAAAATGCCATTTCTGTGAAAATGTCAGTGATGATGCAAACTAATCATTGAAAAATATAATTAAACTTAATGACCATATAAAAATGTGCATTAAAATCATTGCAATATTCACGATTTTGGTTAATTTTATAATCAACAACAAAATAATGTAAATATTCTATATACTGCCCAGTCCTAGTGCTCAGCTAATGTAAACACTTCAGTGTGTTTTTAATCACATGCTAAGCTACTATGTTAAAACTGTCAGAATTAACACATTAATACATGCGATTAATTTAAAAAGTTTAACGCTTCCTTTTTTCTTAATCACGAATAATGCATTTACCGATAATACAGCATAAACACTGGTGTGTAGGGTGAAATCTTTGCGATATGTCCACCCGGAGTCATCACACTGACACACACGCCACAGCGCCAGAGCACTTCTACCATGAGAGCCTACAAGCTTAGCATAAAACAGCATAACACGGCGGTCCCATAGAGCTGTTCAGTTTGTAGTCCAAAATCCCGGAAAATAATTCGCCATGGGTTCCCTCTGGATTTTCATAATGGGGTTTTTGAACTTATGAGAAAAATAAGATCTGTGGTAAACATTACTTGATGATGCGTGGACGTTTTATTCTACAATGTCAATTTGCAACACTTTTCATTAACATTTCCTTTGTAAAGGGTTTATAAAGGGTTTCATTATTGATTAATAACTCATCTACAAATGCATTATAAATAATTTATAACAACATGAATAAAAAGGGTGACTTTCATGCAATACCTGTCAAATAGTGAGCCAATTTTAACTCACAAGTTATAAATGCTTATTAAAGGTACTTGTTCATACTTATTTTAATCAAAATCATGAAATGTCATAATTCATCATTTATGTAATGATCCAGCAAAAATAGACTAGTATAGAGATTAAAGGAGTTGTGTCTATATTAATTATTGTAATGTCTATGAATATGACACTTTCCTGGTAATGTTAATGTAAAAGGAATGGTGCTACTCTGAGTGGTGTCTTACACAGTCCTCTGCAGGTCTTCATGCTCACACACAGCATTGTTTGACAATTCTGATTTCTTTATTGTTTATATAAAGATTGATCTTGAATCTTTAATTTTATTGGCTATCTATGAAATAAATTTAATCATACCTTATAAAGCTTTAAGCTGAATATATCAATCTTATAACCTCAGAGAGGTTACCTTAATGCAAAATGGACACCTATGTTTTTTTATTCATGAGTTAACCATGAATCATTTATTACCAACATTATTAACCTATGAAAATGTACCTTATATATTAATATGTTACCAACATTAATAAGCTGAAAGTGTACCTTTATGCAAGGTAGACAACTGTTAACCATTTATTAATGAGTTACAAATGTTAGTAAATGAAAATGTGTATCTTAATTTAAAGCAACCACCTGTGAGCCATTTATTAATGAGTTACAAACATTAGTAAATGAAAATATGTAGTTTAATGTAATGTGACCACCTGTGATTTATTAATGACTTTCCAGTTTAGTAACCTCTGAGAGTAAACTTATTGTAAAGTGCACAACAAAGAAATGTTTATTAAACTAGTTTCCAACTCATGCATTTATTAATTTTTATGCTTCAAGATTACATAATTTATCATACATATTATTCCATTCATAAATGAACATACATCATGCAATATAGTCTGATGAACATTAAGCCTTCTGAACTTTACATAAAGCAAATAAACAGTATAATAGAAATGTATTAACACTCAACATAGAAAAATAGACATAAACTATCATTAGAAAAAAATTAACGCATATGTATATATGCTACGGCTTTATTATTACATTACCCTAGCCTATATGTACTATAAATAGTAGACTATTATAAGCAAAAAAAAAAAAAAAAAAAAAACATTTATAAATACATTTCAGAACACATTTCAAGCAGGTTATTGTTTATCTAAAACATAATTAGCAAACACCGTTTGGCAACTTTTACAGGATGTATTAAGAGTAATTAAATAAATATACATCCCATGTTGTTTCCAATTACCTGCATTCCTCCAAAACAGTGACAAGTTGCCCTTTCTATAATGTAGCATTAGCACTGCTCTTTCCAGTTTCCAAAATAAAATATCATAATCCATTTCTGAAATCATATCAAAATAACAAGAAAAATTGGCAGTCGCCTTGCTAGCAGTAATAAAGAACAAGAAAACAAAACCATACTTGGAATTAATACACTTCTTAATAAAGGGTCAAATAACTTTAAAGATGAAGATAAATTAAATATGGTTGATTTACAAAATAAGTTAGATGACATCTATAAAAGAAAGGCTGATGGTGCCTTTGTGAGATCAAGGAAAAGATGGCTGGAGGAAGGAGAACAGAATTCTTCCTATTTTTTTAGGTCAGCTACATTAAATACCATCCAACAATTATGGGAACATCACAAATGACCCAAAAGAGATTTTGAAATATTGCTCCACATTTTACATTAACTTGTATACATCTAATTTAAATAAAAATGCATGTACTGATTTTTTTTTTTTAAATTAATTAAGAGAGGTTAGGAAGATAAGTAACTTAGAAAAAGTCATGTGTGATCAACCCATTAATCTAGAAGAAATAATTTATTCGTCACAATTTAAAAAATAAGAAGTCCTCTGTAGCAGATGGCCTAACATCTGAATTCTATAAGTTATTTGCTGATCAACTAGCCCCTTTCCTCGTTCAAGATTTTTTTTTTTTTTTTAAGAGAGTATAATGAATATTAGCCTCCCATCATCTCTAACTCAAGGATTAATTACCTTGATTCCCAAGCCTAAAAAAGATCTACTTTTTATTGAAAATTGATGTCCTATAAGTCTTTTGAATAATGATTATAAATTGATTGCTTTTATTTTTGCTAAAAGAATTAAAATTGTTCTAGATTCTACTATTGATGAAACCCAGTCAGGCTTTATGAAAAATAGACATATTTCCAACAATTTAAGATTAGTTTTAGATATATTAGATTACTCTCATTTAATTGACGCAAATAGTTTTATGTTATTTTTAGATTTCCACAAAGCTTTTGACACAACTAAACATGAGTTTCATTTGTCCTCTCTGAAAGTTTTCAGTTTTGGTGATTTATTTTGTACAGCAATTCAAACTTTATATAATAATGCTAACTGCTCAATCAAACTTAAACATGGAACCATTTCTAGATTTGATTTAAAAAGATGAATCAGACAGGGCTGTCCTATCTCCCACTATCTTTTTCTACTTGCATCTAAATTATCTGTTTTTATCAAAATGAGTAATCTTAAAGGTATTTCAGTTGTGGACAAATAAATCATTATTAGCCAGATAGCTGATGATACAACTATTTTCTTAAATGATAGTAATCAAATTCCAGTTGCAATTAATATTATTAACAATTGTTCTAGTGTATCTGGACTGTGATTTACCTGTTGTTTATAATATCCCAGTAAAAGACAATGTAACATATTTAAAGTTAAAGATCAGTTGAAAAGATGCTCTCAATTTTAACCCCATAATTGATCAAACAAAAAGGAAAATGAATTTCTGGCTTCAAAGAGATCTTTCATTAAAAGGTTCTGCTTACAAAGGCAGAGGGTACAGCCAGATTAACTTATACTGCCTTATCTTTGTTTCTTGACAAAGAAACTAGCAAAGTGATTGATCAGATGCTCTTTAATTTTTTACGGGAAAACCTGAACACATTATATCAGAAAATCTGTAGTTATTAATACATTTGAAAATGGTGGCCTTAACTTTTTAGACTTTACCACTATGAATCACACATTTAAAATTAACTGGATTAAGCACCATTTAAAAAAAATACGCCTATCTGGAACTTCATTCCTCATGTTTTTTTCAAACATTGGTGGTCTTAATTTTGTTCTATTATGTAAGTACAATATAGATATAATTCCAAAACAAAAACTTTCCCAAACAAGCACTTTTGTCTTGGTCTTTAATTTACAAGCAAATCTTTCTCCTCACCTTTACTTTATTTGGAATTATATATTTTATATAAACACAAATCTCTCTTTTATAAGACCTGGTTTGATAACAATGTTAAACTGGTTAGTCAATTATATAATGCGGAGGGTTTACTATTGTCTTATGAAGAATTGCTTTTACATTTTCAAATACCAGTTACTCAGAGGGAGTACTCAATTGTTATTGGTTCAATCCCTCTGGTACTCACATGTAGTTTAAAAGTGATTCCAAATACCATTTCATAGAATTTATCTCATTTGATGTTTTTGAAACCTTAGTTGGTAAAATTTGCTTATCAATGACTTCTAAAAATAATAACAGGACAATTCACACTCTTTTTAAAAGAGAAATAGTCTCTATGCCTTATGTTGTGTCATATTGGAAACGGAATATGCTGTAAAAAAAAGTATGGTCACTGCCTCAGCAGTATCATATCAGGAACAAGGTGAAAGAGGTTTTATTTAAACTTTTACACAGATTATATCCAACAAATCATTATTTGCTGAAACTCAAAAAAATATATAAATGCAAACTGTGTGTTTTGCAGTGACCATGAAGAAACTGTTTTATATTTATTTTGGCATTGTATTCATTCGATTACACTGTGGCAAACTGTAAAGAAATGTATTATTGACAATATTTAGTGTCAAAGTCCTTTTTCACTATTGTGGGAAAATGTACTTTTTGGCTTCACCAATTATTCAAAAGAACACTGCTTTTATCTCCTTAATTTCATTGTAATTCTGACTACATTTTACATTCATTGTCAGGTGTATTCTGTTGATTCATGTCTTTTATTTTGAAATTCTAGTTCCTGTTTCATGTCATGTGTTCCTGTTTCCCTAGTCATGTGATTTCTGTTTTCCCTCCATGTTCACGTGTCATGTTTTCATTGGTTTATTGTTTAATTATCTTGTTATGAGTTCTGTTTGTTCATTGGTTTATGTTCTCCCATGTCTTGTATTTAAGCCCTCATGTTTGCATTGTCTATTTGTGGAGTATTGAATGTTATCGGATGTGTTTGTCAAGCCATGGCCAAGCCAAGCCAAGCCAAGTCAAGTCAAGTCAAGTCAAGTCTGGTTATAGTCAAGTTTCATGTTATGATTGCTTCATGTTTGTAGTCAGGGTTATTGGTTTTCACAGTCTCTAAATAAACAGCACTTGGGTTCTTCATCTTTACATCCTCGTCATTGTTGTCAGCAGTTCCAGCCTACATACGTTACATTCATAAATGCAAATTTACTCATAAAAAACAAACTTTGTTTTCTTAGGTGAAGTAAATCTATACATTGACAATATTAAAGACTCTCTGAATAAAAAAAAAAAATAAAACTATAAAGACTCTTAATATTTGTAAGTTTTATTAAATATTTATTTTAACTATATGTGTATTTATTTATTTTTATTTTTTGTATGTTATGTAATACAGTATGTTCCTACCTCCCCCTGGCACTTTTTTTTTCTCTTTATCTTTTGTCATGTTGTATAATTGGTTTTGTACACTCCATGTTGTATGTTTAATATGTGTAATTATACATAATTTATAATGTTGATGTTTATAAAACATAAAATAAAAAGCAAGAAAACATTGTGAAAAGACACGCATATGAAAAGAGTACGCATTAACGAACAAAGAAAAAAATATAATACTTTACAGATATTTTATTTTAATATGGAAGTGCTCAGATTGTGAAAGAGAATGAAAATGCAATAATGTGTGCAAACATAACTGCTGTGCTGGAGAGGGCAATGCTAATGCTACATTATAGAAAGTGCAACATGTCACTCTTTTGGAGGGAGGTAATTTTTAAACAACATGGTATGTATATTTATTTATTTACTCTTAATGCATCCTGTAAAAGTTGCCAAACGGTGTTTGTTAATTATGTTTTAGATAAACAATAACCTGATTGAAATGTGTTCTGAAATGTATTTATAATTTTTTTGCTTATAATAGTCTACTATTTATAGTACATATAGACTAGGTTAATGTTATAATAAAGCCTTAGCATATATGCATATGTGCTTATTTATTTTTTCTAATGATAGTTTATGTCTATTTTTCTATGTTGAGTGTTAATACATTTCTATTATACTGTTTATTTGCTTTATGTAAAGTTCAGAAGGCTTAATGTTCATCAGACTATATTACATGATGTATGTTCATTTATGAATGGAATAATATAATAAATTATGTAATCTTGAAGAATTAAAAGTCACTCATTAATAAATGGAGTGCATGAGTTGGAAACTAGTTTAATAAAGGTTTCTTTATTGTGCATTTTACAATAAGTTTTACTCTCAGAGGTTACTAAACTGGAAAGTCATTAATAAATCACAGGTGGTCACATTACATTAAACTACATATTTTCATTTACTAATGTTTGTAACTCATTAATAAATGGTCACAGGTGGTCGCTTTAAATTAAGATACACATTTTCATTTACTAACATTTGTAACTCATTAATAAATGGTTAACAGTTGTCTACCTTGCATAAAGGTACACTTTCAGCTTATTAATGTTGGTAACATATGAAAATGTACCTTATATATTAATAGGTTAATAATGTTGGTAATAAATGATTCATGGTTAACTCATAAATAAACAACATAGGTGTCCATTTTGCATTAAGGTAACCTCTCTGAGGTTATAAGATTGATATATTCAGCTTAAAGCTTTATAAGGTATGATTAAATTTATTTCATAGATAGCCAATAAAATTAAAGATTCAAGATCAATCTTTATATAAACAATAAAGAAATCAGAATTGTCAAACAATGCTGTGTGTGAGCATGAAGACCTGCAGAGGACTGTGTAAGACACCACTCAGAGTAGCACCATTCCTTTTACATTAACATTACCAGGAAAGTGTCATATTCATAGACATTACAATAATTAATATAGACACAACTCCTTTAATCTCTATACTAGTCTATTTTTGCTGGATCATTACATAAATTATGAATTATTACATTTCATGATTTTGATTAAAATAAGTATGAACAGGTACCTTTATTAAGCATTTATATCTTGAGTTAAAATTGGCTCACTATTTGGCAAGTATTGCATGGAAGTTGCCCTTTTTATTAATGTTGTTATAACTGCACGTAAATGATTTATAATACATTTGTAGATGAGTTATTAATCATTAATGAACCCCTTTACGAACCCTTTACAAAAGGAAATGTTCATGCACAGTCATACCTCAAACATGAATTTTGAAGCCACATTGAATTACATACTTTTATTTAAAAAAAAATGAACGCCAGCTTCAAAATTCACGTTTGAAGTATGAAAGTGTGCAATTTATGTTGAACAAAACGTCCACGTATCATCAAGTAATGTTTACCACAGACCTTATTTTACACATAAGTTCAAAAACTCTATTATAAAAACCCATAGCAAAATCCCAAGGAAACCCATGGTGAATTAGAGTTCCAGGTTCGCCTATAAATTGACGTCACGGCTGAACAGCTCTATTGACATTCTATGGTAAGTACTGACGCAACACGCTAGTTGAATACTATGCTCTCCTGCCGAGAGCTGCGGAGGTTATCTCAATAAATAAAAGAATCTCTGACAGTGCTTCCCTGTCAGTGATAAAAGACTTTGGGAAAAGTTTAATGTACTTTGAATTGGTGCTATTTTAGTGCATTTCAATCTTTATATTGTGGAAGGCTTTGTTTAGAAAATGTTAATAAAGCATTATATTGCTACATATTGTTTTGTTTTCTTTCCTAAGATGGAAATAAAATCAATTTTGACAAGAAAAGAAGTATATACAGTATATAGTGTCAAATTTCGGCACTTTTAAAATCTGTGATTAATCGTGACTAATAGCAAAAAAAAAAGTGATTAATCGCAATTTTAAAAAAATGTAATCGACTAGCAGCACTAGTTTTATTTTTTGTTTTTTTGTTTTTTGCCCAGACTAAACTTAGCTAAACTAGTTTAAACTACTAAACTAAACTAACTGGGATAGCCTACTAACTTAGAACATTTTCTGCCCACAAATTCAAATAACTTGCCTGATCCAACCAGAGGTGGCTCAGAAAGCAAAAATAAATAAATAAATAATGTCTGAAAACAAGTTTCTAAAAAAAAAAAAAAAAAATCAGTGTGTATCTATAAAAAACAGGTCCTGTGAAAATGATACAAGATCAATGGGCCTCATTCATGAAACACAAGCAGAACAAATACTTTTGTAAATCATTCATAAAGCCATTCTGATGTTAATTTTCAGATTCATTAAAGTTTTCGTATTTTCAAAACATTAGTCTGTACGAACAAAATTTACACCTCCTCCCAATCATGTAAATCATGCGCAAGACATCTGAACGTGTTCTTTCAGACAAACTGCTATGACTACATTTTGATAAATGTCAAATTAAATAAGTAAATAACAAAAAAGAAAAAAAAAAAGCTTTTATTTAGAAATGTTTATTTGCTGCTTTATTTGCTGTTGACATAGGTTTGCGTTAGATTTTCTCAAAAAATAAAATAAAATAATGCCCTCTAACATGACTGGCTGGACTTTTTATTATTATTATTTTATATAAGCTCTTATTTAGATTTCATAATTTAGTGTAGGCATCGGTAAATCGCGTTCAGCTGACATATTGTCAGTGGTAAAACCATAAATGAAAACATTGTGGGCAGGTGCGTAAACAATACAGTGGGAGAACAATAAAAGAAAAAGCCAGCTCACTGTCATATAGCTTTTAAATCTGTAGCATCTTACAGCATTTCAGTCAAAAACCTTCAGACATTCTATCAATTTATTTGAAGATTGTTCCTGTTGCAAGTGAAGTATATCACTGTATGTTTGGATTTACTCGAGAAGTTTCTCCAATGATGTTGGCTATGCGCTCCACTGAACCAGAGAAGGTTAATGGTGGTGGACATCCTCCTGTCGGCATGAACTGAACATGTTTTACACTAAAGCTTCATGTCAAACCATTTTTATTGACCTCTTGGACTGTTTAATTCACAAAAGATCCTTTGATGACAGCAAAGATGACTGATCACTTTCTTTTTAGATGCGTGTGTTTGCTAAATCTATATTTTATGATTTTAATGCATTCCATTAAAAAATAAAAATAAATAAATAAATAAATAAAAACATTTATTACTGTCCACATATATGTTAAAAGCTTCTAATTCTCATTTACTAGTGAGTCTGAAGCCTTCCTTATATGGTGTTTTCATGGGCATGGATTATGATAAATGTGAATGAACGTGCACGCACGCTCTATTTACAAATGTCTGGAATTCACTAACATACACACATGGTAATAACAAATCTGGGGAATGCATAGCGTTCGTGAATCCGGCGAAAATTTTTCGGGAAGCTCCATTTTACGCGGAAATTACTCCCAATTCTTTCAGATATTTACGAAATTTTTCATGAATGAGGCCCAATGTGTGTACAGATTCAAAGTGTCAAAGTTGCAAACTTTTGAGGGATTTTTGTAATAACTAAAGTCTTCTGCAGAGCAAAGCTATTGAATGTTTCAAGCATATTTCAAGATAGAAGGTTATAGCTGCTTGGAAAAGACATTGGGCATCTTATTTTTCGTTTAAAATGAGAAACTTTGCATATTTCTTCAATGCCTCCAGTATTGTACGATAACAGAATGACCCACACACCCCAAAAACATTTTGTTTGTTTGGTTTCTTAGAGAAATAAAAATAAAGTTCCTTTCAATATATAGTTTAATATTCAACTACTATATGGAAACCATTCGTAGGTTGACTTGCTGACAGCTGGCGGCCTGACATGTCAACTTCTAGCTCAAACAATGGCGCAAGATTGGGGAGGAATTACATTTATGCCTTTTCTCCTTACATGATGTCTAAATGAAAACAATTTAACACATTATTGTCACACTTAAACATAGAGAAATG
Organism: Myxocyprinus asiaticus; assembly: GCF_019703515.2. Classification (NCBI taxonomy): domain Eukaryota; kingdom Metazoa; phylum Chordata; class Actinopteri; order Cypriniformes; family Catostomidae; genus Myxocyprinus; species Myxocyprinus asiaticus. The sequence goes on from NC_059364.1 coordinate 42,398,576, forward strand.
TACAAACACAGCTTCGTTCAAAGCGAATATTATGCTTGTTGGGTGTATTACACCTCTCACCTCTAAGACTGAATTAACAAATTAATTAACAAATGAAACACAAAGAATGAGGTTTTGGTTGTATAACTTAACTATTGAACAGTGACTTGTATTATTTTATTCTAGCCCACATTAATCCCAAACAAAAAGAAAGATTTGGCTTTGAAATGCCTTAAATTCTCTAAGTGCTTGTTGGCATGTTCCGTAGGCAGATAATGGCTGTTTGTCCCGAAGTGCTTACCAGCAATTTCTCTGCCAACGCAATATGATTATCCAAGCATGACTTTACAAGGACTGGGTTTTCCATGAAGGTTCAGAGGTCAAGAAAGTCGCGCTCATAAGATGATATTATCTCCGTCCTCTATGGTGAGGTGTCTACTGGGTAAATATAGCATTTTCATTATCGTTTTTATTCATGTGAAAACACTGGCCAGTGTAAGGTTATCATGTTATTTTAACCAAAGAGGACTGTGCAGCTGAGCGTCTGGACTTTTTATTAGAGCACATATCAGACCCAATCACAGTCGTTCAATCACAGTCTGAGCAGATATGCTTCTGGAAGTGTCGGCCCGGAGTGCATTAGCTCAGAACGAACAAGGGATTTGGCTCCATTTCAAACATTACTTACCAAAGGCCTCTGCTGATCTGCTACGTCAGAGACAAGGTATACCCTCCTGTTAGTGACCACCTTCCTCCCCTTCTTGGTACTTTTAAGTGTTTTTATTTTATTTATTTATTTATTTATTTATTTTTATGGCAGCCATTAGGCAGCTAGCTTTTAATAGGCCTCTCCATCTTCATCGATTGAATTATTTTCATATTGAAGATACTGGCAAGACCTTGTGAGGCAAAAACCGAAAGGTGACCATCATAAGACCACCAAATAGGCTCTATGCTTTTGAATACTGCTTCTCTTAACATTCCAGTCTGCTCACACCTTCAGCAAGGTGAGAGTTTTTGACCATAACTGAATAAACCCTAGCACAGAAACCCTGCAAAAAAGACCGGCTAAAACAGCAAGCAATTCCCATGCTGGTCTAGGCTGGTTAATACTGCTTAGTGCTGGTTTGGTACTGGTGTAGCTGGTTGATCGGCATAGCAAATTTGTTAACGAGTAAAACTGAACTGGTGAAGCTGGTCAAACCAATTTGATTTTCTGATTAACCAAGGAAGTCTTGCTGGTTAAGCTAGCAAACAAGCTTGTTGGAATACCAGCACACCATCATTCAAAACATGGTGACCATGTTTGCTGGTGACCAGCTATTTTTAATGCAAAAAACAAATATTTGAAAATCAGACAAAAGACAAAAGGTAGAAGACTGTTCACGAATGAATTAATCGAATTAAAAAACAATTAAACATATAACATTATTGATTTAAAGATGTTGATTATAAGTAAAGAATATATATCAGGGCTGTAAATCTGTACATTTTTAAACTAATTAATCATGATTATTCATGGTACATGATACATTATACTTTTTTTCAAACAACATGCAATAAATTGGTTAGTCATCACTTATTTTAATTATCTTGTGGGTGAAGTCTCCATTCTTTGTACAGTAAATATGCTCCTGTGTTTATTATGCCTGGGTAGTGCTAGGAGGGGCAGTCGAGTCGAGCGTGTACCTCCTGGAAATTTGAGTACTGACAGTCTAGGGAAGCCGAATTTGTTTCCATCATTAACAGTGTGCCATGGAAGTGGTCAGTCACTGCAGAGCTCTTTTGGCGCAGTTTTTTGGCCTGTGATTCTCCTTTTGGTGCAGCGTTTCTCTTCAGGATCATGGGTAGTGTAGTTCTTCACCAGGAATTCTGTTATTAAACACTATTTCTAAACAAAATAAGTTGAAACAACACAGACTGATGGCTTCAACAGAACTTTTACCATTCGATTAACAATAGCAAAGCTCAGCAAAGGTGCTAAAAATCTTTTTTCGTATGGAGAAAATTTATGGTATTTTTATTTCCAGAATCCGACTGTTGTTCCCTATTACAAACCAACTAGTGTCGACATGTTTTATAAAATCAAGCTGTCTTCAATTTCTTTGCTTGGCTCGTAAGCGAGACTATTAAAAGACCTTCTGTGGAGTTCACAAATGAATCTTTGTTTGATTGTTTGATCCAAAACAGAGTTTGATTTCACCCACTTCCCCCAGATCTCATGTTATGTTTGTGTCATCAATGCGAGTACCACTGTGAGTCTAGGTAACAACTCAGGAGAGAAGATGCCAGTTTTACTGTGTTATTGAAGTATTTTTCACTTTGCTGCTGGCTTAGCCGTTTCTCTTGGTGGTCAATCCGAACTAGTACTAACAAACATAACCAGCGTAACCTTGATTAGCACTGAAATTCATGTTGATCTAAGCAGACAAATATGCAAATCATACAACATCAATAGCTGAAAGTTAGGACAGATTGTTTTCATACTAATTGTGAACCAAACCAAAAGGTAACATGAACCCCAAACCATCTTTTCAAATAGGCCTATTACTTTAGAAAACTGTTTTCACATCAAACAAACAAACCAAACCAAACCAGTCTCATAGAATCATGGTATTATACTTACATTTTTGCAAAATTATTTTTACGTGCCTCTTTCTACATATTGCAACAGTTTCCTCGTGCAATGAACACTAGAGGCGCTACAACAATGGCTTTTATTCCCTTTCACACAAATCGCGAGTAAAACCCCAGAATTTTTTTTTTTTTTTTTTCTGATACTATCGGGTAGGTTTAGGATGAAGATTTAGAGTAGGGAAGTAGTTTATTTATTTTATTTATTATTTAAAACACGATAGAACATTAACCTTAAAAACCTCATCTGTTTGGGAGATTAATTAACTTACTTTAAATGCCACACAGTGGAGATTTCACCTGGAAACTGCCGCGATATGTGAAAGGAACCACGTAATATAATTTTGCAAAAATGTCACCACAGTCACATTATTTTCATGAGATCAGGCAAAATCAACTCTGACGTCAGGCTAACTTGCTTTCAAACTAAATGTTTAGCGTAAATGTGCTTTAAATTATTTAAAGGGATAGTTCACCCAAAAATGAAAATTCTCTCATAATTTACTCACCCTCATGCCATCCCAGATGTACATGACTTTCTTTCTTCAGCAGAACACATTTGAAGAAAAAAAAAAAAAAATATATATATCTCAGCTCAGTAGGTCCTTATAATGGAAGTGGATGGTAACACGATTATTGATGCTCCAAAAAGCACAGGCAATCAGCATTAAAACGTCATCCATATTACTCCAGTGGTTAAATTACTGCCTTATAAAGCGATACGATAAATATTTATATTTTGCACACCAAAAATTAAGTACTTTTTAACTATAAATAAATCGCTTCTGTTAGGCAGTGGTATGCACGTTCACGAGAGGGCTGAGGTCACGTGGTCTCTTGTGACGTATTGGAGTTGGCATGTTCATGCGAGAAGTGACACATGCGCGACACATCCGGAAGAGCACCACTATTTATAACCGAGAACACTGTGCAGACCGAACGCCCTAAACAAATAGAAGCAAATCTATACAAAGATGTCAGAAGATTATGATTTAAGAGGAGAAGAGGAGATACAAGTTTTTGTATGTTATTTTTATTTGAACCTGAGTACTCTGACCTGGAGCACAGGGAGATGGAGGAGGCTGGACCAACAAGCTTTGTGGAGATAGAAATCTCAGGAGAAGTGGTGGTGCACATGTAGGCAATGCCAGCAGAGGTAGAGAGCATCTGCTGCAACGAATGGAGCATTGCCATATCATTGCTGTAAAGACCTCGTGACTTCAGACCTCTTGTGAACGCGCATACTGCTGCTGACCGGACGTGATGATTTATAGTTAAAAAGTATTTAAATATTGATCATTTTCACACCAAAAGCGATCATATCACTTTATAAGACATTAATTTAACCACTGGAGTCGTATGGATGACGTTAATGCTGATTGTCTGTGCTTTTTGGAGCATCAAAAATCGTGTTACCATCCACTTCCATTATAAGGACCTACTGAGCAGAGATATTTTTCTATTTTTCTTCAAATGTGTTCTGCTGAAGAAAGGAAGTCATATACATCTGGGATGGCATGAGGGTGAGTAAATTATGAGAGAATTTTCATTTTTGGGTGAACTATCCCTTTAAACTTCTGCTACCTACTACAGTTATTTGATCTTTAATTTAGTGTACAGACTGTACAGAAGAAAAAAGTTCTTCAATAATGAGCCCACCTTGAAATGCCCCTCAATGTTATTTTGCTCTTTTGAAATACTAGATGAATACATAATTGCTCTAGAGAACATCGTTTGAAAGATCATGGGTCCTAACCTTCAAAGACTGTGTGCTATTATGAAATGTACAGAGTGAGGGGGGACAGGTTTCACAGTGATAAAATCATAGCATTGGATTGTGAAGGACAAACTTATACCTTTGAACAGACATTCAATCAGAAAAGAAACTTAACTGCTTGTGTTGAATATGAGGATTTGCATCCAAATTCTGAAGGCACTTTTAGGGATTTGTTTTTTTTTTTTTTTTTTGTCCATTTCTCTGAAAGAAAAAAAGTGATGCTACAGATGCTTGAGATTTGAAAGTTGCAATGCGGTTCTCATAACCTGTGTCATGAGGCCATGTTTTCAAGTTCCATGAGGGTGGCTTTCAACAGCATCGAATATCCTTCTTCCTTCTCTCACCTGAAATATATTCAGTATGCTGGCTATCTCTCAATAACAACAAGCTGCAATTTTTAGAGCAGTGAGTTTGACTTCTATATCCTTTCAAAGCTCTTGATTTTTTTGAGGTCACAGATTTTAATTTCATCTTCTTGGTTTCTGGCTTTTGAATAGAAATGCGACTTAGAAGGCCATGATGCATTTATGTCGTGCCAGCTGAGAGCGCCAAAGGAAAAAAAAATTATATATATATATAACATTTATCAATTCGTAGAGAAACAAACCTATAATATAAAGGATTGCTCAAATGCATCACAACTTTTCTAGAATATATGATTCATTTATCAGGCTGACCTGTTTGGCTTTCCTTGAAGATGAAATCTAATGGACCCTATTGACTTTTTACGATTTTAAATGCATGAAGTGGAGGCAAAGAACCACCCATTGAGAAGCAGAAAATGCCACCTTTCACACCTGTAGTAGTGACCGTAAAAGTAGCACTTACTGTATGATAAGGGAAAAACCATTCAAAACAATCTAGAACCTGATTTTGACCTCTGAAGACTGCACGATTGACTAAATTAAGAATGAAATTGCAATTTGTCCTTGAATGGATGCTTACATTGTGTAAACAAACAGCGCTTCACCATCAGTGTTAGAGTCAGATGTGTGACCGCGGGAGGGCCTCTAGTGACTATAAGCGGCACTTCAGCACAGCAAAATAATATGTACACATTACAGTTTAAATCGTCTTCCATCGCCTTGCTGGCAGTGAAAGATGCATTTAATACACAAGCTCTCTGTTCCCATGTCTGTCTGTCAGTGGATCACCAGCTTTCTGACAGACAGGCAGCAGTTAGTAAGACTGGGGAAATTCACTTCCAGCACCTGTACAATCAGCACTGGGGCCCCCCAGGGATGTGTGCTCTCCCCACTACTCTTCTCCCTCTACACCAATGACTGCATCGCCAAGGACCCCTCTGTCAAGCTCCTGAAGTTTGCAGATGACACCACTGTCATTGGCCTCATCAAAGATGACGATGAGTCTGCATACAGAAGGGAGGTTGAACAGCTGGCTGTCTGGTGCAGTCAAAACAACCTTGAGCTGAACACGCTCAAAACGATGGAGATGATTGTGGACTTTAGGAGGAACACCCCAACACTGTCCCCCCTCAAAATTCTAAACATAACTGTTTACTGGCAGCAGTGGAGTCATTCAGGTTCCTGGGCACTACCATCTCACAGGACCTGAAGTGGGAGACACACATTGACTCCACTGTGAAAAAGGCCCAGCAGAGGTTGTACTTCCTTTGCCAGTTGAGGAAGTTCAACCTGCCACAGGTGCTGCTGATACAGTTCTACTCAGCAGTCATTGAGTCTTGTCATTTTTTATTTTTTTTCCTTTCTATATTCCCTTATGGGTCATTGACAAATTTGGTTGTCCGAAGTAAATAAAAATTCAAGATAAATATATATTTATTATTTGACCGGAACAAAATGTGTATTTTAATAAAATTGACAAAATATCTGAATTATTATTATTATTATTATTATTATTATTATTATTCTTCACACAGTCATTAAGGGTCAAAAGGGGTCCTCTATTTTATTTTATTTTTTTATTCATTTTTTACACCACCTCAGTTTGATTTGGTGGATTGATTTTTAGAATTATTTTTTAATTTTTTTACTGTCTGGACGGTTATATCACATGACAATACTTACTTTAAGCCCCAGAAAGAATATATATAATTATTTGAGTAAATTGCATTTTTTATGTGTTTTTGAATAACTTAATAGGTCTGGACAAAAAATAAATAACTAAATAAATAACATAATTGACCCCAATTCAAAATTCATGTAGTAGACATATTTGTCTATTTATGTAATACAAAAACCTATTTTCAGGTTGTTTTGTCCTATTTACTCTAGATGTTTGTCCTTTTTCACTGAACTTTACCTCCAAATTACATCTGTCATAAGCTCTAGGGCACCATTGACTCATGTAATTTAATACACAATGGTCATTTATTTTTCCTGAAGGAAGACTCATTCCCTGGATTGAACCCTCTCAAAATAGTCTTTCTGGAGTGAATCATGAATTGGCCACCAGGTGTAACATTCGTCATCCTGTAAAAGGGTGAGCACTGCACTGGTGCCCAGCACTGGTGTAGTCACAATATATTGGTATATCCATCACATGGCTCGGCGAGCCCTGCCTTTCCTTGACTTGCAGTACAAGTGCATCAATCATGGAGTGGCAACTCTCTTGGTCTGCTATGGAATTGAATTCCTGACAGAACTCTTTTTTACAAGCTTAGAGCAGTTTTCCCACATGCTTTCTCATCTGATGACTGACCTAGGTTCTCCGGTCTGTGAAGAAACTATTGCGTATGATATTACACCTTCTCTATCTCTTAGACTTGATTAGTTTTTGAAAGTATTTGAATTGCAGAACATCCAAGTATTGGACAAGGTGAGCGGTAGGGTACAACAGGGCTAAAGCCCCCTCAGGGTAAAAGGCACTATGAACTGCAACATTTTCCTGATCCATGAGGTCATAGTTTGCAATGTGCAAAGATTGATTTTGAGGGAATTTGATTTAATATTTGATAACATTTTTAAATGTTGCATATTTATGTAGCTAATGAGAATACCTGAAACTATGAGGGTCCAGGCATTCCTTGGCTCATGGCAAGTCTAATGCCATGGGTCGAGTCGAATCAATTTCGGCCCAACTAGATTTTTGCCATTTTGAATTTTCAGAAAAACCAAACTCCTCCTAGGCCATATGTCCAAATTAAATGAAATTTCGCACATATCATCTAGAGACACTCATAACAAAAAGTTATGGAATTCATGATAGACCAACCCGTCCTTATATACTGCATCAACAAGTTCGACAGCGAGCATGCCAAAATGTGTGTGGCTGTGTCTTGGCAACTCTTTAGCATATTGTCATAAAACTTGTCAGGAAATATTATTTTTTTAAAGCTATTTTTGTTTGCCTAAAATCACAAGGCTGGTCTTTTTAGATTCAGTGGGGCATACCGAGTCGAATGATATCCAATTTTACTATGCCGGCCATATTGGGCTTCGGCCATTTTTTATTTTGTCTTAAATTGCTGTATATTACAAATGCATTGATGTATCATTAAAACATTTGGTACGTGTCATTGGGCCCATGTCCTGAAGGTATTCAAAATGTTTTGGGGACAGTGCCACCTAGTGGTCAAAAGATACAAAGAAATGCTTTGAACGTTTGATTAATTTGGCCTATTGTCATGCGACTTGTAATCAGCATGACTCAAGGAAGCTAACTACATGTTGATACTAAATGACACGCTGTTACAGGGGCTAAAAGCCCTGTATAAAACACTTTTTTTCCCCCTTAAATGTCAGGAATAGATTTGTTCATAGTATTTTCAAAGTGGGCTCACACTGACTGATCCAATCACAATTGAGATTCATTATTTCATAGAATACATAAGATGTTATGAATTTCCAAATGTGATTGAATTCAACAGGAAATGGTGCATCCTTTTCTGAAGTAGTTATTTTGAATAAGCATTCTCAATCTGTTACTCAAAAAAGCATCTTGCTGTCTCGAAAGTATTTGCATAAATTGACAAATGCTGACTTATTTTTATCAAACTATTGCCCCAACATTTACACTACTGTATATCACTATAATGTGAAATAAAATGTATATTTTTTAATCAAAAACTTTCCTTATTATGCATTTGTGGAGGCGAGGGCACGGTCTAGCGTCCGTCAGGGGAGAGAGAAAGCGGTAAAGGTTTTCAGTTGAGATGAATTGCTGGTAATTGCTGTATCTTTGTTCACAGTGAGAGATGGGGGAAATAAAAGGGGCCAGACCTCAGAGTGAGAGAGAGAGAGCCCAGCTGAAGTTCTGAGTGTGTTGGCAGCTGCCAGTCCCACTACATAGAGCATTTTGAGTGTTTATATGAAGCTTTACCATTATGCAGTCAAGCGAACGTGTTTATGTGAAGAACAAACTTACCTTTGAGTTGGATTCAGCATCTCCCGCTTCCTCATTCCTCAAACCTGTTACGCTGGTGCCGAAACCTGGGAGTACAGGAAGAAGGATATGCTGTCATGGAGTCGTCGCTGCTGGAGGAAGTCTTCCGGTCCCTTGCCAACATCTACCAGGGCCAACATCAGGCCCTCATGGAGCTTCGGAAAGAACAATAACAGCGCTTATTCGGGCCCAGGAGGACCAGTGGGTGCTGCAGAGCTTAGTACCCCAGGAGGGGGTGGCCTCCCCGGCAACAGCACACCCCCACATTTTGCTCACCAATATGGGGCCTCAAGATGATCCGGAGGCCTACCTTGAGCTCTTTGAGCACACCGCTGAAGCTCTGAAATGGCCGCTGGAACAGTGGACGGTCTATCTTTTGCCGCTGCTGACTGGAGAAGTCCAGATTATGACACAACAGCTTCCGGTTGCCAACCTCCTGGACTACTCAGTGCGGAAGAAATCCATCTAGCAGCGGGTCGGTCGCAGCCCAGAAGAACATTGCCAGAGTTTCTGCTCCTTATTGCTGAGCGAGGCCAGCCGCCCATTTGCCTTTGCCCAGCAGCTCCGTGATGGCTGCTGGCGGTGAGTACTGGCCAAGGATGTCATCAACCAGGTGGTGCTGGATCAGTTTGTCTCCCGGTTGCCGAAGGGGATGGCCGAGTGGGTCCAGTGCCCAGTGATCCAACTGGCAGAAGACCATCTGGCAGCGTATCCAGAGGTCGGCGCGCCCCATGCCCTTCCACCCTCTAATATCTCCACCCCTGTTCTCTCCCCCCCTCCCCTCCTTCTCCATTTCCCCGGAAACGGGGGAATGCTCTCTGCTTCCACAAACCCCGTCTCTCCCCTCTCTTCATCCCAGGTGAAGGAGTCCGCTGCCACGAGTGTGGGCAGAAGGCTTGGGCTGGTTTGCTGGAGTTGCGGGGAGCCGGATCATGTGCGAAAGCAGTGCCTGGTATTGGAGGTGGAGGTCTTGATCTCTGGATACCTGACACCCCACAGACCACCCTCCAAGCGAGCGGGGATGTACCAAATACCTGTGAGTATTAAGGGGGGTACATACCAAGCCTTGGTGGATTCAGGTTGTAATCAAACCTCCATTCATCAATTCTTGGTTCAAAACGGGGCATAATCGGGTGAAGGTGAGGTGTGTGCACAGGGAAATTCATGATTATCCTGTAGTGACCGTCATGGTAATATACTGGGGAAAAAAGCATAATACTGAGGTGGTGGTTAGTCCTCACCTCACCCATCCGCTAATTTTGGGAACTAATTGGTCGGCTTTTCGATCATTATTGAAGGGGTTATGTGTGGATGGGTCCTGTGAGAAAGTAAACTGGTGTGGGATGTGCAAAGTGCTGGCTGGAGAGGTGTGTCCTGGGCCATCTGCGACTGCTCTGCATCAGGCTGACACTGGGGAAGGAGAGGCAACATCCTCCCCCGCCCTTAGAGATTTCCTGATAGAGCAGTTTTGAGATGAAACTCTGAAGCATGCATTTGACCAAGTGAAAGTGATTGATAGTCAATGTCTCCAGCTGGGCATTGCACTCACATATCCATATTTTTCAATTATAAAAGATCGGTTGTATAGAGTGACACAGGACACTCGTAAAAATGAAAATACAACCCAGTTTTTGATACCAAAGAGCCGTCGGCGGCTGATCACAATCTGATGGTAGGTCACTTGGGACAGGGGAAAACACTAAGCCGTCTCATGGGCCGTTTCTATTGGCCGGGCATTCACGGGGATGTTCGCCGGTGGTGTGCAGCATGCCAAGAATGTCAGATGGTGAATCCGCCGGCCGCTCCAAAATTGTGCCCCCCTCCATTGATCGAGGTTCCTTTCGAACAAACTGGCATGAACCTCGTCAGGCCATTAGAATGGACAGCATGCTGGAATCGCTTTGTGTTAGTCCTGGTTGATTACACAACATGATATCCAGAAGCAGTGCCACTGCGCAACATCTTAGCACGTAGTGTTGCTAGGCACTCTTTAAAATGATCTCCCGAGTGGGGATTCCGAAAGAGATCCTGACTGATCAAGGCACAGCTTCTATGTCATGTACACTACTTTATAAAACACAATGACCTAAAATGATATATAAACTATAAAACTCAGAGCATGTATGGTCTTGTTGCTGGTAAAATATGGAACTCATAGCAGTTAAAACATTTTTTTTTTTAAAAAAAGACCTTCATGATTAAGGCTCACTTTGGTATTGCATTTTGATATTGATATTATTCTATAAATGTTTTCATAAATATCTGACGTTGGCAAGAAGGGAACTTTGAAAATGTATAAAAATATAAATATTTTAGAATTCTTTCTGTCAGATGAAGACTATATACAGCAGCGGAAATGAAAATTTGCTTCTCTTGATGTTGTTGTCCAAGAAGCTCCTTATCTGAATTCTTGAGATTTACAGTAGCAAATAATATCCACCCTTTTGGTGCAATCTCTCCAAACTACCCAATACTTCAACGGTAGCATATTTATTACCTATTTAGAAACCAGCGTACATAAAATAAATTTAAACTAACTTATTGGCACCTAAAATCTTTATAGGTTCACCTGTTCTGATCATGGATTCCAAGCAGTTCTTGTAAACATTCAACATTTGTTTATTATTATTTGCTGCCATTTTCAGCTAAAATGCTTAAACACTACACAATTTATATATTTTCCTCTTGGCTGCAGGTGCTGCCTAATGCTCCAGACAATTCTAGAGGTTTTACACCAGATTCAGTGGTGGTTCACCTACAATAGGTCAACAGTCTACACCTTTTGTTTGGACATGCTCAGTTTCGTTTGATATGTGTATGGAGTCACTGCCGCGCTGGAGGATACATGACCTTCAACAGAGGTTTAGGATAAGCCAATGGGTAGACAGTTCAAGAGAAAAACATCTTTATATAGAGGTCATGATACCTTGCTTTTGCACACATGAGAGATCTCCAGCACTAGAGGTGAAAAACCACGAGAGCAAGATAAGCAATGCGCGCAACACACCTCACAACTTTCAACGTCAGCTTTGCACTATACTTAAAAATAACCAGAAGAATTAAGCCAACAAAGACTTATTCTGAAGTCTATAGTGCATATTCTGAGAATATAGGGCATAAGTCATATGTACTACTTATGCCATTTTGGAGCTTGACAACCTCAGTACTTATTCACTTTCATTATATAGAAAAGAGCACCTAGGGTATTATTTAGGGTACTCACCTTTTGCGTTTCACAGAAGAAAGTAAGTCAGATGTTTTTGGAACAAATTGAGGATGAGTAGATAATGACATTTTCATTTTACTATGGCTTTACATGCAGTTGCCACTCCCAAACCTGCAGTGTGTATGTGGCCTATGAGAAAAAACATGTTAGTGTTTTACTGTGAGGTGTTGCTGTGTTGTTTATCTGAAAGAGTGCTTGTTAGAGATGTGAACTTATAAAAGATTATAATCAGAGCATTGAAACATATACAATACAACTTGAAAATACTGTGACTGAGCATGTTGTAAAATACCATCCACTCAGAACATCAGTGAATGAGGTCAGTTAACAGTCGAGTATGAGATTACCAAAAATTTTCCTTCAGATTTCACCCTATATTCCTTGTAGTGATACACTATCAGGGCTGCTGCAGAGTTTTTAAAATTAAATTTAAGAATTTTTTAGACCTTTAAGACCTGAACAAATAAAGTTAATACCATATGTCCATACAGAACGAACCTGCACAATCTCAAAATAAATCATGTATCACAGTCACAGATTATGTTACTTAAAGAGGCTGGGGGACACATTCAACAAGGCCTTTACACTGCTTATCAGCAAAACAGGGTATGTGCAAGATTAAAATACTCAAGACATGTTTTTCACATTTACTGTATATACACATTAAAATTTATGTACCAGTATATCAAAACATATGAATTAGAGTTTGATCGATATTGGATTTTGCTGATATAGTACGATAATAATGTGTTGAAAAGCAATAAAATATTAATTAGCCTATTACAAATTTCAATGCTCAGTTTCTACCATGTGTGATCTGTGCAAATGAAAATAAAATGACATGACTACAGTTTTTAAAATAAATATATTGAATGTGTTAAAAGAAAAAGTTCTGGCATCCCATATAGAGGCTACAAGAGTCCAACCTAAATTAAATCCCAGAAGCAGATTATTGTGCAACCAAAATACCAAAAATAACCACAAAAAAAAAAAAAAAAAAAAAAAAAAAAGGCAGATGTTATTTGCACCCTAGTGCAAATAGTGGCAAATATTATTTGCACCCCAACTCTGGTACAAATAATGGTAGATGCTGTTTGCACCCCTAATTAAATACTAACAGTATAGGGGTGTAACAGTATAAGGATGGGCAAGGAGGCGGCGGGAACCGGCTGAACAGTAAACATAAGTTTAATGTCAAAACTCAAACTTAAATCAACATTAAACAAACACAAACACAGACACATGCAACGCGGCCACGTGCGTCTCTCTTTCTCTCTCTCTCTCTCGAACTGGTGCCTCCGGCTCCCCTTTATCTCGCTCACCCGCTAAACAGCTGATTCAGTGCCGGCCATGCACCATCACGGCCCGGCCACGCGCTCCTCCTCGACACAAGGGGCATCAATGCAGTGTGTTTATTTACAGTCCCACAGACACACTACACCAACACCTAACCCTAAACCTAACCCTAACTTTAAAAGGCACAGTCTCAACGGAATTATGCCCCAAGCTGAACACCACTCATAATGCAGTTTGTCGTAAATTTCTCTGTTTCCAATAGACTTTTGAGGTGCAAATAGCTGTGCTGTGTGGCAGGTGTTGTTTACACCTTGGTGAAAATAGTCAGTCTGAAAAAAGATTTGGTGCATATCGCAGAACTTTTAAATATTAAAAAAGTCTGTAATACGCTCTTATTTTGTAATGTCTGCACTTCACTGTTTCCAGCTGCTCATTAAAACAGAAAAGGGAAATAAAATATGCACTCTTACATCCATCTACAAGGTATTACAATTTAAACATTTTAAAGTAAACATTGTCATAATTCATCAACAGTAGATCATCAGTGACCACTTGTCATAAATGTCCAGGATTCATCGATTGCGAACACTCTGAAGCCACTGAAAATACTGAATCCGAGTTCCCCACGTGCTTTTCACTTTGAAGCCCACAGCGCATGCAGACGATATGTTTACTAAATTAAATCATAGCATTTTAAAGTTTAATAAATCACATTAGTGCCATAATCGTGATTCTGGTCTTTACATCCCCAAATTTAAGACCCCTTTAAATGATAATTAACACTTTTTATGCGTTTACATTTTAGAAAACTGAATTTAAGACATTTTAAATTTTAAGGACCCGTGGGAACCCTGTCTGTACCACTTCAGAGTTGCCAATGAGTTTCTTTGGCTATTGAGACCAAATTGGCTTTAAAAAAAAACTGAATTAGGCCTTTTTCTTTTCTTTAGTATTTTCCAAAACACATGTTGTGTCTGCTTGCACAAAACATGCCAGCGAATACTTCACAAAGTAATACCATTATAATAATGCCCACAAGTCATACTCTATCCAAGAAGTGTTTAGATGAGAGATGAGCTACAATGCTGACAATGAGCCAAAATATATGAGGTCATGTAAACTAACAGTTTCATCTTAAAGATACTTTAATGTTTTTAGTGACTCACATCTAAATTACAGGACATGTCATCATTTCAAACAAAAAACGGGATGTCCTGGCTAATACAGGACAGTTGGCAATCCTAGGCTGTACAGACAACACAAAGATTAGCAAAACATTTGTTTAGACTTTGTGATAAGAATTCCTGTGCATCTAAAAATAGGCACAAGCACAGATTTCCCTTACATAACTCCAAAAACAAACCAAATATAAAGTACTGCTCATGTATGTCTAGTTTACTTGTTAGTAGATGCCTCAAACAAAAGACTGAATATCTTTATTTTTAAGATTTGAAGCAATTAACCAGGCAAAATTGGACAAATCCAGTGATTTCTTCCTCACAAGTGCTCATAATATCAACTTTTAGTATTGCCAACTCCCAACTGTATTTTTCCCAGAACGCCCAATATTTTGGCCGAAATGAAGTTGTCCCGAAAAGGAAGTGAAACGCTCATGGGCAGGCATCTCAACACTTGAGGGGGACCCCCGTCCCATATTAAAGCACTCAAAATGCTGAAGCATTCTTATTTTGTAAACATGATTGTTTCCTGGTGGACTGATAAACTTGCACACTTTGACTTACAAAAGTTAAGTTGCAGCTGGGCAATCTGATTGGAAATTTGTGATTTTCCCCAAGTGTTCTCTAATGTTGTGTGCAAGTCAGTGAATGGACTGTGGATGTGCTGTCTGAGTCTAAACTGTTCAAACACTTCCAAAATGTGTATACTGTAAGCAATCAAGTCATTTTTATTTGTGTAGCACTTTTCACAACACACATCGTTTCAAAGCAGCATTACAGAAAATCATGAATTAACAAAAAATGAAACTGTAATATCTATAAAGTCTTAGAATGATCATTGTGTAGTTTGATTAAATATGATTGTAAATTGTGTATAAAAATAAAGTAACAAAAAAGGTATTTAGAACCCCTGTGAGCAAGCTGAAGGCAGCTGTGGCAAGGAACACAAAACTCCATAAGATGTTGGTTAATGGAGAAAAATAATCTTGGGAGAAACCAGGCTCACTGTGGGGGCCAGTTCTCCTCTGGTAAACAACGTGAATATAATGCCAATATTAGTTATTTGTGTGCAATGCAAGTCATGGTTTAAACTTTGTAAACTAAGTAATGTTTAGGTCCTGTGTTTTAAAAAAAATATATATATATTTTTTTTATGAACAGTAAGATAAGACTAATGTCAAAGGACAGATTGGTATCAGAGACTCTAACACCTAAGTTCTTCGCTGTAGAAGACGATGTAACAGTACATCCATTGAGAGTCAAATTATATTTTAGCGGCTTATTTTTAGAGGTTTTCGGTCCAATAATTAGTACCTCTTTTGTCGGAATTGAGTAGAAGGAAATTTATGGCCATCCAATCTTTGATTTCATTGATACACTTTGCTAATTTAGAGAATTGTGAATTTTCATTGGGTTTAGAAGAAATATAAAGTTGGGTATCATCGGCATAACAGTGGAAACTTCCATTATTCCTGATAATATCTCCCAGGGGAAGCATGTATAAGGAGAAAAGCAGAGACCCTAAAACTGTTCCCTGTGGCACTCCATCCTTAACTTTTGTTTTATTTGACAATTCCTCGTTTACACATACAAAGTGGTAGTGGTCTGATAAATAGGACCTAAACCATGCTAATGCAAGTCCACTAATGCCAACATAATTTGCCAGCCTATTCAAGAGAATGGCATGATCTATTGTGTCGAAGGTAGCACTAAGATCTAAAAGCACTAGAAGAGAAATGCAGCCGCTATCAGATTATTAGAGCAAGTCATTTGTAACTCTGATAAGTGCAATTTCTGTACAGTAATGAGGGCTAAATCTTGACTGAAATTGTTCATAGTTGGGAGGACACTACCTTTTCTAGTATTTTTGACATAAATGGTAGATTTGAAATCAGTCTTTAAGTAGCCAATTCTCCAGGATCAAGCTGTGGCTTCTTAATAAGCGGTTTGATAACTGCCATTTTAAAGTTTTTGGGACATGTCCTAAGGATAGCGAGGAGTTAATAATATTAAGAAGAGGTTCTGAGATTACAGGGAATACCTCTTAAGGTCTTAGTTGGTATTGGATCAAAGATACATGTTATGGCTTTTGATTTCTTTTTAAGTTGTCAACTCCATATGGCAGAATTAAATCTAATGCATGATTATGGTGATAAGTTGGTCCTGTCACATTTTGTCTCACTCCGAGAGAGTTGAGAATATCGATAAATGCTAATCCAAATATGTTATTTTCATTATCTATGTGAATGTTGAAGACACTAACAATTAAAGCTCCATCTACATTAACTACTAGATCTGAGAGAAAATTAGCAAATTCACCAAGGAAATCGGAGTATGGCCCGGGTGATCTATATACTGTAGCAAGGACAAAAGACAACAGAGATTTGTTACTTATATCTGACGGTGTCACATTAAGCATGATTAGTTCAAAAGACTTAAACTTATATCCTGTCCTCTGAGTAACACCAAAAACATCACTGTAAATTGTAGCAACACCTCCTCCTCGACCCTTCAGACGAGGCTCATGTTTATAACAATAACCTTGGGGAGTAGATTAATTTATAATAATATATTCATCCAGTTTAAACCAGGTTTCAGTCAAACAGAGCACATCCAAACTATGATCTGTAATAATTTCATTTACATTAGTGTTTTGGTAGAAAGAGATCTAATGTTTAGTAGCCCTACCCTTATATGGTGTTTATCTTCAATTATCATTTTTTTTTCAAGTTTGAACTATTTTTCTAAATGATTTAGTGAGAGTTTTGTGTTTGGTAGTTCGGGGAACAGACACAGTCTCTATATGATACCTAGGTGATACAGTCTCTATGTGTTGTAGTTTGTGACATGTATGATGTCAAGGCAGCTAGCAGATGTTTGGATTAACCAGTTTCTCTGCTTCCTGACCTGGGCCCCAGTCAAATACTATCACTATTAAGAATATGAGCCAAATTACTAGAGAGGAGAGCGGCACCTTCTCTGGAAGGATAGAGTCCGTCTCTTTTAGCAGGTCATGTCTACCCCAAAAACTCTTCCAATTGTCTATAAATCCTATGCTATTCTCCGGACACCACTCAGACATCCAGCCATTCAGGCTGGGCAGATTCCATGACTTACCGCAATTGTTTGTTTTTGTTGTTGCGGTTATGGTTGTTCTAGAGCAGCAACGGTTTGAGATCGATGTGGATCCTAGTCATCAAATGTTTGAGATTTATGCAATAATCAGTGTAAAACACCATGGAGAAAACGAATGCATGCAGTCGAGATGCGAGATGTAGACAAGCGGAAAAGAAAAGGGAAAATGGGTTCGCACGGTAAGATACGCGCAGTTAAAAGAGTAGAAAAGCATAAAAACCTGAAGCACATGGTAAAATGGCAAAGGATAAAACAATGAACGTATAAGAATAAGCAATGCTAAGCAGGCTAGCAAGCTACAAACACTTGTGCAGCGTGCCGGCAGCAACCGGAACAGCAACCGAATCACTGGAATAACACATACATGTCCTCAGTGATGAAACATATTTCTAGGTACGATCCACTATTGTGCTTCTACCAATAGCAAACATGCCATTCTCAGAGTGTCAGGGTACTCTGGGCATATAGCAGGTCTATTTTTTTTATCAAGCAAACAAAGACAAAGGCATGTAGCCTGTGAGGTTCTACCAACATGTGTCAGTGAAGCGTGGACAAAAAAAAGAGGGCATATATATTACTCCACCCCCTCAAATCACACCTGAGCCCTACATTGCATCAAACAAGAAACATCCTCCAGACAAAATCTAGGGAGGCACTTAGCACTGCAGACAAATCCGCTTTAGACAAAACACACACATGCTTTGTGCAGAAGTAAACCTTATGAAGCGAGGCATGATGTATAGTGACCCTGCTGGGAGCACAACACAGGAAAAGCCAGCAACACACTAGTATATTTGCCATCTGATAGAAATTTCTGGGATTGTTTCTTATATCATAGGGTGAAATAGGCAGTCTTGGGATGAAGTTCTGACAGTGTCAGAAATGTTGCGTTGCATTCTTGCAGTGTGACTGCACCTACAAATGCCACCTAACGAAGAACCGATAGAAGCACAACAACTGACAACATACGAGAGAGACATTAGGTTAAAATTTAGCTTGAATGCATGATATGCACAAAATATTCCTGACGCTATGATTTTAGCATCAATACCAAAGCTTGACTGAGTTTGAAAGGTATCATTTTAATTTTGTGTATAAATGAGGATGTCAGAATGGATGCGGACAGGTGTCTTGAACGCGGAGGTTAAGATGTTGTACAGTCTGCATTGGATTTTACCCAAGATCACCCTGGGTTTTTTTAACTGTAAAGGACAGGAGAAAAAAAAAAAAAAATTGCACTGTGTACACTCAGCTTTAACTTCATGCGACCCCACATCCACATGCGTGGACGTTGTATTTTAGCTTTACTATACGCAACGCATAAATGATTAAAAACCGTCTGAATACTGTTCACAAGACTCTAGACTGCCATTTAAAGGGTTAACTTCTGCTGCACCAAGTCACGTGACACAACAGCATGCCGACAATTTCTTTGAAGCGCTCCTACAGATGCAGTGCCAACAAAAGTGCCTCTGGTAAGAAATCTCTAATTTTTTTCCATTGAAACCCCTTTGGTTGTAGTCTCTAGTTTCGTTTGATGTAATCTGTTCATTTTTGCACGTCAGCACGCTGAAAAACATGTCCACATTTGGAAACACGTACCACAAAAAACATGTTAGTTATTTTGAATAACTTTAACACCTTTGTGGGTCATTTAGCTTCATTTTACTATATATATTTTGTTACGTTTAATTTTATCACTGCACAATATGATTCTATTCATTAACATTAGTAAATGCATTCCTATATATTTACTATGCATTTTCACATGAGGAATAAATGGGTTCATCCAAAAGCTGAAAATGTTTGCTTTCAGAGGCTTTGTATAGAGTTAGGATGAAAATAAGATGCATTTCAAACTTTTCTGCGACCAGTGAAGACAAACAGCACAGTGGATGTTAAGTCATTCACTAAAAAGGGAGCAAGGGAGCATCCTAAAGCTTTCTATGAAGCTATGTGCATTCAATCCTAAAAATCTGACCTAAAGTTCAGTTTCAGACTGCAGATGATGTTTCGATCACTGAACATGTTTGGCAGACAATGTTAATCAGTACATAGATTCACAATTTATAATGTATAATTTTATTTTAACATGGTTGGCAGTGATTGGATGATGCTGGACATTACTTTGAATCAGAATTAATTATGCTAATTTCTGACTCATGGAACCAACACTCCTGGAAAGAAACAATTTGATTGAATAAATCTGACTTTCTATAGCTTAGTGTTAAGCTTTAGTGTGTTATTTATGCACCACTAGCATTACCAAACGGAATTGTAAAAGTAATAACTGTTTTTGTGCCATGATATATCACAATACAAAAATGCATTGTCGATATAAAAAATTAATTGTTATATAACATATAGAGTTAGCTTTATCCATTTCTCTCTCAATTTTGACCAAGTTTGAACAACAGAGGGTGTCGTCAATGTAAGCCTAATGCATCATTACTCTACATAACTATAATAATGTGTTACGGATGTTACATTTTAAATAATACATGTACTATCATGACATAAATTAGAGAAGTACAAACCTGCATCGCTCATTTACTATGAGATTCAGACAGGTCGCTGATTAATGACTTGATCTGTGATGGTTAAATTACTGCATTTAAAGCTAACATTTGGGGAGGGATCCTTTCGACACACTTTGTGATTAATACAGAGATTTGATACGCCTTAACATTGATCATCTCATATTGCTGTGCTGCTCAGCATGATGCAATACATCATGCAGTACAATCGCAATTTCAGTTTTAATGTGATTAATTGTGCACAGAGGCAGAATTGCCATTGGGAGAACCGGGATTTTTCCCAGTGTTCCGGCCACAAAACGGGGCCATGATATGTCCAAGTGGGACACGATATTATGAAGAGGGCCGTGATAAGCTGAAGGGGGGAGCTTAATGGTGCCTGATAATGTGTTACTGTAACTGTACCAAAGGGGGCCGGCGATGTGCGATATGCAAATGATTGTGCAGCCTTCATGGATACCATGTCGATGTCTCAGAAATAAAATGTTGCAGGTTTCAAGCTGGTTTCCCTCATCAAATAAGTGCATGTAATACTCTCCTAGTCCCGCCCTAAACTCACACTATTAGTCGAGCCGCTTTTGCTCTGTCGGAATGAATGGGTCCCTCAAACAGAGGACAGTATTACACTTTTAGGTGAAATTATACCACAAAATGGCTTAGTAATAGTTTAATCTGCATATTAAGCTGGGATGCGAGAAAGAATTTTAACATCGAAAAAAATTATACACTTCAGCTGTAAGAATAATGTAATTGATGAAAAACGGATATTGTGAGTTATGCTGAATAGCACGCAGATGGTAAAAGTCGCCAGTCAAATGCCTCAGGATTCATTAAGGTCTCAGTTTGGACTTCACTTCCATGGAAAATAAACCCTCTGTACTTCTGTATTGCTACATGTCATTTTGGACTGACACATTTCCCACCTCTCAACATAAAATTATTATCGGTCCAATGACAAGTCATTTTGAAGTTATTTTGTCCCCCAATTTGAAATGTTATCCAGAGTATTTTTTAAAGATCAATGGCACTCTGCTTTTTTGAAGACAGAGTATTCACCCACAGTTGCTTTTGTTCTACACATTTCAAAATGAAAAGTTTTTCTAAAACCAAGCAATGTGACAATGAAGTAGCCCAACAAAGAGTTTCAGAGCCATTACATGCCCAAAAGCTCCAAACAAACCCAACGCTTTAACTGATGCAAATCAGGCAGAATCAGTATTAGCAAACAGCATAATTAGATGAATATTCCAATAACTAAAATGACTAGCATAAATGTGATTAGCATATCTCCTTCATTAACTACTGAACCGTCCAAGGCTGCCTGAGTGTAGCAACAATAAAAGCAATCATGTTTTGCACAAAGGCCACACATTTGTGTTCATTTCCATTAGCTTAGTTCATTTTTTTTCAAACGAAGTTGTAGCTAGGTAGCAAATTTCAAACCACCAAAGTGCCATACCACATTGGTCCACATCTGCTCCACTGATTACAGGCTTTGATATCATCCCACAGTGACTTCACTCAGTGTACCAGATGCACAAGTTTTCCCAGAATCAAATGCACAAGAAGCCAAGAGCCCAGTTGCCAGCAATATTGGTTGCATTCACTCTGCATGGCAGGTGATTGCCATTTTCCAATTAAAAGAGCTGCTTTGGAAATTGTTAGTGGCTGAGAAGCAGGTAGATATGCAAATGAGGAGACTAATTTTAAACTGATTCTTCATTCATTTTCCAAGACTATGTTTGCTCCAAGGAATGCTTGCTCTGTTCCAAATCTTAGGTCACGTCCATGTACATTTTTGTTAGAAAACACATTTATTTTGATCTGATTATACATTTGAACTGTGTTTTTCTCCACCAAAAACAGAGCGTTTCGAAAACGCTCTTCATTACTGCATATTGTGAATAAACAATGACGTTAGGAAAGTCATAACATGATCTTTTCCAAATTAAGCTGTAATGGAGATGGCAATGGTAACGCAGTTCCAGTGTGAATAAGAGGTGTAAACATAGCAAAATGTATGCATTTTCAAATGAAAACGTATCAGTCTGGACGTGGCCTAACACTCTGTCTACACCGGGCACGTCTGTCAAAAATGCAAAGGGACATCTGTTTACTGTCGGTACTACCCGATGCTATGTAACGGACTCTTCCAGACAGCTTCATTGATAATAATGGGATCTGTTTGCTTTTGACATGACACAACACAACACAACACTCACATCCGGTGTAGACAGGGTGTAAGCCAGCATCTGAATTGAAATGGAACATTCATCATTATGTTAAAAAAAAAAAAATCTATGTTTCAACAACAAAACATTTTAATTTTCTTCATCAGTAATTAAATTCAAAGTGCTTAATAAAAACGTATCACAAGTTGTACATTAGTACCAGTTTGATTTTACTTAAAAATATGAGACAGCAAGTTTTACATTTTGGTTAATTATTTTTTTATTTTTTTTTATTTTTTACTATGAACCTCAGAAGTGACTGGGGCTATGCCGATACAATCATATTAATATTTTATGGTACTTTTGCTCACAATATTGTACAGATACTTTCAATTAAATGTGAACTCAATAATTTTTTGAACTTGTCGTCTTGGACTTACACTGACACCTAGTGGTGTGGATACTGCATCATTCAAATACAATAGTGTTTCAGTTACTAATGCCATTGTAGAAATTCACTATTCACAGTCAACCATGATCATGAGTGAAAGTGTCCAATAACAGTGCGGTTAATGTATTTAAGCAAGTAGTATTTGGCTGATCATGTGATTCTAACATGGCAGCCCTGATGTGCGGACCCTCTCCATGTAGATTAAAACAGCTTTTATAAGGTTACTGATATGACTAGAGAAAGGGTCTTCAACAGGGGGTCCACGGTTGTACTGCAGGAGGTCAGCAAATTATTGCTTGATCCCCCATTGGTGGCATTTGTAATAATCACTCACTCACACGCGAGCGACAGTGAGGGACAGGAGTATGACTTATCGACATGTCAAGTCCTTCGCAGCTGCATGCCAAATCTTAAAGTGTGACTAAACAGCGCTAGTCAGCAGAAGTGCACAGCCTGGACAAATCCTTCACATGACCACTGCTTATCATGAGCCGCTCAAAGCGTGACACACATCAGGTTCAGCAGCGCTGCAGTAGAGGGTCGCGTGAGTAAACGCGTCTGCCTTGCGTCACGCTGTGCGGTTGAGCAGATGACAGCCTGCTTTCAGAACAATAGCGTACTTGCCTGGTGTAAATAAATAGTTACCACTGAGATTAACAAGCTGGCATACAGGGTCCTTGATGTTCCACACACACAAGATTTTGACTCTCAAATCAACATAATTAAAGGTGCTCAATGAAATCAACAGTAATTTTAAAATGTATGTATAAAATCGATCACTCACATGAGATGAAGACTCCATTTTAGTAACTTTATAAAAGTTGTTTCATTCTGCATGGACAGGGTCTGTCTGTTTTTCTTTCTGTCTGTCTGTCTGTTTGTCTGGTCTGTCTGTCTATCTATCTGTCTGTCTTTTTTTAGAGAGGAATTTAAAAATGTCACTTCATGTCAAAAATGTTGCAGACCCCTGCTGTACATCCTTGCTGAAAAGACCAGCTAAAACCAGCTTAAGTTGGTTGGCTGGTTTTAGCTGGTTGCCCAGCCTAGCCAGGCTGGTCAGTTAGCTGGTTTCATAGGCGGTTTGAATACTTTTTAGCTGGTCAGGCTGGGAGACTAGCTAAGACCATCCTGACCAGCTAAGAACATCCTGACCAACTAAGACCACCCTGACCAGCTAAAAAAAAAGGATTCAAAACTTCTTTAAAACCAGCCTAACCAGGTATGACCAGGCCGGGCGACCAGCTAAAACCAGCCAACCAGCTTATGCTGGTATTAACTGGTCTTTTCATCAGGGCTTTAATGATTATTTCAATGGCTTTACAATGTAAACATCATGAAGTATACATACAATAATTTGGTAGCCTACCATCCATGTTTTTATAGGCATAAAACGCAACACTCAATTTTATACAATATGAAATGGGGGTCCTGGCTCTCTCTACCCACCAAGGGGTCCTTGGCCTGAAAATGGTTGAAGAACCCTGGACTAGAGTCCTCATTTCATGTGAGTAATTTTGAAACATGTGTATAAAATCATGATCACTGTTCATATCTTTAGGAGTAAAACTTTTTAAATTAAGAAAAAAATTGCTTTGGAAATGCACCTTTAACAGTAGACATTTCAATTACTTTTCCAGGTGTAGAAATTACAATTTTAAAATTCCTGGGAATGTCCAGGCTTTCCATGACCATGGGAACCCTTTGCAAACTGAGCATAGTATACATACTAGTACAAGTAGTATGTAGTATGCTATTCAAAACATAGCGAACATTTCCACCATAACGTGTAATGCAGGTAATATGTTTGCGTAAGAGAGTTGGATGGAAAATGAAGATGAAGCTGTAAAGATTAGCAGTGTGACCTCTGCATTGAACTCATCACATTCTTTCCAAACCTGTGCACCTTATTTTTCAAAAATGATCATGGCAACATCAACGAAATGTAAAAATAATGAAGGTGACAAGTTGATGAATTAACGAATTAGACAAAAAGACACTGGGCAATTGTAGCTGTACGATGCTTCATTGGTCACAGGGATTGTTCATATACAGCAGAGCTGTGGACTCAGCCTCATACAAACACAGCCAAGCTTGTGAAAGAGCCTATGGCTACGCTCCATTCAATCAATATGAAATAGCAGCAAACCCTTCTTACCAAAAAGTGAATAGCATGTAATCCAGCATAATATTGATTCAGTCTATTAAAGTGGTACACCCTGATGGGCTGCATTCTGTGGCTTAGAAGTACAATGCCACTTTGGCTGAATAGATGCTTTGTAATGGTGTGGAGAATTATGCCATAATATTGAATAATTTCAAAGTGCTAACTGGTTAATAGATCCACACGAGCAAATCAGCATACTATGTGTAAAAATACACACAACAAACATTTGCACGTGTGCGAAACTATGCCTGGCTGCATGTTTACATATGTTACTGTGCATGTGTTAGAGTACACATGCAAGATGGATCTGTGTAACATTAGAAACTGTCCATTTAGGACAAATTAGCCAAATTGTAGTTCAAAAAGTGAAAGTGGTCATTTAATAGATGTTTTTATCCAAATATGTACAGTACAAGTATTACAAGGACAGTCTCCTCTGGAGCAAACAAGGGTTATTGCCATTCTATTCAACTTTTCAGAATTTCAAACATCCCACTTGGAAAAGTACAATAGTTCACCATTTGAAGTCAGACTTTCAACTTGGAAACTCGTGAAGAAGGCACGTCCACATTAATATGTTTTCGTTTCGCCGCAAGGAACGTTTTAGCAGAACATTATTGTAAACCGTAGTAATAGCTCACATACAACCCCTTTTAAGATTCAACCCTGCAAATTTTTCAACCTGATATTATAGAAAAAAAAACATTTCTGCAATGTATTGTATTTAGGCTTGGGATCAATGCCTTTTTCACGCATCGATAATCTGAAGATTTTCCCAATAATTATCAATATATACACTATATTGCCAAAAGTATTCGCTCATCTGCCTTTAGACGCATATGAATTTAAGTGACATCCCATTCTTAATCCATAGGGTTTAATATGACGTCGGCCCACCCTTTGCAGCTATAACAGCTTCAACTCTTCTGGGAAGGCTTTCCACAAGGTTTAGGAGTGTGTTTATGGGAATTTTTGACCATTCTTCCAGAAGCACATTTGTGAGGTCAGACACTGATGTTGGACGAGAAGGCCTGGCTCACAGTCTTCGCACTAATTCATCCCAAAGGTGCTCTATCGGGTTGAGGTCAGGACTCTGTGCAGGCCAGTCAAGTTCTTCCACACCAAACTCGCTCATCCATGTCTTTATGGACCTTGCTTTGTGCACTGGTGCGCAGTCATGTTGGAACAGGAAGGGGCCATCCCCAAACTGTTCCCACAAAGTTGGGAGCATGGAATTGTCCAAAATCAATTCTTGGTATGCTGAAGCATTCAGAGTTCCTTTCACTGGAACTAAGGGGCCAAGCCCAGCTCCTGAAAAACAACCCCACACCATAATCCCCCCTCCACCAAACTTCACAGTTGGCACAATGCAGTCACACAAGTACCGTTCTCCTGGCAACCGCCAAACCCAGACTCGTCCGTCAGATTGCCAGATGGAGAAGCGTGATTCGTCACTCCAGAGAACGCGTCTCCACTGCTCTAGAGTCCAGTGCCGGCGTGCTTTACACCACTGCATCCGACGCTTTGCATTGCACTTGGTGATGTATGGCTTGGGTGCAGCTGCTCGGCCATGGAAACCCATTCCATGAAGCTCTCTACGCACTGTTCTTGAGCTAATCTGAAGGCCACGTGAACTTTGGAGGTCTGTAGCGATTGACTCTGCAGAAAGTTGGCGACCTCTGCGCACTATGCGCCTCAGCATCCGCTGACCCCGCTCTGTCATTTTACGTGGCCTACCACTTCGTGGCTGAGTTGCTGTCATTCCCAATCGCTTCCACTTTGTTATAATACCACTGACAGTTGACTGTGGAATATTTAGTAGCGAGGAAATTTCACGACTGGACTTGTTGCACAGGTGGCATCCTATCACAGTACCACGCTGGAATTCACTGAGCTCCTGAGAGCGGCCCATTCTTTCACAAATGTTTGTAGAAGCAGTCTGCATGCCTAGGTGCTTAATTTTATACACCTGTGGCCATGGACGAGATTGGAACACCTGAATTCAATTATTTGGATGGGTGAGCGAATACTTTTGGCAATATAGTGTGTATATCGGGATTTTATCTACCGCTACCTGCTGCACAATAGTCCTTGTGTTTTCAAGTATATTTCTCAAAAAAACTTTGGTAAAGTGTGAGCAGCAATGTAAATTAAAGGGGTTTGCAGACTGGACGTATCTGGCAGACAACATGGTGCATTCTAAAATTGAAAATAATTATTTTCTATAAAGGTGAATACACAGTGTGACCTCGCCGTCTCTCAAGGCTGTTAAAAAATCTGCAGCACCAGGGAGCGTAACTTGCATATTTTTGCATGAAATTTGACCCAAATCATTAACAAAGGATTATTTACTCTAGCCATCAGTGGATGATATATTGTGTATATACATCTTTCATATAGCGTACAAAATGTATTTTCAGTTTTAAGTATGTCTTTTTGTGGTTTGACAGCATGAATGAAACCTCTTCAAAGATACATACAGAGAAATTACTTAATCATTTCTAATCGTTCAGTTTGTGCAGTTAAACCAGTTTCATAGTCTAACCTGCAAACTCATCAATGTCACTTTCATTCTTGAAGAAGTAGAAAAACCTCTGTAACTTTTGTATCCTGTGCAATAACGCCAGACATTCAACAGAAGCCCAACTGAGTAAAAATGTTGGCTAATGTTAATATATTGATGCCCTATATATATATATATCAATAAAATAACATGCCGATCAGTATTCAGTATATCTATATTTTATGGCATGCCTAATTGTATTGTATGTATTGCAGCATATTCCTGGTAAAAAAAAAAATAAATAATTAAATTAAAAAAACACTACAGGCGCTACAACAACAATTACTTTTATTCACTTTTGCACAAATGACAAGCAGATTAGTTCATAAAAACTGTATGCCCTGTTCGTCACACAATTCTGTCTTATAACATCTAAACAAACACTTTTACTATAGGTCATGTCTTGTTAGCCAAAACATTTAAATGTTTACATTACACAACCAAGTACATTTAGGAGCTTGTTTAACTGAGATTAAATTCAGCAGTAGCTCAACTGATAGACCCAGTCCTGAAGAGAACACGTGAGCCAAAAGTGTCATAGAAGCAACACAAAATGGCATGATTGCTTCAGCAATTCTGTTTTCTTACATTTGCTTTTTATTACACTATCGGTTAAATTTGGATTAACGTTTAGGGTAGGGAGGTATGTTTTGTTGTTTTTGTAGTTTTAAATCTCAATAGAGCATTAACCTTAAAAACCTCATCTATATGGGAGAACATTTAACTCATTATTTAACCTTGGAACTTTGGCAACACGTGTAAGCAGCCACGAAATATCATTTTGCAAAAATGTCAGCACAGTCACATACATTTTATGAGATCAGTCTCAACATTCTGGCTACCAGTGAAGATCTTTAACCATTAGGTTACACCACCTTAGCTGTCCGTAAACTAATGCTTCATATTGTTTGCAGCAAATACGCCTGTGGCAGTTCTCTTAAGAGTGACCTTGTCCAAGAGCCAAATACTCTAGATTGACAAAGTTAAAGCTTTCAACATTTGCGACATGTTAATAGTGAGACTAGACACTGTAATTTAGACCGTGAATGGCGTAACTTTGCTGACAGTAAGGTAATATCTCACTTTCCCATGCTAACACTTGCACCTTTATCATGCAATCAGGCAGGCACTGAGGGACGCGTTATTGCCCAAAACAATTACGCCATGTTTTGTTGCGAGTCGGAAATCACACTTTGCGAAAAGTAGCCATGTATTCTGATGAAATAAAGTCAAATGGCCAGCTTAAAATGTACTTGTGACGAGGAGGAGGGCAGGGCCTACGTGACTATGCACGCCCGGCCCCAATTGGTCTAATCAGCCGAGGAGATGGATAAATGCGGCGGAACGCGGCAGTTCGGAAGAGAGAGAGCCACATGCAGCTGCAATGTGTGTGTTTATGTTGTGTGTCTTTTTGTTCAAGTTCTTATTAAAGTTGCTGCCGACCATCTGGACGCAGAGGAACAGCCGCCATCCGCGAGGGGAGGAGGGGCTCGCTACTGGCGGCCTGGAGTGGTGGAGACTTTTTGTTTAAGTTCTTGTTCAATATTATTTTGACTGTTCTGCTGGTTCCTACCTCCTCCTTTCCCAACCTAAACCTTGTTACATTATCTTATATTTTGTTTCCTCTCAGCTGCCTTTGACATCACAACTCAGGATATTCGCAAGTAATGTGCTATGGACATTCTCATTTTAGAGAACATATTGGCCTAAAATGTTGATTTCAAGATTTATTTTTATAAACTTTTATAAGTAAATTTTGTCAACTTTTAGGAGTAAACTATGAGTTAGATGACCTCAGAGTGATGTATTAAAAGCCACAATACTCAAAGTTTCATTTTATGGATTATTTAAAGGAATATCCTAGGGTACAAGTCAAAATAATTATTCCACACACACTGTCATTTGAGTTTCATTTGTAATGGACACAGAATACTCCTTAAAAAAAAAAAAAAAAAAAAAAAAAGGCAAACACATGAATAACGTTCTTCAAAGTAACCAAATGTAATCTTTTAGGTAATGCTAATTATGGTTAACATGAAACTGCCTGGCTTTTTGGTGCTGATCGCCACCTTAATTTTTTTTTTAATCTAATGAAAATCCAAGTCTTGCAGTAACTTTGGTAAACTCTGAACATGGAAAACATGTGTTTTTGTTGCTCTTCTAAAGTTTCCCGATCTCGCAACAACAGCTCTGTGCACAAGGCACACAATTTAAGCAGTGGGAAGGGAGACTACCCTCTGAGTGTAAGTCTTTACATCCTGAGAGTATAACCCACTGCTTTTTATGTAGCCCTATTGCCTGCGTCACCATTTTGTTTAAATTAGAATATCTATTATTAACACTAGCGGTATCTTAAAGGTCAGACACTTCCTGTGAAGGAATCCCAGGGGTAATCATCAAAGCCAAGTTCCACAGCAACAAAGTCAAAGGATCCTCTAAAAGAAAGAACATTGCTAAAAGTGCCATTTAGCATGATTCTGCCAAGTGAAAGCGTTAATACATATAAAGTTACCAATTACATGTTTTTAGAAATTATATAATCCATTTTTGATGAGGAGGAGAGCATGGCCGGGCCGTGAGGGTGCACGACTGGTGCTGAGTGGCTCAATCAGCAGGAGAGAGATAAGAGGAGGAGTCGGGGATGCCAGAGGGAGAGAGAGATATTACAACACTATTTAGTTGACGATTCGATATGTATTGCGATTCTGTAAGTATTATGATTTTATGTTATATTTAACTTTGTTAACATCCCCCCCCCCACCTTT
Organism: Myxocyprinus asiaticus; assembly: GCF_019703515.2. Taxonomy (NCBI): domain Eukaryota; kingdom Metazoa; phylum Chordata; class Actinopteri; order Cypriniformes; family Catostomidae; genus Myxocyprinus; species Myxocyprinus asiaticus. The sequence continues at coordinate 42,428,817 of NC_059364.1, forward strand.
TGCTGGTAAAAGGTAAGGATGTTTAAGGATGTCAATGGCCAATTTTCCTAATTGATTAGTCGATGCACTGTCTGAGCTATTGGTTGACAAGGAAAGGAACCCAAAATCATTTTCATGTCTTTATTTCCAATAAAATATCTAAACATTCTAAAACAGAATATTTTTACTTAGTCTGACAAGCAAAATAGCATAAGATTTCATATCTTGTTTTTAGACAAAATTTTAGTCTGACAAAATTAAGTGAAATTTATGCTATAAAAATCTGCTCTGGGATCAGAAAAATAAACATGTTTCCCTTTCAATTAAGATTATTTTTCTTAACCCATTGTAAAAAAAAAAAAAAATTATGCATAAACTTTACTACATTTAAAAAGATTTATCTCAAAACAAGACTTAATATCTTATGCAATTTTGCTTGTCAATTAAATGTACAGTTGCAATCAAAATTATTCAACCCCCCTGACCAGCAATACATTCTGGTGATGTGAATTAAAACACATCAACTAAAACCTCAGAAAAAACAGTCAAAGTAAGCTTTTAATACACATTTTAGTGCTTTTGAGAATGTCTCAGTTACTGTTGTAACCTCCGTTCCTTGATGGAGGGAACGAGACGTTGTGTCTATGTAGTGACACTAGGGGTTGCTCCTGGGAGCCCCAAACACCTCCAATCTTTGAAAAAAGGCCAATGAGAATTAGCGAGTGGAATATGAATGCCACTCCCCCGGACATACGGGTATAAAAGGAGCTGGCTTGCAACCACTCATTCAGGTTTTGTGCTGAGGATCCGAGACACGGTCCCAGCCATTTCAGTGGATAGTACAACATTGTGGCAACAACACAATGTCTCGTTCCCTCCATCAGGGAACGGAGGTTACAACAGTAACCGAGATGTTACCCTTCAGTCACTCACTCGATGTTGTGTCGATGTAGTGACACTAGGGGTCCCTATAGAAAAACGCCACAACAGCTGTACCGTGTTACGTGAACTGCCTATGCAGGTGCAAGCATGCTGCTGCGTGCATAATAGCAGGTGCATCAGTCCACACTTAACCTCCCCCAATGCCCCACAAGACGTCATGTAGTTCCCCACAACCCAGAGGGGGGGAAGCGATGTAACTAGGTGCTATATGCAAGCGATACACCTGGCCAGCTGTTCCGTATTACCAAACTTACCTGTTCGTACCTGACAAAACACGGGACGAAACCGGCTCAACCCAGAGATCACAAAATCTCGAAGGAATTGGATGTTACCCAGCCTGCTGCCCTGCAGATTTCTGCTAGAGAGGTGCCATTGGCCAGTGCCCATGAAGATGCCAGACTCCTCGTAGAGTGTGCTCGTATTCCCAAAGGGGCAGTCACGGCCTGGGCCTGGTATGCCAGCACGATGATGTCCATGATCCAGTGGGCAAGACTCTGTTTGGAGACAGTGTTCCCTTTCTGCTGTCTGCCAAAGCAGACAAAGAGCTGCTCAGAGCATCTAGAGCTCTGCATGCGATCCAAATAGATGCGCAAAGCACGCATTGGACACAGCAATGATAAGGCTGGGTCTGCCTCCTCCCGGGGCAGCTTCGCTTGCAGGCTCACCACCTGACCCCTAAAGGGGTCGTGGGAACCTTGGGCACATAGCCCTGTCGGGGACTCAAGACCATGTGAGAACACTCCGGACCAGACTCCAGGCAGGTGTTGCTGCCAGAGGACGCCTGCAGGTCCCGAACCCTCTTGATGGATTTTGTGAGTGCAGTCAGGAGGGCTGTCTTCAAAGAAGGGGCTTTCAGCTCAACTGGCTGTAGGGGCTAAAATGGGGCTCTCCGAAGGCCCAAAAGGACCACGGAGAGATTCTGAGGGAAAGAGGCATAGCCTAGGAGGATTCAGCCTCCTGGTGCCTTTCAGGAACCTGATAATCAGGTCGTGCTTCCCCAAGGACTTACCGTCCACCATGTCATGGTGTGCCGCTATGGCGGCCACATACACCTTCAAGGTGGAGGGGAACAGCCGCCCCTCCAGCCTCTCCTGCAGGGAGGGAAGCACTGACCGACTGCGCATCTCTGGGGGCCTTCACCTCAGGAAGAACACCAATTTGCGAATGAACGCCACTTCAGGGCAAATAGCTGCCTCATAGAGGGAGCCTTGGCCTGAGTGACCATGTCACTCCACTGCCAGTGGTAAGCCACTTAAAGTCTTCTGCATCCCATCCAGGGCTTGCCAGACATGGAGATTCCAGAGGTCTGGGTGTGGATGCCAGATGGTGCCCCGTCCCTGGGAGAGAAGGTCCTGCCTCAGGGGAATCTGCCAAGGAGGGGCTGTCACGAGGAGCATGAGATCCGAGATCCAAGTCTGAGTGGGCCAGTACAGCACCACGAGGGTGACCTGTTCCTCGTCCTCCCAAACCTTGCACAATGTCTTTGCAAGCCAGCTCACTGGGGGGGGCGCACATTTGTGCAGCCCATAGGGCCAGCTGTGTGCCAGCGCATCTGTGCCAAGGGGAGCCCCCGTCGGAGAATACCAGAGCGGACAATGGGAGTATTTCCGGGAAGCAAACAGGTCTACCTGTGCTGTGCCGAATTGACTCCAAAACCACTGGCCCACCTGGGGGTGGAGTCTCGACTCTCCCCTGAGCGTCATCCACTGCGACAGCACGTCCGCTGTACGGTTCGGGTCACCTGGGATGTGAGTGGTCCGCAGTGACCTCAGTCGCTGCTGACTCCGGAGTAGGAGACGGTGAGCGCGTTGTGGCATGCGACTCGGTTGTAAGCCGCCTTGGCAATTTATATACGCCCCTGTCACCGTGTTGTCTGGCCAGACCAACACGCGCTTGCCCTGGATCAACGGCAAAAGCCTCCGCAGGGCGAGCAGTACCGCAAACAACATGACCACCAAGGTGGACATCGCCTGTCCTTGAGTGCTCGCACCATGACCTTCGTCACCCAGAGGGCGAGATCACTCACCGAGCGCAGCTCCTGCATCACATCGGGATCAGGACTACCCACGTGCAGCTCTTTCAGTGCCTTGGCCTGGTGTACTTGCAGGGCATGCAGGGTGGAGGCGGCCTGTCCAGCGGCACTGTAGGCTTTAGTCGCCAGAGACGACGTAGTCCTACAGGCCCTGGAGGGGAGCACCGGATGATCCCGCCAGGTGGCGGCATTTAGTGGGCAGAGATGCAATACAACCACCTTATCCACCTGAGGGATCTCCGCGTACCCATGGGCTGCCCCACCGTCGAGGGTAGTGAGAGCGGATGAGCTGGGAAATCGAGTTCGGGCAGAAAAAGGTGCCCTCTAGGACCTCGTCAACTCATCGTGCACTTCCGGGAAGAAGGGGACTGGAACTAGTATCTATCCGCGAGGGAGCCCAGGAACTAGTATCTAGCCGCGAGGGCTCAGGGAAGGGTGGAGAGTTCCAGTCCAACCCGACACTCGCGGCGGCCCGGGCAAGCATGGTGGTCAGCCCAGTCCTCGGCATCCGACATTGCCAGTGCGCTCTCTGACGCAGCGATCAAGGACTCATCCTGCTCACAAGCCCCGAGAGAGATGTTAGGCTGGCCGTGAGGCGAGCTGGTCTCATCTCGGAACTTGACGGAGGCAGATGAGCGTGCTGGGGAACGGGAGGTCTGCGGGGAATTACCCAGAGAGACCACGCCCATTGAATTGAAAGTACCTGTAGGTAGAAGGCGCAGTGCGGGGGGGGCGGCTGGAATGGCTTTCCCTCAGAGGAAAGAAAGCCGCGACCGCAATGTTGCCATGGTCATGTACTCGCAATGAGAACACGAACCATCCACGAATGCTGCCTCAGTGTGAGCGTGGCCCAGACATGTGAGGCAGCCCGTGGCCGTCGGAGGCGGAGAGATAATGACCACATCCAGGAATCACACAAAGACAGAAAGGCATCTTTAAAAAGACGTGCCTTTAAAAAGATGTTCTCGTCAATGTGTTGCTATGATAGAAGAAAATATACTCTTTGCAGAAATATACACTGTCTCAGTAGCGCTGTCGAAGCGCCCAGGGGCGTAGTCTGCACTAAGCGTGCAGAAGGAGAGAAAGCCATTGAAAAGCGCTGTATATCCAACAGCATACGCTTCTATCCGAGGTGAATGGACCAGCAGTGGAATTCAGCTCGCTGACACACAACCGCTCGGCTCAGAAGAAAAATCTGAATGAGTGGTTGCGAGCCAGCTCCTTTTATACCCGTATGTCCAGGGGAGTGGCATGCAAATTCCACTCGCCAATTCTCATTGGCCTTTTCACAAAGGTTGGAGGTGTTTGGGGCTCCCAGGAGTGACCCCTAGTGTCATTACATCGACACAATGTCGAGTGAGTGACAGAAGGGGAACAAATTTTAAAATAAAAAATAACAAATTCTCTCCACAAATGTCATGTCAAAAATATTCAACCCCCAAAGTCAATCATTTGTGGAGCATCCTTTATCCTTAATAACAGCAATAAATGTTTCAGATAAGTGTTCTCAGGCTTCAGACACCTCTCTATTAGAATGTTTACACATTTCTCATGAGCAAAAGCTTCCAGCTCATTGACATTCTTTGGTTTTTGTGCTGCCACTGCTTCCTTGAAATCCCAACAAAGGTTTGCAATGGGATTTTAATGATGGACTGAAAGGGCCATTTAAGGACATTCCACGACCTATCCCTGAACCAAATTTTGGACAACTTGGATGTATCCTTGGTGTTATTGTCATGCTGGAAAGTCCAGTGATCACCGAGCTTCAATTTACACACTGAAGGCATCACATTTTTCATGCCAAAATGGTCTGATACCTGAAAGAATCCATGGTGTCAGTCACATAGTCAGGATAGCCGTTTCCTGCAGCTGCAAAACACCCCCATAACAGAACTGACCCACCTCCATGCTTGACTGCGGGGATGGTGTCGTTCTTGTCATCACCTTGTCATCTTACCCCAGACATACTGCTGACCCATGGGTCTAAATCTCATTTTCAGTTTAGTGTCATACGTCTATAAAACCTTCTTCCAGGACTCCACAGGTTTTTTCCTACTTTCCTATTACTTCTTGAATATTCAAGTCAACATTTCCCTTGGTGAAGTTTTGCTTTCTTCCACACCCCAAGAAGGTTGCTGTTGTACCATATTTAAAAAATGTATGAACAGTGCTGCCAACTTTGTCTATTGGTGAAGTGCCTTGGAAATGTACTTTTAGCCATGACCTTTCTTGTGTTATAATCTCCTCTATTAGCTTTTGAGACAGCTTATTTTTAATTGCATTGTTTGCATAGAAATAAATTTTTGCTTACAACGCTAAAATTTAATTTTAAAACTTAAATAAGTGCCATTGCAGATTGATGACTTAATTTTGTTTTAAAACAATAACTTGTGTAGCCTTACATACTTAAGAAACAGCTACATGCAATAGGGGTTGAATAATTATGACATGGCTATATTTTAAAAAAATCCTGCTATTTACAAACATTAGGTTATATGACTTTGAATGTGTCACTCAACTGATATAGATGAACAACTGTATCTTGTCAGTAAATATATCTTGTTTTAAGAATGTTTAGATATATTTACTGGAATACGAGACAAAATACTAATTAAGAAAATTATTACTTTTGTTTTTTTCTGCAGTGGCTACATTATGTCCATGTAACCCCATCAGATGAATTCCATAGCGATATATAGATGCTAAGTACAGCCCTTTAACAATTAAACTAACCGATTTTCAACAATTCAATAGGCTAAATAACTTGTCTTATCACACTAAACTATCAAAGTAAGAAACAAGAAAATCTTCAATAGAGACCGGCACAAAACTGCTTTTGCGCATTCTGGATGCAGAATTATGCACTTCAATGTAACCAGAGCTTTTGGAGTCACCGTGCGATCTTCACTCCACATTCGAAGTGCACAGCTGTTATATTATAAAAATTGTGTCCAACAGTTTAAAGAGCCTTTTTTACTGCTAAACTATTTAAGGCAGTGTCAGACAGAATCTGCAGAACGACTCCTGAAAATACTCTACACACCTCCTCACAAATAAACCTGCGGATTATGCATAATTACAGGAACATTACCCACAGCAGAAGATTTCACGTTTGACAGTGAACAAGCAGCGCTTTGGTGGCTGTAGCAGAGGTGCATTAAAGGGCTAAACTTAAAGAATGGAGAGAGAGAAGTTCTTGGAGAGAAAACCTGTTTGTGTGGAACTCTGCACAAATATAGCTTCCTATATCTATCTATCATTAGATTAGCATATTAATAAAAAAACAAATTTTTCATCAGGGAGATGGTTTTAAAATCGTTTGTCTCAAAAATCACAATTTGAAACAGAGGCCCTATTTACACCTTGAATTAACATATTTCTTTGGTGATCGGATAGGATTACAATCGGATAAGACTTGACCACATTAAATGACGTGTAAATGCACCCAAGATGCATTGTGACCGGATCACTGAAACTAAATTTGGAGGTGGTCAGGGATGGATTCTGACCACATTTAAATAAGCTGTAAATACATATGTGTTTTCGTTATCCAGACACAACTACGGAAATAATAATTTTTTATAAATAATTTACGCTTCAGTCATGAGTTGTTAAAGTGCTGTGTTGCAGGTTCTTGTTTTTTTCTGTTAATTCTGCCATCGCAATGTGACAAACACAACAGACACTGGTTTTGCAATCTTGTCACCCGAACAATGAACAATATACTTGGAATATCTCTTCTCTCTCTCCTGAAATCCCCACTCGCTCGCATCAATCTCCTGTTTTCTAATCACTGTGGCTCGCAAGACACTCAAATGAAACCAGGCTTCACTTGCGTTTCAGATGAGAAGCATATTTAGCACTTTAAAAGCACCAAACACGTGATGAATATCATTAAATTTGACTTGCCAACTAGAAACTTAGCTTTGGTGACCGCCAGAAAAAAGAAAAGAAAATTCAATGAAGGAAAAAGTCTGACTGTTAAAGTGATGGAAAGCATTTAAATTATCCATCAATGTTTTTAAAATTCACTAAAAGACAGAAAATGTTCAGTTATAGTAGACTCTGACTGATGTAATATGTAAGTAGAGTTTTCCATTTTGAGCTGGTAACTTTGATCGGATCTCTATCCAATCGCAGTGGAGACGCATAGACTGCAAGATGTAAATGCAGTCCAGCTAAAGAATATCAAGATAGTATCTGGATATGAAAGCATGTTAATGCAAGGTGTAAATGGGGCCTTACAGTTCAATCAGTATTCTTTAGTTTTAAACATTGCCCACCAACATCTACTCAGTTTACTCAAATAATACACCAGTACTAGTATTACACATATAACTAATATTGGCATTATATTCATGCTTTATTTTTATGTTTGCCATTATGGAGTTTTAGGTTCCTTGCTACAGTAGCTTTTGGCTTGCTCACTGGGGACCTAAAGACAAATAATTTTTTTAAAGCATGATTTTCAATCACATTTTTCATTTGAACTGTTCAATGAGGACTTTAAGACATTACAGACATTACAGCATTGTTTTCTGTAAAGCTGCTTTGAAACTATGTGTGTTGTGAAAAGCGCTATACAATGACTTGACTTATATATAAATATGTACAGTAATGTGCTTCATATAATAAGCCCTTCCCTTTAAATACTTTCCTTCAAAACATATCCAAAACATGCAGTTTCCATGGTATCTTTTTTATTTTAAAATACAAATCTGAAACTATTCACAGGGTATCAATACAGCTGTTCTACTTTCCGTTCACAGAGGAACATGCTAACGTGTGTTGATATTCTGAGCTGTGTTGAATCTATGTCAAAAGAATATGTACCAAACTAAATATAGCGTGACGGTTATACCAACCTTTGTGTGATGCTTTTGGATGTCACTGTTTAACTGCATTAACCCATTCAGAATTTTACAATATATAAAATCAAATTTGTATTTATTGATTTTTGTCAAACATCTTAAAGACTGTCTACTGGGAGTTAAAGCTAAGTATGCACCAGGTGCGCAATAAAGCCTGCTTTCAAAACCTGTTTATTCTAACTTTTGTTGAGTGTTACATGCTACATTAGGACAGTCAATGGGTATGGAAAGGTTTAGATGTGAAAAACTTGATTTGACATATTAATCATGTTTCCCAGCCTCCGAAAAAACCCTCGAGGTACCTTAAATTTCCACAATATACCTGAGCGTTGACTGGCATGTAATTTCAAGATGGCTTCTTGAAAATGTAAATTCTGATAGAACAGGTGTTGAAAGAAAAGCATCATTTTGACAAGCTTCACTTGAATGATTGCAGTCCGATGTGATTGTGATGCACCCAGATAACCGTAATTTGAGTGCCACCTGAACTGAGTCATGTGTGACACATGACGGGACTGACCTCTAATCACCGTGAGTCCAAATCCCTAATGTAAAGCATAATCACATCCTCTGTGCTGTTTAGTCATACTCATGAGTTTAACTAACTGCTCACAGAGCTGCTAATTCTGGCAATTTCCCAAAAAAATAAAATAAAAATAATATATATATATATTATTATTATTATTTATTTATTTATTTTTGCTCAAATAAGCGTGTGAGCATTTGAAAGCAGTCGGGTGTCAGTAAGACAGTGTGCTGGTACTGAATTAAGTTGGTGCTCAGAACTACCGGTACTGTAGAATCACTGGTATTGTTACATCTTTTTTATTTTAGTACCACCTTGGTACCGAAGTACCGGTACTTTTGACAACACTATTATATACTACACTAATATATATATATTAGGGCTGTTGATTTTATGCGTTCATTCTGTGCTATTAAATATATAAAAAAAATTATAATTTCCCCTACCGTAATACAAGTTTGGAGAACCACCTGTTTTCTCCAGGGGGCAGTAAGCAAAACTCGCTGTATAGGCAGCGCAGAGCTTATCCAGACAGAGAACAAACCACACCTACCAAGGGCAGACAACACAAGATGAGAACACGTTCTTGCGTTCAAACACAGCTTGATGGAGTGCAAATCCGAAAGCAGGGATCTCAAGATGTGTTTTTCTAAGTTTCAAACTTCATTTAACTTGACACAGCAACCTAAAAACAGTACGTTTATGACACGACGCAACCAAGATGCTCCAAAAGCGTCCCTCTGATGCAGGTGTACATTGGTGCGTATTTAGACAAGCCCTTATAATAAATCTTGGACTGACTGACGAATTCAGTTGCAAAATTGATTGCTGTGAACAGTAGGCCAATGATTGGCTTATGTTCAATTATATGGAAATAAACAATATATTGCATTCTAAAGCAACTTTTTGTATTGTCTTTTTTAATGCAAAAATAATGAATTTTAATAATAATTTAAATATAACTATTTTTAATTAATCATTAAATATTAAATTATTGCTATATGAGGGGCTTTCTCAGCAAATATATATGTATGCGATTAAATCGACTGACAGCCCTAATATACAGTATATATATATATATATATATATATATAAGCATTAGGGCATTAGAGTTTTTTTTATTTATTTATTTATTTTTTGTGAGAACTTGTAAATATGTTAGATAAACTATAATATATTATAGACTTAACTAGCATCAAAGAAAGTGTCAAACACATCAAATATCTGTATCCTCCTACCCACCCTTAAATAGAGTGCAAAAGTCTGATTCAATTTTTTTCCACTGATTTTTTTTTTTTTTACGATAACTTATAAACCTCTGAAGACAGACCTACCGTGAGCTCTGAGGTTTTTTATAGATGGTATATGCTTCTGCTGAAGCCATCATTCCACATTATTTCAACTTATTACGTTTTTTTAAATGTTTATTAGCAGAATTCCTGGTGAAGAACTACACCACCTATGATCTAGCAGAGAAAGATCCACTAGTCAGAGAACTGAGCCAAACATAGCACTCCAAAAGAGCTCTGCAGCGACCGCCACTCCCATGACACACTGTGAATGACACAGTCGAGTTGGCCTCCCCACACTTTTTAAGCTACTTACAGTATATATTTGTATATATCTGAATATTTTCCAATAAACTTAAAATACATTGTTTCTATACCTTTAATGAACACCTTTAAACCTTGCGTCCCCACTTTGGTGAAAAATGGGGGTAAATGTCATACCCAAAATAAAAGGATTATTGCTCATGAGTCCCTCTGACTACAGACATAATCAAGGTATCTTTAGAAAGCTAACACCTGAGACTTTACTATGAAATCTTCTAAATTACTCAATCTGTTACTAACACAGAGAAGAAATAAATACACAATACTGTGGGATAGACACAACACAACACAACAGGCTAAATCCCTATGTCTTACCAAGCTATGTTTCAAATTTGAAAGTGATACTAGCAAAAATTAGCTTTTTGTAATCCTTTCTGTAAGTGCTTGCCTGTGTGCATTTCGGAACGCCCAGCATTGTCAAGGCGACCTAGAGCGCGTGTTTGAATGTTCCAATGAGAAGTGTTCTCACTTATGAAATGACGTGATAATTTATGCGAACTATTACCACCCACATATTGCCGTATTCGTAATTTCATTGGTTACATTTCCTCATAAATTACAACCCTCTAGAGTGCTATTGGTAGATTTTTTTATCCGAACAAATTTGCCTATGCATGAACAGACATAATCAGAAACGGCTGTTCTCATGCGGTATTGTCTAAAACTATGAAGCCAGTTTTATTCAGAAAACACCAGGGTGCGACACTTCTGTTCCAGACACTCATCTAAATGCATTTATAGGGTTTGTTTTATCGAAGGGCACGTTAGACATGCATAATTTGTCGAATAAAAAGGATGACGTCATCATATTTACCGGATTTCATGATGTAAACAATGGAAGTTCTATGGATTTTTATACAAGTTTGCATGTTTCTGGGCAAAGATTTACTATGGAAGTCATGTAATGGACTATTGCAGTCAAAACAGATGAATGTTATCACTGCTGCTGTAGGGCTTTACTGGTTGTTTAGATCAGTATTACTATCAGAAATAATTAATAATTATTTCTTTAGTTATTAATTAATATTTAAATTAATTAATTGAATCTAACTAATTAAAACCTCATATGGGGCTCCAGTAAATGTAGTGCGCTATGTTTAGGAGCGGGTTTGGTTATTAGCAATAATTAATAATTATCAAAGATAATTATTAAAATCAATAGAACACTGATGAGAATCAATGTTAGCTTTTTCTAATCCTTCAAATCAACAATTATCAAAGATAATCACCAATCATTAACATCTATGATACATTCATTAAAATTAACACTAGCTTATTGATCCTTCAAAATCAACAATCGCCAAAGATAATTATCAATTATCAAAAATCAATAGAATATTAATAAGGATTAACAATGACGGGGCACCACCCTGGAATCAGGCACTAATAACCAGATAGTATAACAGTCTCAATATTAGATTGTTTTCTTAGGAAAATCGACATCCGAAGAATATCGATTTTCGGGGGGAAAAAACAATGAATGAAGGCTTGAATTCGAGCACTGACATCCCATCAGCATGACACAGTGTATGCAAAACAAACCAAAACACTTCTCTTTGTAATATAACAAAGTTTATTTATGCAGTATATCAATTAATAATTAATACAATTCAGTCAATAAACTTCCGACTTACAACTACAAACTAAACAGTGATATGATTAGACATGGAAATCAAAATAATCCTATAACACATGAGGGTGTGCGCACAAAACGGCGGACATGACTCTCGTGGAGAGTATGTCACGTGAGACTTCCAGCCAGGGAATATGGCCGCGAATGTGGGCGGAGAGAAACCAGTCAATGGTAGCTTAGGGACAAAGCTGAGCTTTATCACGAAGCTATCTACTAGCCAAAAATGTGTGCCAGAATGTTTGTGAGGGGTCGCGTGCGTGTGTGTGTGTGGTTAGTACGAGAGAGAGAGAGAGAATTAAGTGACGGCCCCAAAGCCGATTTTGCGATCGTGGGAGAGAAAGCAGCTGTTAGTTTATCACTCAGAGACGCGGTGGAATGCTCGTAAACCGTCCCGCGGTCTTTGATTCTTTAATGGATAAACTCAGTTTGCTGGTCTCACCCACGATGGCGGAAAATGCACAACAGCCCAATGTGGTTGGACTACAATACAGCAAATCAAATTCGTGATAATTAATACCCTGAGTATTAATAATGAGCGGACATGGCGGTCCGTAAACTGTACAAGCAATAACCTTGATACACAAGAATAACACACTATAATATTCTATCTCTGCCCAGACATAAACCTCTTACTTGAATCGCATGAGGATGCAGAATGTGTGTTCATCCGTCCTTTTCAAGTCGGATGTTACTTCCTTGTGCCACGAGGCTGCACCTGACAGCAGCGATGAGCTGCGTCTACACACGGCGAGCAAAGTTGCTGGAAGCAAATCCCGGAAGCATTTCAGAGGTATTTCTACTCCTGATGATGTCATGGTTGAGATGCGTTCTGTCGTGTGCCTCATCCAATAGAAATTGAGAGTTCGATCCTTTAGTGAGCAAGGCTTCATGGGATTTGTAGTCTGTTTTGGACTCCCTTTGTTTGATTTTGGCGCGGTTTTTATCAGTAAGATTTATGACTTATGTGGCGGCCTGAGTTAGGTTTTACGAGTGTGTTAGGCCTGCCTTTGTCTTCTATCTGAATACATGAGGCCCAACACTGGATCAAAATCTACACTGCTGTAACAAAAAAAAGTTACGGAGTTCCTTCTTTGTTTTTGTGTTGTCCATTGTGCACTTTTTACACTTAATAAGAAATTATCATCTGAAAGTCATTTATATTGACCAATGCTTTCATTGGAAGGAATCTTCAGCCTTAGATCTTTAAAATGGTGTATTGGTTGAACAGATTACTTAATAAAGCGATACTAAACACATATGCTGAATGTAAACAATTGAAAACACAAGGCCGCCTGGGGCATTTGCACGGCAACAAGTAAACCAATAGTTTTATATTTTTCAATTGTTTTTAATCCAATTACATCATTCACAATGCTTCATGGGATTGTAGTTCATCAATAAAGATGTGAAGAACACATCTTTCATGTGTACCTAACTCTTATTCTTTATTTCCTTTTTTAAGTCCTATTTTCAAATACTTTTTACTTTAATTCAATGTTTGTAGCAACCTAGTCTCATAGAATGAACGTTACTATTAAATAATTTTTTTAACTGACTTTTACATGTCGCATTGTATGTTTTGCTTCAGTTTCCTGGTGAATTTACACTACATACAACTGTGCGTTTTATTCACTTTCACACAAATCACGAATACATTGGCTGATTTTGACTTTATAAACATTTATTTTTCGCACTATTACTTACACACTGCTACAGTATATTATAATATTTTTAAAAAAATTACTTTAATGTATCATTTGAAAAGCAGTACATTTTAACGCTTCTATTACAGACTCACCTACATTTACAAACTTATTGCAATGTCAATAGCTTGCACAGTAGCTCACCTGAAAATGCATTGGACTTTGGACTGTGCTTCGAGACCAGTCAAACACGCAAGCTGACACGTGAGATGATTGTGTCATATAAGCGACATGAGATGACGTGGTTGCTTCAAATATATATATATTTTCATGACACATTTACTTTTTGGACACTATCAGTTAGGTTTAGGGTAAGGATGTCTGTTTTGTTTACTTCTCATTTGTAATTAGAACACTACTGGTTAGGTTTAGGTTAAAGTTTTAGGTTAAAACCACCATCATTATTGGAGTGGTGGTGGCATAGTGGACTAAAACACATAACTGCTAATCAGAAGGTTGCCGGTTCAATCACCACAGCCACCACCATTGTGTCCTTGAGCAAGGCACTTAACTCCAGGTTGCTCCGGGGGGATTGTCCCTGTAATAAGTGCACTGTAAGTCGCTTTGGATAAAAGCATCTGCCAAATGCATAAATGTAAAATTATTGACATTAAAAACCAAAAATGTTGCCACGAGACGTAATGTTCATGAGACCAGGCTGGTTTGTAATGTGATTCACCTCGGAGCTGGTTGGATTGGTTTATGGCTTTAAACTCTTTTACGAAGAACTTTATGAAATCTCTTATGGAAAAAGGGAATGGGGAAAATACTTCCAGAACCAGGAAAGTTAAAAAAGTTGTCGGGCACAGTTGTGCTCTATGGTGATTTTAGCATGTAAAACCTCTTTTCTCGACTGTATCAACAATTAAAATGATTAAAATGCCATTATGGTACAATGCAAACAAGTAAATAATCTTATTCTGTTTTCTCAATTCTTACATTAAGTATAGTATTGAATGCAGATCTTGTATTTATTTTATGGAAATATAAGTTTACTTATATCTACAAACCAACATTTGGTCCCAAGTACCTAGATCCAACCGAGTAATAGTTTAAATTAGGCTAAATTTGCAACCCTGTTACCTAGTCTGCAGTAGTTTTTTTATTTTTTTATTTTTTTAGTCTTTATTTTGTCTATTTATTAATTTATTTATTGTTTACAAAGAATAATCTTTATTGCTAGAAAATAACAAAAATTACACATTATGGTTGCAAAATATGAGGTTGCAAAACTTGCAAACTTCATATAAAATGCCAAAAAAATACAATAAAATACCCCATTGATAAGCCCCCTCTTTTCACTGATCACTTGTTGAAAAAACAATATTGATTTACTTTTTCAAGAGTTTGAGGCCACAACTTTGCAGGCTCTATTCGTGGAAAGTACAGCACAAAATTGACAGCACAAAGCACTGCCCAGTAGTTAAATATAACAAACAGCTCTGAATCAATGTTTACATCTTGAATAAGTGTTCTGCTTTGTCACAGAGCACAACATAAGCCTTGGAACTCTCTTGCATATCTATAAATTCATTCATGTACCCAGGGGTGTAAAGTAATTGAGTAAAAATACTTAAGTATTATACTTAAGTATTATTTTGGGGATTTGTACTTTACTCGAATGCAATTTAAATGGAATACTTGTACTTTTACTTAATTACATTTCCAAAGAAAATTAGTACTTTTTACTCCTTACAATTTTATTTCAACTTGAAATGTACTCACTACATTTTTGCAGATAATTTTCTTTCATCTTACTGGACTGAAGCCACCTTTTCATTGCATCCGAAAAATGACAGATGACAGACCAGAGGTCAGTCTTTCAAATGGAGTGTCGCACAGCGGCTGTGTGGGGTTCTGACCATCTGCAGAGGCGGAATTTCAGATCTGATTTGAGCTCAGAAACATTTAAATATTTGTGCGACTAGAGCGTGTGTGACCACCCAACTGACTGTGATGTATTCATTCAAAACTATAAGCATCAAGTGAGAAAGACTGACAGTTTTTTTCTAAACACCTGCTACTTCTACAGATTTGACAATTATGAAGTCAAAAATCATCATTCATGTTGAAAAAAAAATACAAATAAAAATAATATATATATATATATATATATATATATATATATATATATATATATATATATATATATATATATATATATATATATATATAAACAAAAGGCTTTTGCAATTAAATGTGTACATGTCATTTATTTCTACACTTGCCTTCATATTTAAAGGGGACATATTATGCAAAATCCACTTTTTAAAATTTTTTGAACATAATTATTTAAACCACAAAATATGGTAAAAGAACATCCTCTTGTTTCTTTCCTTTCCCCATCAATAAAAAACAGTGTCTCCGAACGAGCTGTTCAGGTTTGCAGCCCCTTATGATGTCAAAAGTGGAAAGGTACCGCCCACGGCTGGAGAAGACATCTGCTTAGATCCAATCTCATTAATACTTGAGCGAGCAGCGCACAGACCGCCATATTTATCTACTCACTAGAACCACTTGTGCTAACTCGGACTGCTTCATCAACGATGGTAAACACAAGGCTGGATTTGCTTCAAATCTAAGGATCATGGATGGATCAATACCAACTCTCCATGACCCAACTTCAGATTTGCAAGTTGTAAGTTTTGCACTTTATACTTTTTTAATGTTTGCAATTTGGCTTTCTGAATTTGCTTGTTTGCACGTTGCGCGAAAAACGCTTGTTGTGAAAGCATTGTGCTTTGTGTAATGTAGAAACTAGTCCCTAACTACATTATTCCATAACAATGATGCTGTAGCTCAGTGTCGGTTATGATATAAACAGATTGCTGTCCTCCACAGTCCCGCTTGAGTGGTCATGCAATGAAGATTTTCCATGTAATAAAACCGGTCATTACTTCAAAAACGATTATGAAACGATAGTGGTATTTTTGACAACTATAGCTGTTTTTCATATTTCATAACTCGACCTTTGTTATGCACAATACACTAAGATGATTGAATTAGTGTGTTCTCCGTGTTATTTGCATTGTTGTCGCTGAGGTATCCATGGCACCAGCAGGAAAGGCAACAGGCCACTTCCAGAAAAGTGTGTGGGGAGCAGCAGCTCCTTTGCATTTAAAGCTACAGGCATAATATGCCCCTTTAAATCATATCTATAAAATTCTACTCCCTGTTTGCTGAATTATTATTGTTGTTGTTAATTACAATTATTACATAATTATATAACATAATTACAGTATTAATTATAATAATAACTATAAAACCAGTAATGATAATGATGATAATGATAATAAAAATAATGGAATATGAGTAAATATTAATTATTTATTAATTAATTATGAATTTTATTGAATTCATCCATCTGCTCAACATGCAGGTTTGGTAGCAAACCTCAGAAAACAATTCACAAAATCAACAACATTACTTTCTTCAAAGCTCTTTTTTTTTTTTTTTTTTTTTGTCTCAAGGGGCTGGGTGCTCTTTGCGTGACTGTGGCAATGTTTTTACGAAATAAAATTATGTGGTTCATAACACGTCTCAGGGCAGTTCCGAAGTGTAATGTTCTATCGAGATTTAAATCAACAAAACCCACCTGCATACCCTAAACCTTAAAACTAAACTTAACCGATAGTGTCGTAAAAAGCAAATGTGAGATGAAAAACATATTTTCTGAAGCAACCATTTTGTGGTGCATCTCTGACACTTTGGCTCACGTGTCAACTTATATCCTTTGTGTATGCAACACTCTATCAGTTGAGCTACAGTGCAATTTGATCACACTTAAATAAGCTTGTAAATAAAGTTGGTTATGTAATGCAAACGTTAAAATGAGACATGTGCTATTGTAAAAGTGTTTAGATGTCATAAGATAGCATTGTGTAAGGAACAGAGTGAAAAGTAAGTGTTTATTAACTGATAATCTGCCGTTTTACTCGTGATTTGAGTGAAAGGGGATAAAAGTAATTGTTGTTTTAGCGCCACTAGTGTTTATTTCACCAGGAAATTGTTGTGTTACGTACAACAGGCCACATAAAAATCATTTTGCAAAAATGTCGTTATTTTAACACGATTCTATGACTAGGTTGCGAATGCCACTCGAGGAAATATGTCGGAGACAGTAAAAAGGCAACTTAACAAACTCAGTCGAATTGAACAACATCTTCTCTTTCACAATCTCCTCTTTTGATTTAATTATAGCTAAGAAAAAAGTTACTTTTTACTTTTTAAACACTTTAGGACAACTTAATGTGAATACTTGTTTTACTTTCACTCAAGTATTTATTTATATATATATATATATATATATATATATGGGGGGTTAAATATTTGGACTTTTTATTAAGTATAATTTCTGAGTAATTTTTACACCCCTGCATGTACCTTTGAATATAAGGATTCAAAGACGCCTGCATCAATTGGGATGAACACGTCAGTGGGTTTTAATTGAGCTTCTCTGAGTCATACTTAAAGAAAAAAGCACTTTTGGAACTGTGTCCCTCTATTATCTCATTAATAAGCAAAGGCTAGCTGCTTTGAATGCAATGGAGATATTAAATATGTTGAAGGCTGATTTTTATTTCATTATTATTTCAAAGGATTTTTTTTGACAACTTGATTTCATTGTGTTCTATCCATTCAAATTTAAATGGAAGTTTACTTAATTCATTTGAGTTGGGATTACATGAATACTTTTTGTGATGTGAATTTAGCATTGACGATACTGGGCAAGGGATTTCCATTTCTCAGCATGCTTTGCATGGTATTCGATATGGAGAGTAAATGTTGAAAACAATGTTAAGTGTTATTTTATGTGTTTTGTGCAAGATGAATATAAAGGGGGGTACTTGTTCACGGAGCATCCTGACATTCATTAAATCACACTGTGGGCAATCCGAGCCTCCGCGTCGCAAAAACCCAGAAAGGCAATACACATCGTGGGAATCTTCACTGATGATGAACTGCGTGCACGGAGGTAAGCACTTCCTAAATTCCATCCTCTGTTACCACTCAAAAGGGAGAATAGTAATGATCCTTGTGATCCTAGTGTTAGTTGCGTGCATATATCTACCACAGTATAAACTATATAGCAATATCTGTACCGGTTGACACATATCCACCGTTGCACAATATATATATACCGTCTTACCGCTCAGTCCTATCTACTCAAAAAAATGCATCTATGGCTGAACTTGATTCAATCGTGAACAGAGGTG
Organism: Myxocyprinus asiaticus; assembly: GCF_019703515.2. NCBI lineage: Eukaryota > Metazoa > Chordata > Actinopteri > Cypriniformes > Catostomidae > Myxocyprinus > Myxocyprinus asiaticus. The sequence goes on from NC_059364.1 coordinate 42,447,332, forward strand.
ACTATGCAGCTCGAGTTCCTACGAAGGGGAACATTTTTATTCTCATCTGAAAATGCTTCTTTAGTCTAATAGAAGGCTTGAGAATCTAGATTGGAGTGTTTCCTCCAGTTGAATGGTTAATTACTGTTTTGTCTTGTTTTAGCTTGTGCTTTTTCTCAGGGTTTTGCCACAGTCTTAAAGCCCCCATACTTGCAAATCTAAGACAAAACAACATTAGAGCTAAGTGTTTAGCCAGATTTATTCGGGCAGAAAGGCACAGCCTAACATTCTAGCACTAGCTTAATGGCCTCTGATCGCACTGCCACAAGGGCAATAAACATTTATAATGTGAATTTTTGAATACATACTAAAATTCTAAGGAAAATCCTGTAGTTCTCTTTCCCTCTACTAGATGTGGAAACACTCATGATGCAAGAAGGACTTCAATACTTCTCTTTCATCTTGAATTCAATATATAGAAACCATTTACAATCTAGCATTGATCTCATGGCATGTCTTTCTGTTATGTTGAAGTTTTGGGGGTTACCATTAGTGTAAGATTGGAGCTTGAGCTAATGTGAGGCAGGTAGATATTGCACATGAAATGTATGTTTTCCAAGGGTTTTTGAAGTTGTCATACAGACTGACAATAATTCCACAAAAGTTTTTGTTCAGGAAGTTGAGATTTTGCTGAAGGATACAGCCCAAGAGAAAATACATAAATTAAAATGTGGACTTGTGGACTTGAAAAATGTGTGAATAAAATAAATAAATAAATAAATGTGTTTCTGCACTGAAATATTTTGTGCAAAATTGGTGTAACTGTTTAGTGTATCCGCACCAGTATGCTTTCATTCACAAAGAACCTCTGGCACAGTCCCTAAACAGTACAAATGTTTGCAAAAGGGGAGCAAAAGTCTGTGTCTAAAGATTTGTAACCGTTGGTGGACAAATTATACAAATTGAATCAACACATATCCTGAGAGGCCAGTGTATGAATCCATAAATTCAGCACTTCTCTGGCAAGGAGGCCATTTTTCATACTTGACCCATTCCCCGTCTTTGCCTGTTTTTTTTTTTTTTTGTTTGTTTGTTTTTGTTTTTTTGCTGATCAATTTCAATCTCACTGACTGGAGATGTAGCGCAGTAACTCTGAATTTTGAATGGTAGCTGTTAGAAAAATGGGTGCATTGCAAGAAAATCTAAATAAGTAGTAGACTGCTATGAGGTGAATGGACATATTTGGTGTTCTTCTTTAAAGCAGATCATTCATGGTAAAATGTGTTAAACTGAGCTGAATGAACTACACTCTCATTAGTAGCGGAAATTATCATCGAATTAGTCAGAATAAATTAACACACAAGGGGCGGGGAATATGTAGAACTTTGTAAATGATGTGTTCACATTCAGCACAGTTTTATGACTGCAGATTCTATGTGGGCCTGATAACTTTGTTTTCTTTTTCTTTTCATTTTTAACTAATTAAAATTTAAATTATGGAACTAAAAATATATAAACTGAACTTAGTCGTTAAAAACGAATATGAATATAAGGGTATTCATCCGTTTTTGTGCATTCGTTTTTCATGCACACAAATTGAACATACAAATGCAAAAGAAGGACAGGCTGCAAATGACCTGAATTTATTTATTTTTAAAAAAGAAAGAAAGAAAGAAAGAAGCTGAGTTAATCCTAGTTTGTTATTTTAAAATCTGTTTCATTTTGTTCTGGTAGAAAAATAAGAAGCTTAGAAAGAGTAAACAAAAACAACAACAACAACAAAAATCACTCAATGATTACATCGTTACTATTAATGGCCATTCAAATTGTAAACATGCTCCATAAATAATCTTGCTTTTGTAGGCTGTAAAAGCCTGTCTCTCTCTGGTGTAGCACACAAACTCCACACCTTGTCTCTGTTAATAAACAACTGCGATAACTGAATATTTAGTAGTGATTGATTTTCCAAATCTAACTTGTATCACATTCACATGCTTGTTTGTCTGTCTGTCTGTCTGTCCTATCAACCACTCAGAACACCTTAGCAAAAACTTATTAACATCCTAGAAATCATTTAGCAATTACTCAGAACACAACACCTGAATTACTCAGCAACATCCTAGTTGTAACTACCTACCAACCATTCAATACAACATAGCATTAGCCTAGCAACCACTTATATCACAGAGCAACTATTTACCAATTTATAAGCAACCACCCAGAATGCCCTTGTGACCTACTTACAATGCCCTAGCAACCATTTAGAACACCTACAGTAACTGCCTTGCAACTCAAAACACCTCAGTGATGCCATAGTAACTGCCTTGAAGCCAGTCAAAGGACATAAGCAATAGCCTAACAGCCACTTAGCAACACCTTAGCAACTACTCATAACACTTTAGCAACTTCTTAGCAACCACACATAGCACATTAGCAATAAGTTAACAACCACTTAGCAAATGCTTAGTAACCACTTAGAACTCCTTAGCAACTACAATGCAACCACACAAATTACATTAGCAACCTGTCAGAACACATTAGCAATAAGTTTAACAACCACTTAAAACCTTAGTAACCACTTAGACACCTTAGTAACTGCTTAGCAACTTCTCAGAACACTTTAGCAACTGCTTATGAACCACACAAAGCACATTAGCACCCAGTCAAAACACATTAATAATAATTTGGTCATTTAGCACACCTAACTTAACAACAAATTAACAATAAGTTAACGATCATTTAGCAACACATAAATAACCACTTAGAACACCTTAGCAACACCTTAGCAACTACTTGGCAACCACTCAAAACACATTAGCAACCTTTCAGAACACATTAGCAATAAGTTAACAATCACTTAGCAAAACCTTGGTAACCACTTAGAACACATTAGTAACTATCTAGCAACTACTCAGAACTCCATAGCAGTTGCTTAGTAACCACGCACAGCATATCAGTCAGAACACATTAGAAATATGCAAACAACCACTTAGCAACACATTAGTAAACACTTACAACACCTTAGCAACTGCTTAGTAACCACAGAAAGGATTTAGCAACTGTTTAGCAGCTCTCCAGTAACCACACAAAACATCTTAGCGAATACCTATCAACCACTTACAAACAAAGCCTAAGGAATATAACTGCCCAAGTGTTTTAAATTTTCAGACAAGAGACTTTTCACAAGCCAACATTCAAAGTTTGTCTAAATGAACTGCCGTGGGCTGTGTCCCAATAACATTGCAACTTAAGCTTTTGCGATCATCTTAACTAATGTCCCTCATTATTTTAAGATAGTGTAATGCCTGTTTCCCAAACTAGCACATAGATCGCGCGTTACAAAGTAGAACTCATGTGCTTCGTTACGGAAGCTGTCTTTCCAAAGATGCTGATCACTTTTGCCAATATGTCTAGGAGTTTGTCTTCTAAACATGAAAATAATGCGGAAATTCTGACAAAAATGGAAGTTGTTTGTAACCTTGTTGAGGCACCGAAAGTTATTAACTAAGAAATAATGATGGCTTTGGTAAGACAGGTTTTTAGATGTATTGATGCTCACCTTCATAGAGATTAATGAAAGTGCAGCAAGAAATGCACATACTGTGAATGCACGCAATGTGCATCGGCTCTCACTTTGCCTAAAGTTTTGTTTCTTTGGTTGGAAACTGAACAGATGCACACAGAACATGATTAAAATGATGGACATCAGTACTGAACTACTCATAGACCAATCTCAATATGAATAGATCATCTGGATAGAGTTCTAGGCACTGTGTAGTTGTAGCTTTTCTGCCATTATGTAGCATGCGACTTGTGACTGTAATGTAAACAGACTATAGGACTATTTGAACCAGACACTGGAGGAAGGGAGGGAGAGAGAGAGATAAAGGGAATCGCTCACGGCACTCTTAGACTTGAACGAGCGGTTCACGCATTTTTTCTTACTACTTAGATAACGCTACTTTTGGGAAATATGCCGTAGAGATTAAGTACTACTTAAGTGCTACTAACATTCTACTTATTGCTTCGGAAAACCCAGCCCTTGTCTAATTTCATTTATGATTTGTTTGTTTCTGCTTGTGGTGGACATGCAGACATCACAAGATTATGAGGTGGAGACAATGTCATTGGTTTTTCAGTCCCTGCCTCATCCTCATTGTGTCCACACCTGCTGTTCTAATTATCTTTACACTGTTCAATTTCTGCCCTGAGGCTCTGGGCTTTCACATGTTATACACCACTGAACACTGGTTTATTTTTCTCTTAAAGGCAGTCTGACTGAAGCGGATCCACGGATGCTCGCTTCCTCCTTTATCTAAATTCTCATCAGATTTCATCCCCATCTTCCAGGTTTCTCAGGTATCTTTCAAATCAAGCCTCTGGAAGCTCTACTTCATGGCATGAGGAAAATTCTGATGAGCTGAGCATTGTGTTTCAGGAAATGGCATTAGACAGTCAAATGGTTCTGAGGTCTCTTGGATGAATTTTTTCTTGGGTTTATAAGGATTGTTAAGTACTTTTCATTGACAAGTATTGATGATATCAAACAAACACTGCAATCATTTTATGAACTGTCAAAGGTAAATTAGCATGTTTCTAGAGATGCACAGGTATTGGTATCAGCATTGTGTCGGGCACTGTGCTCATGAACTCATAATTCTTCAAATCAACCTGGTCTCAAAGAATCGTGTTACGATACCAACATTTTTGCCATTATTGTCATGTAGCTTGTTGAATGTATTGCGGCAGTTCCGAGATGAAATGTCCACGGAGTGGCGCTAAAATCTAGTTACATTTTCTACCAAACAGATGTGGTTTTCAAGTATTTCTTCTCTATCAAGTTTTAAATAAACAAAACCAACCTCCCTACCCGAAACCTTAAACCTAAACCTAAATGATAATGTCATAAAAAGCAAATGTGAGGTGAAAAACGCAATTGGTGAAACAACCACGTCATTTTGTGGTGTTTCTATGAAACTTTCGGCTTGCGTGTCAACTCGCATGCTCTTCAGGACTCCAATCCCTGGTGCTCAGAATCGCAAGAGCAACACTCTTAGCTACTGCGCAATCACATTCGAACAAGCTTGTAAATGTAGTTGGTTATGGAATGAAAATGCTAAATGTATCACCTGAGTCATGCGCTATAGTAAAAGTGTTTTGATGCCATAATACAGCATTGTGTGAGGAACAGTGTTGGGTAAGTTACTCAAATGAAGTAATCTACTACAAATTACTAATTACTTATCTCCAAATGTAATCAGATTACTTTACTGATTATTTCATCTAAAAGTAATCAAATTAATAATTATTTTACTTTGAAGTAACTTTCTAAATCACTTTTCCTAGAAAAGTTATGATTTTTTGCTGAAATTCAAATTGTCTATATTTACTCCTCATTCATTGTCTCACCCTTCAGCTGTCACATAAATGCAAACAGACGTACATATGAATTAATATTTTAAATGTATTATACATATTACTTTAGCGCAAATAATGTACTTAAAAGTATTTACATTAACTGAAAGTCAGTAACTGTAATCTGATTACAAGTATTTAAAATATGTTACTTTTTTTTTTTTTTTACTAAAAAGTAATTAGATAACTAATTATTTTGTAATCGGACACACACAAAACTGATGAGCAACAGGGCAAAAAGTATGTTTTTTTTTTATGAAGTGATAATCTGCCATTTTACTCGTGATTTGTGTGAAGGTAAATAAAAGTAATTGTTGTTTAAGCACTTCTAGTGTTCAATTCATCAGGAAACTGTTGTGATACATACAATAAGCCACGTAAAAAATCATATTGCAAAAATGTAAGTATAGTAACATGATTCTATAAGACCAGATTGATACAGATACATGCTGCAAAAGTTAATAATATATTGAAAATGTTGTCACTCTCTTTTTGTTTTCCCGTTATTTTGTATTGCATTTCTCCAGTAAGTCTCAGAGGAGTAAAAAACATTTCTTTAAAAGTAGTAAGCGCTTTGTAATGCAAATCCTCTGTTAAGAAATGGCACAATCCATCTCTCTACCCTGTACATTCAAAAATCAGCATCACCGCCTTTTTTTAAACATTCATATTCATAACGCAATCATTCTGCCTTCATAACATTCCTCAAGGCCCCCTCTATGACATTCTTTATCACATACAGAAACGGGTTCATCCTCTCCCTGCGCTTTATCGCAGCCCCCAGAGCAATTACTCTCCCACAGGATGCCAGTGCACTTCAGCATTCTTCTCCTCACATTACAATTACTCTGGGAAGGAGCAGAACATGACAGCAACCTCAAACGTCACTCAACGCCTCCTGATGGCAGTTCTCTCGCATGCTTTAGACTGAACGCCATTGTAGCTATTGCACCGGTAAAAGCCAAGCTCAGCTCCAGGCCTGCATTTTAGCTGCACAATAGCAAGGGTATTTTACCGCTGGTGAAAGGGTTAGCTTTGCAGTGGGGTACGTTGGAAGCCAAACAAAATGAGAGACTCAAATGTGGTAAAGTACAGAGGACAAAACACAGTGGGATGGAGATAAACATGTGACACAAGCGCACAAATATATGATAGCTTTTTGGGTTTACATGACTTCAGCTTCACTAGTGCATGGGCCATTGCACTAGTGCCATTTATATATTTGTTTGCTATTGGTTTGTTTCCTGCTACAGCAAAAAAAAAAAAAAAAAAAAAAAAAAAAAAAATTACTTTAGCATTTTGAGTCCATTCAGAGCAAGAAATCTTAAAATAAAAAATAAAAATAATAAATAAATAAATAAACCTTAAAATAATACATAGTGTCTGTGATCAGGCTGGCCAGTATGCCAGGATGTACGTTTTACAGTTTTCCTGATGAACCACTAGGTGCCACCATGATGATTCTGATTGCCTCTGGACTGTTTCTGGTTCCAGTCTCCATAAGAGGAAATGTAAAAACTAATGAAACGAGCAATTTCAGATGAAGAACAACAACCATTTAAGTGTTAGTTGGAGTAAAAATTATTTCAGGCTACGTTTGTGCAATTGTTGGCAGTCATAACAACTTGAAATATTTAATGATATTAATGTAACTAACCTCGGGTCATTGGTTCATGTCGTCTACAAACTCGTGATGTACTGTCAAAAGACATCATGGCTCAAAGGTCAAAAGACAGCGTAGGTCAAACCTCACATTAGCCGCTAAAAACATATGCTGATGCGAGTAAAAACACAGACTGGAAAACGGAAACTGGCATCCATTATAAATCTCGTAACACTTCTGTGTTCAGAAAAAAAGGTGGATTGAATTCAACTGCTGTGCATTTACATGTGTGTGTGTCTATCAGCCATTTTATCAGACTGAACATACCGTAAATTTGGCAACAAGTTCTGCAGCTGAAATCGGTTTGTGCTTACCAAAATCAGAACCACTGCCCCCAGTGGCCGAAGCTGGAAGTGTTGTTGAGGTGAAATGCCCACAAGGTGACACCAAAAGCAAGTTGTTGTTTTTGTTGTTGTTGTTGTTGTTGTTGTAAATGATGTAATACAGTAAATAGGAATGCATATTTTATTAACAATACACCCTAACCCTAACCCCATCCCTAAACCTAACCATCAGTGGAGTAAAAATGTAATTTTAGAGCAAAAAATGCATCCCTTAAATCGTGCTAATCATTATTTATGTGAACACAATTACTTTCTGGTTTCCATGTGACCACAATGTCTCAGATATTGCTAATAGCACCACATGGAAAGGTAAACACATTTGAAATAATGCAAAAATGATGGGGGCCAATTGTCAGTGAATTATCAGAATTGTGTTGATTTCAGCAAGGGTACATGAACATTCAGAAGCAACATGTCGATTTCCCGAGTGATCACGTTGAATGTGGCTTATTCAATTAGAATTTAGAGTCGGAACTGCCAATTTTATAGTTTTTTTAAATCTTTTTTTATTTTTTTATTGGTTACTGTTTACTCTGTTTAAGATTTTGGTGAAACCTTCCACCCCTAGTCTGTGATTACAAAGTTACAATTAAAACTTCAAATCATCCTGATACTTGATCAAAAACTGGCCCATTAGATGACATTATGTTGTGCTGACAACGTGAACAAATAAGCATTTTTATGTAAGTGTACTTAAGTTTAATTTCTCTGTAAGGCAAAGTCAACACATCAATAAAAAAAATCAAAGACTGCTGCTCTGGCCTAAGAAAACTTGCAGAAGTTTGCTGCATGGAGTAAAAGTCTCTTTGCATTTTATTCACCTCTTTTCATGGTAATAACTATGATTACACACAATCTTATGCCACAGACTGCTGAGTGAACATGAGGGAGTGATTAATGCTTTGAAGACTATAGCAATTACATAATGTTTTCAGAAATTAAGTGCAAATGTTCCAAATATAAGCACCAATCAAGCTTTTACTACAGGTATGTCATGCTACAGGTGTGACAATGGCAGCTGTCTCACTTTCAGACGTGTCGCCCGTAAAGCCCACAAAGGATTGGCAGCGTTTTGATCCCACATTCAGTGCAAACTAATCCAGTGGCCTTTCAGCTGTTTGTTTTGCTGCCTTGAAGCAAAGTCTAAAAGAGGATGCAGTAAACATCTTTATTCAATTACTTGAAAAAGATTAGAGAAGTGTTAGATCAATCGCCCATGTACTTTTAATGCGAAAAACAGTGATAACAACCCGTGATTTCCCTCTGAGGCTCAAAGCATGGAAATCACACCCAACCTGCTAATCTGCAAAAAAATAGCTGGGGAACATGGGGGCAAAATGTGTTGAGTGGGGGGAAAAAATGGCATAGAGTGGTCACGCTATAATACCTCTGCGAATCAGCCCAGTAATCAGAGTATTTGCATATAACAGTGAATGGAGGAAAACGTCCATAGCAACCTCTACTTCATTTGGTTTGGTGAGTGGTTTGATGTAATGGACTAATAGATTGACTAACTCTTTCAGAGATAATGCTTTTAGAGATATTACTAGAGATTTTGAGGCGCTATCTTATTTAGATAACTGTAACGCTTATCTGTCTTCTGAGTAATTATTTTGCCATGCCAACCAGAGAAGAAGAGAGGTAGAAGACTTTGTTTCTTTGTCCCCTGTTGCCTTAAGATTGTTAAATAGTAAGGCTGGGTGATGCAGTGCATTCAGACAGTATTCACATTCACCTTCACATTTTGTTATGTTGCAGCCTTATGCTAAAATGCTTTAAATTATTATGCTTTTTTTTTTTTCACATCAATCTACACTCCATACCCCATAATGACAAAGCAACAAAAAAAAAAAAAAAAAAAAAAAAGATTTTTTTTTTTTTGATAACTTTGAAAATTAATTAAAAAGAAAAAAACTGAAATATCAATTGACATAAGTATTCAGACCCTTTGCTATGACACTTGAAATTTAGCTCAGGTGCATCCCATTTCTCTGGATCATCTTTATGATTTTTCTACACTTTGATTGGAGTTCTCCTGTGGCAAATTCAATTGGAAAGGCACACACCTGTCTATATATAATTATAATAATTTTATTATAAGGTCTAACAGCTGAAAATGCATATCAGAGCAAAAACCAAGCCATGAGGTCAAAGGAACTGCTTGCAGAGCTCAGAGACAATATTGTGTCGAAGCACAGATCTGGCGAAGGCTACTAAAAACTCTGGCTGCATTGAAGGTTCCCAAGAGCACAGTGGCCTCCATAATTCTTAAATGGAAGAAGTTTGGAACAACCAGGACCCTTCCTAGAGCTGGCCGCCCAACCAAACTGACTGGGGGAGAAGAGTCATGGTAAGAGAGATGACCAAGGACCAGATGGTCACTCTGGTTGAGCTCCAGAAATCATGTGTGGAGATGGTAAAAACTTGCAGAAGGACAACCATCACTGCAACACTCCACTGATCTGGGCTTTATGGCAGAGTGGCCAGACGGAAGCCTCTCATCAGTGCAAGACACATAAAAAGCACCTAAAGGACTCTCAGACTGTGAAAAACAAGATTATCTAGTCTGTTTGGCCTCAGTTCCAAGCGTCATGTCTGGAAGAAAACAGGCACCGCTCATCACCTGCGCAATACCATCCCAACGATGAGGCATGGTGTGGTAAGCTTGTCACATCATACTCAAAAATACTTGAGGCTGTAATCACTGCCAAATGTGCTTCAACTAAGTACTGAGTTAAGGTTCTGAATACTTATGTCAATGTGATATTTCAGTTTTTTCTTTTTAATAAATTTGCAAAGTTATCAAAAATCTGGTTTTGGCTTTTTCATTATGGGATATGGTGTGTAGATTGATGTGAAAAAAATGTAATAATTAAAAGCATTTTAGCATAAGGCTGCAACATAACAAAATGTGAAAAAAATGAAGGGGTCTGAATACTTTCTGAATGCACTGTATATTGAATATTCACAATGTATTTGCAATGATTTTGCTGCCGATATGAAATTAAGCAATTATTGTGAATATTGCAGTGTTATTAAGTTCGATACATTTCTGTGAATCAGTTCAAACCTGTCTGCTGCAATGAATTATTTAAAACTCTGATTCAACAAATAGTTTGCGTCATAACTTTTTTGAGACGATCTCTGTCCACACTGTCGTTTTCAAGTGTTTTCCAAGTGTTGCTCGTCCACACTGAATCTTATGAAAAATCTGAAATCCCTTACTGCACATGCAAAAAATTGCCATTCCATGTATGCTCTGAAAAGCAGTTGTCCTCTTGTTCCGTCACCGGACGGCAATTCTGAGTAAACTTCCTGTCGCCTTTGAAGGAATGCAATGTGAAGGTTGTACAAAGTAACATTTATTTTTAACAACGCTATCAAAGTGAATAGAAAGCTCAACAACACGGCTACAGCATGGGCCGCCATCTTGATTGTTTTAGGTTGAATGGATCACATGACTGCGTCACATTACAACAAATATGTAATTGTTTTAAGATATCTACGTTTTCCCTGTTTACACTACAATGTGAAGACGGTGTTTTCAGAGAGTGGAGAGTGTTTTTTCGAAACGCTCAGTTTTTGCTGTCAAAAACACTGTCTAAGTGTGGTCTTTTGTATTTTACTTCTTACATTAAACATTTTAATGTTGATTTGGTTGTAATGGCTGTTTGGTTGAAATAATGGTTACTCTGATAAAATATATATACAGTATATATATGTATTTATATATATATATATATATATATATATATATATATATATATATATATATATATATATATATATATGAGAGAAATATATATAGAAATATTTTAGCAAAATTGCCCAGCCCAATTCACTAGAGGTTTTAGGCCTTCTACTTGCAAAATATTTATTTTAGAATCTATATATTTTTTAAAGCATTACATAGAGGAAAAAAAGGAATAACCTTGAATACACAAGTTATACTGCATACTGAGATAAGAAAAACAAGTAAATAAATGCAAGGGAAAGCAACAAGAACAGCGATAATTAAGATTTCTTAAAAATCTGCCCAAACATATGGCGAGAGCTGTAGTGCAAAATGGGTGGTGCCTTGGAAAACACTCCACGAGGTAACAAGTTTATTTGCTCATGTGCAGTTTTTCACTCGTTGCCTCCAACTGTCTGTATGCATAGTGTGGCAGAGGCAATTAAAACAGTGGCAATAGCTTACAAGGGTTTTATCCAGTGTTGGAAAAATCATTTATTCATGCACCCGCGAAGTCAGCGTTAGAGAGGCAAGCAATTTGGCTTCCCTCCAGCCCGCCGCAGAATTCTCCACTCTTTAAAGTCGAGCTTCCAGGGGGAGCTGAGTGTAAAGACTATGTGGTGACTTCACAATGGTGGTGACAAATTATTGGGTCAACTGTCTGTGGAAGCAACTACCTAAAATCTAATGTACACAGGGGCAAATTCTGCTCCCAAAGCTCGAGACTGTACAAACATAACCCTCATTAAATCACACTGGCAAGGACGTGGTGTTTCCTTGGATATGTCTTTATTGATGCGCTGTGTGTGTGTGATTATTTGTGGAGCCAAAACGTTGAGTAAACAGTTTATACTCCTTGGAAGTAGAGATAAGGCACAGTGCCGCTGTTGGGGAATGTATGGAACTGCAAGGCTATTCAGGTCTCCAGACTAATAAATCACTATCAGATACTCTGAAGTACCCTCTCTTTGCCTCTATTGTATAAGGGATGGCAAAAATGACATACCTATAGACTTAGCTTCAGCTGAAACTAAAGATTGAATTAAAGGCACATTAAAATACCAAAATAAACATTTTCATAATTTACTCATTCTTGTAGCATTCCAGACCTGTATGCAATATTCTTTATTTGACTTGACTGCATATTTGATTTGAGAGATGTATTACAGTTTTCAGGGAATAATTACGTACATTTCGTATGGCTTCATAAGACTTAAAAAATATAGCGCACAAGTCGTATGGATTACTTTCATGATGCTTTTATGGTGATATTTGTGCTTTTAGGAAATTGACGGATGTGGTCACTATGAACTGTTGTTGTGTGGAAAAGAGCTGCATGAAAAATAGTTAAAAGTTAGTTTGTTTAGGTTATCAAATAATGACGGAGCACTTGCTCTTTTTTTATTCTAGAGCCGTATGAAATATGACCTGGATATGTTCTTGACAGTTTTCGTGAGATTTACCCAAATATAACTATCTCCTGGTCTGCAGTACATATCATGCCTATCTTTGCTGAGAAAAGTATGGCCTGCAACAGGTGCAATAAATAAAAAAATGTGTCATGTCAATGGGTCTCTTTCACTAACCTCTTTCACTAAACGTATTTGTGTGAAAAAACTGTGTGTGAATGTTTTCACTAACATTTATATGAAACTTAGGATACAATTTAGAACCAACCAAAATCAAATGTTTATAATTACATGCTCCTAGTGGCCCTAGATAAAAGTAAATAATAATAATAATAATAATAATAATAATAATAATTCTGAGCATTATAGCTTGAACAACAACAAATAGTATACAAAAAAAAAAAAACATTCTTTATAAAGGCCTACAGTAGACAACACATGATTGGCTGCATGCTGAATCCTTTCTGTTACTATGAAACATTTATTAAATATTCTAATAATATTATATATCAGTGGTGTGCAGTGCATAAATACCTCTTCAAAACCATAACGTAGAGCAGTAATGTAGAGCTATAGTGTAATAATGAGCAGTTTTGATTGGCTTCCGCTAACCGCTAACACTGCGAAGATATTTCAGATGCATTTATTTGTTAAATGCATATACATTTTTAATATAAAAAAAGAAAATACTGTTTCATAATTTATATAAATTTTCCTTCTCCATTTTTGTCACCCCTTCTCTGAAGGGTTTGAAGGGGCTGACTGCACGCGACATACAGTATATACACTACTGTTCAAAAGTTTAGGGTCACTTACTCTTTTTTTTTTTCACATTTTAGAAAAATAGTAAAGTCATCACAACTATGGAATAATAGAAATGGAAATATGGGAATTGTGTTGTGACTACATTTTTTTATGTTTTAGCATCTTCAAAGCGGCACACTTTGCCTAGAATTTGCAGACGTACTCTTGGCATTTTCTCAACCAACTTCTTGAGGTATCACCCTGGGATGCTTTTTAAACAGTACTGAAGGAGTTCCCATCTATATGTTGGGCACTTATTGGCTGCTTTTCTTAATTATTTGGTCCAAGTCATCCATTTCAAAAACTTTTTTTTATTTTTTATAAAATTTTCGTTTTGTAATTAAATAAATTAATATGTTGGCATTCAGATCAAAAGCTTTTTAAGATTATGTGAAACATTTCAGGCAAGTAACCCCAAACTTTTGAACGGTAGTGTATATGTCTATATATATATGCAATATAATGCCATTTTGAGAGTCTGTGATTTTAATATGTGGTTTTAGTTGGTTCACTAAATTTTAGAGTAAATTTAGAATAAATTTAAGTGCAAACTTATTAATGAATTATGATTTCTGCACAAAAACGTTCACACACAGACTTTACCAAAAAGGACTGTATTTCCTAAAAACATCGCAAGCTTAAGTCGATTGCAGAGACCATTGGTGCCAATGGTTTCCACAGTCTACTTAGGCTTACAATGCTTTTGGGAAACGCTGCCCTGCTCTCATAGAATCAAGCTACTATACCTACATTTTTACAAAATGATTTTAACATGACTCTCTGTATGTATCGCAGCAGTTTCCTGGTGAAATAAACATAAAAGGCGATACAACAAAAAATGTATTCCCTCTCACACAAATCACAAGTAAAATGCCAGATTATCAGTTCAAAATCATCAGGTTTAGGGTATGGAGGTAAGTTTTGATGATTTAAATCTCGATTGAGCATTACATTTAAAAACCTCATCTTTTTGGGAGAAAGTGTATCTAGATTTTAGCGCCACACAGTCGACATTTCACCGCAAAACTGCCGAGATACGCATAAAGAGCTACGTAACATTATTTTGCAAAAATGTCACCACAATCAAGTAATTTTCATGAGATCAGGCTCAGTTTTATACTCAAATATGTGCGCATGCAAGGCTAGTAAATGGAACCCATTAAAGGCGCAGTCACACATGCCTTTGCATGGCCAAATTCCACGGGCGAAGATGGCTTGGGCAGACGTTGAGCATGTTTTAAACCAGCAAAAATATAATTGTCAAGCAGTCTCTTTTTAATGCTGTACTTCATATTCTGTGAGAGTGAAGTTAAAAAGAAACTCACCAATAATAAGCACAACCCACACAGAGGTCACTGCCAAACCAAGCAATTTCCCACTGGTCAATGCAGCGATTTTGCCTGTCAAAGTTCACCTAACTTAAACTCCACGCGAAATCCGCGAGGGGAATTAATCGCGTGAAATTCATGATCACACGGATTCCCATTGAGATGACTGTATTTTGCCTGCGGAATTTCGCCATGCGAAGATAGGTGTGACTACACCTTAATATGTAATATGTGGCCAAATCTTTTTCTTTGCTAAAAAATCTTTTTGGTCACGGTCCTGCTGTGAACATCCAGGAATATTTGCACAACAAATCCACACTGACAGCAGGTAGTTGATGAAGATTCAACTTTTGTGAAGTCCTGCTGGTGAAACGCGTGTATGCGCTTTGAAAAACAACAAATGCAGACTCCAACAGCACACTTGTCAAAGCAAGGCAGCATTACTCAAAGGTAAGGTCGGTCAGCTCTCATAATTAATCGACCTGAATGACAATCTTTTCAGTATTATACTGTAATGCTCAGAATACAGTGTAACACAAATCCTGCTCATCGATAACACAACGGTAGTTGTTTCTTTTGCCACTCTCTTAGGGAAATATGTCTTTTGGGTTTACCACCAACTTACTGTAAGTAGATTAATGAAGCTCTAATTCCATTATTTTGCTAATTGACTACTCGCTTTGCTTTTGGCTTCAACAAAACAGCCGCTGTCATGTGTTGCTGGCAATTTTGGCAGGTGGCTGAGTCCGTGTCAAACATGTTGATGCTCAGTTAGATACACAAAATCGCATATGGGCAGTTGCGACATCTTTTATTTATTTATTTATTACTGTACTGCGTATATCAAATCAGAGTTTTGACCTGGTCATTAAAAGAATCATGTTTACTATTTGTGATTTGAATTTATATAGAAAATACATATTACATTAAGCTCAAATGCTAATTATTAGTTTCAAAGTAGTCCTGCGGTGTGACAACTCCATCTAAAACTATTTTATACAGTGTCTTTCAAATTGTACAGTATTTAATGTACAGTATATAATTTATTATGCATGCAGTTTTTGTGACTTCATATTAATTGAGAGACAACATGCAATATCCATTTGTGAGTAGTGAATTAAAAAAGTTGATTAAAAGTGGTGAAAAAATTAAAATAAATGGTGAAAATTACAGCATCTAAAAATCTGATTTCCCTTATATAAATATATACATTTAAACCAAAAATCTTGATGTTGAAGAAAAAAAAATAAAATAAAATAAATAAATGTCAGTTTATAAACTACCCATACACAATGCTGGCTGAGAGTAACAAATACAAATTATAAGCATGAGGTGAATAAGAGTTGCACTCGTCCTAAAATATGAAATCACTCTGAAAAAGTAGTTTAAGCAATTCCAATTAGTCCCTAAACTCAAGAGTGTTTTGCCATTTACCAAGCACATATATTTATAGAAATGCATTCACACTTGGTGCCACAATATGATAAAAAAGTGTTTTGCATGAACAAATAATAAGCATCTGATTATAGGTCACCCTCTTAATGAATAGGCCTACATGTACATGCATTTTATAAACGTTATAAAAGTGCTGAATTTAGGTAAGTGCATGCTATTAAAACATGCCTGAGGTTAAATCAACTTAAGCATCTACAACCATTTGTATAAAGGTGAAGAGTGTGATTTATGTACTACTAGCAGCACCATACAGAATTGCAAAAAGTGATTGTTTCTAAAGAGATTTGCCAAACATTCCCCCCATCTGCCATTAGACAAACAGGTAGTTACGCCCCAAACTCATGGAACTGGCCAAACAAGCAGTTGTTGAGTTGGACTGCTCAAACAAATGGAGCAATTTTTTTAAAGTGCCACTGTGATCATGCTTACATGCACATAATTCAGATTGTGACCCATTTGGAACAATCTATATACAGTAGTCAACAACTCTGTGTGTCATACAAATAGCGCTCCTCACGTGAAATGAATAAGAAATTCAACTCACAATTGATTATATCTAGAATTAGCATGTTGTTAAGCTAACAATCCAATAGGCTACTCTAATAAGCATAAAAACACACAGCACACATAAATATTGGGTAAATTAGTAACAATGTTATATTATATTGAATATATGATGGAATATGTTATAATGCTATTATATTTTTATTGATACTTTTCGGTATTTAATGAATTACACAAATATTTATTATCAACATTCTGGATTACTGGATTATAGTCATAACTATAGAATAAAATAACTAGGGATGTCTCGATACTGATACTGGTATCAGAATCGGGTCCGATACCGCGCTCGTGTACTCTTACCCGTGCTCGTAAAAATGCTCCGATACCAAAAACCAATACCATCAGCGCACAAATTAAAATTCCGATATGTCCTGGTGAGATTATTTAACCGCAAAAGATACGATTTAATGAGATAAATAAATAGTTTGCACGTGCGGGGCGCTTCAAATGTGAGCACTTGTGAATGTGTAGAGACAGTGTTGTGCTGACGCCGGCTGCATGTAGCCTACCTTTTAAAGCTCCTCCTTGGCTCATACAGGGAAAACACTGTCATGAGCATCGAGCGCTCAGTTTGTAGAAGATGACAGCAAACAGAGCGCAAATTCACTTTTTTAGCATGAAGCACATATAAAGTAAATACTTATTTAATTAAATAGAAGCCTTTTGCGGTTTAATAATCACTTTGAGTCATGTAGTGACCGGTTTTCCTGACTGAAATTGTTTTATAAAAATAATAAATAAATACAAATATAATAACAGAAATATATCACTATTGTAAAGTTATGTTGTATTCACTGTCTTACTACTACTACTACTGCTACTACTAATACTACTACTACTACTACTACTACAATAATAATAAATCAATAGTAACTATTATATTCAAGCAATATCTTACATCTGTGATGCTCTGTAGTGCAGCACTTTATTTGACAAAATATACTGTAAATCCAATGCTGTATTTTGGATTGTGCTGTGAGGTTCTGTATATGAGCACTTGATTTGATAAAAACTAACACAATATTATGTTCAAAATTAATTGTTATATTTTCATTTGATTAAAGTTTTAACAAATTAGTTTTAAACATCATTCTGATGCTAACATTTAAATAAACTCTAGACATGTAGTTCAGAAAAAAAAATAAATAAATAAAACAAAAACGGTATCGGACTCCGTATTGGCAAGCAACAAAACTGAAGTATCAGTACTCATGCTCATTCTAAAAAAAAATAAAAAAAATAAAAAAAAATGGTAGGACATCCCTAAAATAACACATATCACCTTTTTCAAGACATTTGCATGGCTCATTCTGGATTGATCTAATCTATCAAAACAACTGCTGTTAGTAAAAGTCCTCAAGTCACATTTTGCGTCACAACACCAAACACCATCAATAAGTCCAGGCAGATTTCAAACTTCTTCTCAGAGTTGTAACTCGTTTTTTTACCTGTCTAATCATTCATCTATGCGGCTGGTGCTTGTGTATGTATTTTGCAGAAGCTTAGTGCAGTTCTGTCCTCAGAGGAGAGCATATGCACCATGGCAGGTGTTTGATGTGCATAAAGTCTTGCTGGTGATGTGAGCCATCAGTCAGACAGAGAGAGTTGTATTCTTGTGTTGTGGGCTCACTGCTCTCTCTGGACTGCTCTCAGCAACCTGAATGCATCTCTGGTGCCCAAAGCAGTGTGATTCTGATGCAGTATTCATGCGACCCACCTGCAAATTAACTGTTTGTGCACCTGTTGTCAAAAATCCCATGAAATCACGTGATGAGCGCATTTTTCTTATTGTGTTGATGTATTTTGAAACTGTATTTGAACCATTTGAAACTGTAAGTTGAGGTTGGACATACAAAAAAACAACAACAAAAAAACAGCCAGTTTTAGTTTACATCACAGCCATTAACCATGATTTGCTACTTGTAGAAAGTAGCAAATTTGAATTCTAGAGAACATTTTACTGCATAAAAATGTTGATACACCTGTGAGATGGGTTGGTTTGAGTATTTCTGTAACTGCTGATCTCCTGGGATTTTCACACACAACAGTCTCTAGAATTTACTCCAAATGGTACAAAAAACCAAAAACATCCAGTGAGCAGCAGTTCTGCGGACAGAAATGCCTTGTGGATGAGACTGGTTAACGGAGAATGGCCTGATTGGTTCGAGCTGACAGAAAGGCTACGGTAACTCAGATAACCACTCTGTACAATTGTAGTGAGAAGAATAGCATCTCAGAATGCACAACACAACGAACCTTGAGGCGGATGGGCTACAACAGCAGAAGACCCCGTCAGGAACTTTATTAGGACCTTAATGAGTGTACATATACTGTAGATATACAGTATATAAATGGGTGTTTCTTCAACTTTGGGCACCACAATGTCATTTTCAGCACATTCTGTATTGTGTTTAATAAATTCTGTGGTGGAAATGACGCTGATGGAAATGATTTTTATATATATTTGTATGTTATTTCATAGGTAGCATTTTATCTATCCTACATACAATTATACACCATATTTTCACACATATTTGGCAAAATTACAGCTCAACTGGAAATGACGCCCAAAGAATTATTCTGCTCACAAGTCATATTTACTTTGATTTTTTTTTTTTCTTCAGATAATACTTGTCTCACATCTTATCTCAAACATGCTCTTCACTGACATTTTGTTGACTTGGTTAACAAGTGCACTAGCTTTTGACCAAACTTTATTAGGGGCAAAATTGTTTGGTGTGGTGGAAATTATGCTGTGGGACAGTAGTATTTATATGTTTATTTAATTAGAAATTGTTTTCACACACTAAATATTGAAATGGTTTGTTTATTTCACTCTTTGTTTAGATTACATTTACATTAAGTCATTTAGCTAATGTTTTTTTCCCAAAACGACTTACAAATAAGGAACATAGCAAGCAATTTTTCATACAAAAGTCAATTTTGCACTGCAAAGTTCTGGAGTAGAGTAGCTGGAGTAGTATAAAAGCTAGCACAGAAGAAAGAGACAGACAAGGAAAGATTTTTTTCTTTTTTTTTTTCATAGTTCTAAACAAGTAACACTTTGTATTTTAATAATGGATTTCATAGTATTGAAAGTCTGGGTCTGGGGCAAGGCTAAAACAGTAAAAATCTATATACTGTATAAAGGCATTTGAAAAGAACCAAAAATAAATGATGAAGGCCTGGTAAAGTTTTAATGTGACATCCATATAACAAAAAGAAAAACATTGAAATCTGTTTGTTTTAATAAAAATCAACCCCTTGGATATAAAAAAGTTCCAAAAGTTAAAGAAACGCCCCTACATATAAGAACAAATCTAGATAAACTGGTTGACCTCACCAGTCAGCCATCAACCATCATGACCCAATGCCAACATTCTAATTTTTGAGGCTGATGTTCTTTTCTCTTTCACACACTTTTCTCTTATGTTTTGTTTTAAGAAAAAGAAACTTGTGAAAAATTGGTGAGAGAAAAATACATTCTGCGCATACATAAAGCAGCTTACAGAATTATCAAAATATAACAATGCAACTAGCAGCGTAAATCAACCTTGCCACTTCTTGCTTTTACAAAATGCTTTCTTAGTTCAGCTAGATTGACTCTCTATCCCTAGTGCTGGATTTGTTCAACTGACTGGTTATCTCTGCATGCCCACCAACCCCTCCCCCCACCCCCACCCCCAATATAGGGTACCCTCTTATGTATGTAAAATGCTTGCATTTCATTAGCGTGGTTGAAAAAGTTTGCGTTGAGGTTTGACTGCCACCTGGTGGTGGGGAGACACAAATAGCAGCCAGCCAAGTCGATGACTGACGTTCCCTTACGCCTGCATAGAGTGGCAAGTGGCCAACTGTGCAGCTAACAGACGGCTCTTATGTGTCATGCTTTGACATGGCGGTCACAGTGTGTTTGGTGTCAGCATCTAAAGCCCGTAAGATACAGCTCCATCATGGCCCACGAGATGCACAGCAGAGAGCTAGCAGACCACACATGCCCTACGGTAATGGCTCTTGCTTAATTAGCGTAAGCACCGCGTGTCAACCCCATCATATCAGAACCGCCATTCAACTGTTGTCGTTAAAGGTAAATGACACTATTGAGAAGTGCCTCTGTTTGATTGTTGTCTAAATGCACCATTAAAGCAGCACCTTAAGGATAATACATCATTACGGCATCATCGAACCGCACATTTGTTTTGCAATCCATCACAGGGTGCAACCTCAACAAGCTCCCTACTGCAAGCACACACGTTCATCTTAATATTCACATTTTGTGTTTGCCTTCTAATGATACTTGTCAAACAATTTCACATTCACATCAAACCTGCCACTGACTCATAAAATGACATCTTGTCATTAATTCTATACGGCATTGTAAGCTCTGTAAACTTGTGTTAGTGGATCTTATCAAGACGAAATGTAGTGAGATAAGATGGTGTTAACAGATGAATCTCACAAAGCCTGTCAAGAACATCCCCAAAATTCATCACCCTAAAGTCAAATTAAAGAATTAAGACAGAATATTTTGCTTAAAGAATATATATATATATATATATATATATATATATATATATATACTGAGCCACTAACATTTGTACATCTCTAAATTTGTTCATACATAAATTTTTTACATATTAGATGCTGTCAGTACGTTAATATTATTATTGTCTCTGCAAATGTAAGTAAATGTACATGTGCTACAACTACACTTTACATAAAAATGCATACGAATACTCAAAAGATCATACTGAATTTGACCTGGACATATTTTCATAAAATTCGTCTCATTAAAGGGCCCGCTGAGGATTATACAGTGGATATAAAAAGTCTACACACCCTTGTTAAAACAGCAGGTTTTTGTGATGTAAAAAATTAAACAAAGATAAATCATATCAGACTTTTTGCACATTAAATGTAAAAATTATGAAATTTTGCCACTGAAAACCAAAGTGACACATTTCAGAGAAAAAAATGAATAAATAAATAAAAAACTTAATAATCTAACAGCATAAGTGTGCACATCCCTGAACTAATACTTAGTTGAAGCACCCTTTGATTTTATTACAGCACTCAGTCTGTTTGGATAAGAGTCTATTAGCTTGGCACATCTTGACTTGGGAATATTTTCCCACTCTTCTTTGCAAAAACATTCCAGATCTGTCAAATGGCAAGGGCATCTCCTGTGTACGGCCCTCTTCAGGTCCCCCCACAGATTTTCTATAAGATTCAGGTCTGGGCCATTCCAAAATTTTTTTTTTTTTTTTTTTTTTTTTTTGCTGAAGCCATTCTTTTGTTGATTTGGATGTGTGCTTTGGATCATTGTCATGCTGAAAGATCTCTTCATTTTCTGTGCCAAAATTGACTGGTACTTGGAGCTATTCATGATTCCCTCCACCTTCACTAAAGCCCCAGTTCCAGCTGAAGAAAAGCAGCCCCAAAGCATGATGCTGCCAACACCATGCTTCACCGTGGGTATGGTATTCTTTTGCTGATGTGCTGTGTTGTGCCAAACACACCTTTTACAATTTTGGGCAAAAAGTTCAATCTTGATCTCATCAGACCATAACACATTTTTCCATATGGTTTTGGGAGACTGGATATAGGTTTTTGCCAGGCTTGGATTTTTATTTTTTCATCAGAAAAGGCTTGGTCTTGCCACCCTGCCCCATAGCCCAGACAGATGAAGAATACGGGAGATAGTTGTCACATGTAGGGAGCAACCAGTACTTGCCAGAAAGAGCTGCAGCTCCTTTAATGTTGCTGTAGGCCAACTGACAGTCTCCCTGACCAGTTCTCTTTGTCTTATCAATTTTGGAGGGACATCTTGTTCTTGATAATGTCACTGTTGTGCCATAATTTCTCCACTTGATGACTGTCTTCACTGTGTTCCATGGTATATCTAATGCCTTGGAAAAAAATTTGTAGCCCTCACCTGAGCGATACCTTTCAACAATGAGATCCCGTTGATGCTTTGCAAGCTACTTGTAGCCCATGGCTCTTGTAGTAGCATGCAACCAAGATGTCAGAAAAATTGTACAAGAACAGCTGAGATTTATTTGGAGTTAATCAGAGTCACTTCAGGTGAAGACAGGTGTGTGCTATTTCACATGAACTTGATGATTGGTTGATTCTGAACACAGCCACATACCCAATTATAAAAGGGTGTGCACACTTGTGCAGTTAAGTCATTCTAAGTTTTTGTTTTTATTTTTATTTTCTCTGAAATGTGTCACTTTGGTTTTCAGTGGTATTGCATAGGTTGTAATTTTTTCATTATAGGTGCAAAAAGTCCGATATGATTTCTCTTTAATTTTTTACATCACAAAGACTTAACAGGGGTGTGTAGACTTTTTATATCCACTGTAATCCAAAAGTAATTAATTTATGAGGACACCCATCAGAGATTAAAGTTTATATGAACTCTATAAATCAATTTCGGTATTACAAAAAACTTAAACTTCGGTGCTTGGACTAAATTCAAATGTGATTATGTACCTTACTCTACTATCCAAAAATAGTAATTACTACATTGTTATTTAGTATTCACCACTCTAGTTCAATTCTCAGCTAAAAAAATAAAATAAAAATAACTGCACATCAATCATTAAGCACTCGAGCATTGTCTCTTTTAGGGACACCTTGAAAGTCCCTTAAAATGTGCTGAAAAACTAGTAGTCTGACTCTAGCAACTGCTGAGCTAGTAGATACAGGCACCCAAACCACCTTGGGAACGGTTTAATAAAATGTCATAGGCAAAATGGCATAGGCAACCTCTCAGGACATCTACATCCAAAAGAAAATAAATGGAAGTAATAAAACAAGAAAAAGAGAATGCGTGAGGAGGCAGGTGAGGAATTAGGATCTAAATGCAGCTTATAATGGAAAACAAAACAAAACAAAACAAAACAAAACAAAACAAAACATGGGAAACCACATGTGAAGACTGACGAAGAAACCAGAGGAAACAAGGGCTTAAATACAAATGGGCAAACAAGGAAATGAGGAACTTCTGGGGAAAACAATCAGGGGAAAACCAATCATGAAAAGAAACTACAAAGGACTACAAAATTAACAGGAAACAGGAACGGGGAACTAAACAAGAATTTCAAAATAAAAGTCTAAGCAAAAACACAGGGAATATGTGACAGAATGGCAATGTATGTATATGTGGATCAAACTGGAATGGATATGATATATTACTAATGTTTGTGTTATATAACATTTGTAAGCCAATGTTTTCAAATGAAACTGCACATCAAACATTTGGCTGTGAACTCAATTGATTCCTCCCACAGAAATGCAGGAAATTCAAAAGTATTTGTCTTTAAGTAACACTCTACGTGGACTGACACACACACAAAAAAATTGTTTTCTCCCACAGGATGTTGATGTATTAGTACACAATGCCTCAGAGGAGTGTCAAAAATGCAGTAGAAATAAAGTCTCTTTGTTTTTGCCATAAAAAAAAAATATTGCATAGCGACTCTGGGCCATCTTAATCAATTTCCTGCCACTTACTGCAACAGAAAAAGATATTTGAATAGAACCCAGACTCCAAACAATATAAAAAATGTCAGGTCACAATTTTAAACACTGGGGGAAAAGGATACTAACCCCAAATTTTGACTAAACCTTTCTAAACCTAGATAGCACTATGTTATGTGGTATATTTTAGATTTGTGGTGGCTTTCTGTAGAACACAAAAGTTGAATTTTTGAGAAAGAATTTCGGTTTGTTTATAAAAATATCGTACAGCTTTAGAAGACAAGTATCAATGTAGAGTGCACAGGTTGAGCTTTTATTATGCTTATTGATTGCTTTTATGGACTTTTTTGTCCTTTCGGAGCTTGACAAACCCAGTCCCATTTACCTTCATTAAATGGAAAATAGTGGCCAAGACATTCTTTAAAAATTCCCCAAGTCAACAAGAAAGTATGTTCCCAACCCAACTTCCATTTGTAATCTGATGCATTTCTAAATTAACAGGACAGGATATTCAACAAGAAAAAAATTTATGCAGGACTTTATTTTATCCATTGGGAAGTGATTGGATTGTGAAAGGTGGGCATAACTTCCAGAATGAAGCCAGGTGGTTGAAGGGGAAGAAAAATACGAGGATGGTGATGTCAGCCAAAAGGGAAACACATTTCAGAGGTGGAGCAATTTATTACATTTTGATAAAAGATTACGAGTACAAATATTTTTGTTTAGAAAAAATTATAAAGATAAAGACCATGAATGTGAATTAAATAAATTTTGAGTTCTTGTTGGCTTGTTGATCTTTTTTTTTTTTTTTTTTTTTACATGCTTTTGAATTTTTGCTACCTGCAGAAAACCAATTTTCACAAAACACTTTAAATATATCCTCAAAGGTTGTTTTGATATGTATGTGTCTATAGAGTAAACGCATGTAAAAATAGATAAAATAGGGAAATGTAAATGAGCATCTGCAACTCTGCAGATAGAACTCACATCCACCAATGCATCTTTTGCTATGTGCTTAATTGTAAGCAGATAATTTAAATCTTATTGTATCCTTTGGATACAGTAAGATTATCCCATGAACCCATTAGCCCACGAACCCATCTGCAAAGTCATTGAACTGTTTGAAGTGGTCTCAGTTCTGACTTTATGGCCATATAGACACTGCAGCTAAATACAATTGACTCCTCTTCTGAGTGCTTAATCCTGTTCTGTACACACAGAGTTCAGTTTGGATGTCATACACTATGACGTTGTCTCTTTTGGACACTGGCAACTCGTCTAAAGTGTGGTGCTAGAAAATCACAAAGATCACAAAAGATACGTCTCGCAACTCATTAGCAAATTATAACATCCGTCTGTCTCTTTTACTGGCTCTTTTACCTGTTAGGTGGGACTTTCTGTCTACATCCGTTGACCGTTGGGCATTCCAGTTTCTCCCATTCATTTTAATAGAAGTGGCCTGTCTCTGCTAAATAGTTTCTGATAGCATTCCGCTAGCCAATTAGCCTGGTAGCTTAGCATAAACACTATGAAAGTTCATAACACTACCACTATTTATTAAGGATATATAAAAATATATATTTTTTCCAGAATATAACATTTCAATAACTTGATACGTTTTCAAATGGCTACCTTTTGGTGTCTAATTAGCAGCATTAGGTAAGTAAGTACATTGTCACTATTTATTAGTAATTTTTTTTCCACCTTTGTAGCTACCACTTCTGTAAAATAATAACCAGAAAGAATTTTTGATAATCTAGAGTATGATATTGTGATTATACATTTTTGAACAGACATCTCAAATGGCTACCTCTTGGGGTCAAAGGGGAAACGGATTCTGTGGCAGGAGTTAATTGTGCAAGACAGCAGACGTTAAAACATCTCCAGTCACCAAAAAATAAAAAAAATAAAAACATTTAAAAAAAGCTAACACAAAAATGGCATCCATGTTTCTTGTTTACAACTACAAGACGTCAAAGCATTGCTATGGTTATAACTTTGTCAACTACTTCAATTTTGAGAGTGGCTGATGTATTAACTTTGCAGTCTGTACTTGGCCTATGTAAATATTTGCATTAATCTTGTGACTCATAAAAGCTTTTCAAATAGCTTGCATAAGCTAACTGGTTAGCCTACAAGCTTAGAGCTTGGTATTCTGCTAGCCGATTACACTGACAGCTTAGCTTGTACACTATGCAAGTTATTACATGGTCAATGCTACAAACGGATAACCAGAAAAGCTATTTTAATTATCTAGAAAACGATATCTCGATAATTTGATACATTTTTGATTTAGGGATAGGATTCTGTGTGGGGGTTGAGAACCTTTTAAGACTAGACCATAAGACATCTCTAGTCATAAAAAAAATGTCCTTAAACATAAATAGCAAACACCAAAAGGGGTAATCTAATGTCCATGTTTCTTGTTTACAACCAAGAGATGCCAAAACCTTTATATGGTTATCACTATGTTAACCATCGCAATTTCGGGAAAGACTCCTGAATTCCGTACACACACATAGAACATGAATGCGGACCTTGTCAGTCCCAGAATTTTGCAGTGTGTACTTGGCCTATGTGAATCTTTGCATTAATCTTGTGACTCTTAAAAGCTTCTACATCTACAACTATCTAGTCAACTGAGGCTGTGCACTTTGTTTGTCTCTCTTAATTGTCTATTAATCCATTAGACACTTCAAGCTCCAAAATGCTGCCCAATATATCATTCTACCCACTTTCTTCAACATAAATAACCCTTTAGAAGCTGCAAAGCAATGTGTCTGTGCTTGCATTATAAATTTGTTACAGGACTTTAACAGGAGTCTCTTCTTTAGCGTCAGGCAGGTGCTGAACCCCAGCCCCTTTGTATAGGATGGTGCTGTGTAATTTATATTTCAATAAAGTGCAGTCAATAAGCCACAAACGATGCATGCAACCATGTATTTGAGGCCAAAGCAAGGGCACTGCAAAGCGATTGTTCCGGGAAGCAAGAAATACAGGTCTCACCTCATCTTCAGGTTGCCCGGCTGTGGTTGTCCATCATAGATGGAGACAATGTCAAAGTCCTCCTCCAGAGCGAAGGTGTGGAACGACAGCTGTATCCGGTTTCGCTCTCCAGTTACTATGATCCAGGTACAGTTGGCATAGTTGGGGTAGCCATGGGGAAAACCAGGACTCTCTATAGTTCCATTGAGGCCTTGTATCAGACCACCACAAGTTTGACCTGAGGACACAAAAAAGAGGAATTTTGTCACCACCATCTATCATTGCATAACAACATGAGTTCTTGCAGCTCATCTGGTACAGTATGGCAGTAGCAACACCAAGGTCAAATGTTCAATTCCCAGGGTACACACCTACAGATATAAATGTATAGGGTACAATAGGGCTAAAGGCACTCCTTAAGGAAAATGTTTTTTTGTTGGTTTTTTTGGTCGCAAAGTGCAAAGTAAAAAAGAAAAAAAAGAAAAAAAAAACTTTTTATTGAATATTAATGGAGAAACATAATTTGTATGCAAAGAAGTAATAACGTAAGATTTGTTCTGAATTTTTTTTTTTTTTTTTTTTTTTTTAAAGGTGGCGAATGTGGAGAATATCGCAAAACCCTCTCCGGGGGCCTTATATCATATATTTGTTTTGTGATATTCTGTAGATATAGGAACAATAGTTATAGTGCAAAATTTGTCAACTTATTTTAATTTATGGCAGGGCCCCTCTCTAACTGCCGCAGTGTAGAAAAGTTGCTACATTTTGATTGGACCAACACAAAGATATGCCAAGAAGCCATCAAATAAAGCTTATCAGACAACTGTGTGATCAAAAATCACCACATACTTTGGTGTCTTGTGTGAGATCCACTACAATATTGGATGCCTGTATAATTATCATTACACTAATAACAAATTAATCTACATTGTTGATTGGATCCATCAATGTGAGCCCACTTTAAACATTTTCAGAACAAATCTTTTCCCTCCACTTAAGAGTGGGTCTTTTTATTTGGGGCATTTAGCCCCTGCAACAAGGGTGATTTGTACCACAAATACCATAATTTCACTTGATGACCTGTCTATAGTGATAAACAGGTGTTTAGGAAAGTGCTGTGATCGTTTTCGTTGCTATTTAGCCTTTAGCCCCATTGTGCTCTTCCATGAATACACAGTACTGCAATGCATCAATGTAAATATCAACACTAAATATATATAAGTTAAAATATAAAAATGTTATATGTATAATTAATCGATAGTTTTATACTGTAGGGCCTACTGAAGATATTTTTAATTTGATGTATGTTCACAATGCTTTGTGGGATATTATCTCTACAGAACAAAAATGGGCTTTTCCCAATCAGTGGGCATTTTCAAACCATTCAGATTCCCTACTTTCATTGGATAGTTTAGAAATGCCCATTCTGCTTTGAAAATGTCCACAGATTTGAAAACACCCATTACTGTTCTGCAGAGACCTATACTTCATTTATTTTACTCATAAAATAATTGAACACATTATTTCACATCTTGTACATTTGTCTTTCGTTCTGATTTTCAAAAACAAAAATAATAATAATAATTGTATGTATTAAAGGTTGCTATGTTGTTGTTTGTGAGACTTAATGCAGTTTTCAGATATGTTTAATATTAGTATCAACTTTGTCTCTGATGTTACGCCTAAAAATCTCCAGGAGAAATTAAAATTGACACAAACGAGACAATTGTTGAAAAAGTAAGAGTATATAGATATCAGGGATGCAAACTCATGAGAGGTGAAAAAGGTGAGAAGGTTATAGCAGGTGTTCCAAATGAATATTTTCAGTTGTTTCGTTTGTTGTATTTAAAGCTTTTATTGTATTTAAAGCATTTTTAAATGTTTAGGCTTAAAGTAACACTTTCAAGTAATTTTATTAAGGAAAATGTAGAAACATTTACCAAACAACTGGGCAAATTCGCTTCAGAAAAGGTGACTAGATGAAAGGTGAGTAGTTTGCATCTCTGAGATTTACAATTAAAATGGATTGCATCGCTCAGATAAATTGGTCTTGGGAGAATTTGATGAAAAATGTTTGAGTTCATACTGAAATCTTAGACTTTAGATTGCAGACTTTGGTATCTTGGAAAATCTGAGAAGTTTGTGGCATTGCGTAATTCAGAAACTCTTGTTACTTGTAATTAGTGGGGTCAATTCTCAGGAGAAAAATCTGAGAAGCTGGAGACTTTAGACAAAGTGTCCATTTGATCTCCATTTAATCTCAGTGTCTAGGAAAAACAAATACGATACTAAAGTGATGTCATTTGTGATTTGTATTTCCTTTGATTCTTTATTGAATAATATTATGTCAAAAATGAATGGGAAAAATATTTCTGGAATCAAGGTTGCTAAAAAAGTAGGCAGTCACTGTTGTGCTCTATTGTTCTCAGTTTATTTAACCTTCTGAGACCTGAGCTCTGAGTGACTGCTGTGTACATTTTCCATTCCCCTTTAGACTAAATAGTTTTCCTAAAAAATTGACAGCGGGATTAAGTTGTGAAATTTTACAGTAAATAATGCCAAGCTATAGAAAGTCAGATTTTTTTTTTTCTTCATCAAATTATTTATTATGTTTCCAGGAGTGTTTGTTATTCAAGTTTTTGAGACGTTACAGACATTACATCAGAAATTACCATAAATAATTCTGATTCAAAGTAATGGCCAACATCCTCCAATCAATGCCAACCATGTTAAAATAAAATTATACATTATAAATTCTGAATCTATGTACTGATTATCATTGTCCCATGTCTGCCAAACATGGTCCAAACATCATCTGCAGCCTGAAACTGAACTTTTGACCGGATGTTAGGAGTGAATGCACTAGGCTTCATAGGAAAGCTATAGGATGCCCCCTTGCTTCCTAATTAAGGAAGGACCTAACCTCCAGTGTGATGTCTCTCTGCACTGGTATCAAAACAGTTTGAAATGCACCTTATTTTCATCCTAACTCCATATACTGTCTCTGAAAGCAACATTTTCCAGCTTTTGGATGCATTCATTGATTCTGAATGTGATACTGCACAGTGAATATAGGATATTTTAAGGAAAATGAACCTATTGTCCACGTACGTGGTCACTGTGTTTAACAGTGTGCCGTTTCACGAAAAATCTATGCAATTTTTAAAATGGCATATTGGATGAAACTAGAGACTACTCTTTTGACTCAAACAGGTTTTAATGTAAAAACCTAACAAGGTTTTTTTTTTTTTTTTTTTTACCAGATGTTGTTTTGTTGCCGTTTCTCCCAAAGACAAACTCAGCTGAGATTGGTGCCATGTTGTTTTGTCACATGACAAACCCTTTAATGACAGCCTAGAGTCTCCTGAACTCAGTCAGTTTAAATTCAATTAAATTATGCATAGCCTATAGCAAAGTCAAAACATAATGCCCACGCATGTGGACACGGGGTCTCAGAAGGTTAAATCAATGACTGGAGAAAAAAAAATGGTTAACATAATTGCTCTCTGAACACTAAGTTTTTTTTTTCTTTCTCACTGTGTTTTACAGAATACACAATATTGCATCATTGTTGTCTTGAGCCTAATATGTGTATGCTTACTGCTTATTCAGTCATTTTGCACTAAACAATTTACAGCTTATTACATTATTCAGCCTGATCTTATGAGAATTGCATGACTGTGGCAACATTTCTGCAAAATGAAATTACGTGGTTCATTACACGTATCGCTGCAGTTTCGAGGTGAAATGTCCACTGAGGGGTGCTTAAAGTGAGTTAAATGTTCTCCCAAAAAGAGTTTTTAAGGTTAATGCCCTATGGAAGTTTAAATTAAAACAACCTACCTCCCTAACCGAAAGCTTACCAGTAGTGTCATAAAAAGCAAATGTGAGGTGAACAAAACTGACATATCTACCATAAACCCGAAACCTAAACCTAACTGATAGTGTCATAAAAGCAAATGTGAGATGAAAAACGCAATAGCTAAAACATCCACTTCAATCCACTTTTGGCTGATGTATGCTTTGCTGGACTTGAATCCCAGTCTCCTGCATTCAAAGTCCAACACTCTTTCAGTTGCCCCACCGTGCAACTTAGCAACACTTTAATACGCTTATAAATGTACATGGTTATGTAATTCAAGCGTTAAAATAAACTGTCTTTCAAATCATCCGTTATACTGTATTGTAGTTGTTTTGATGTCAATGGATAATATTGTGTTGGGAACAGGGCAAAAAATATGTGTTTATGAAATGTTAATCTGCCGTTTTACTCATGATTTGTGTGAAAGTTAATAATAAACCTCGTTGTTGCCCCTCTAGTGTTAATTTCACCAGAAAACTGCAGCGATACGAGGCACATAAAAAAAATGTAGTTATAGTAACATGGTTCTATGAGACCAATTCAATTATTTTGGGCTACAATAATCAGAAAACAGTATTCTGTGAGATCTTTGCACACCTGGTTGATATGTTTCCAGAAAGCTTGTGATTGCACAATGATGGCATATGCTGGTGTAAATAACTTTTTCAATATGCTGATGGATGTGTGCCTGAATAATTGCAAACTTGAAACTGAAAGTTGCTTTGAGATGCAATGTAAAAGATCAATATACTTTAGTTGTCCAAAGCATAGTCAGAGTGCCAGATGCTTCCTTCTCTACTCAATCACGAATGTATAATGCATTCTCAGGAACAATACAAATAGTCCACTGGCTGTTCTTACAGATGCAATTGTTGCTGAGAGCACACTTTGTCAAGCCATTGTAACAAATGAACTCCTGATTACATCTTATGATAAATAAGTCTGCGTTGTTCCTCATAGGGACTGTACAATGCAAAACAATGCAGTCCTACACCTTGTTTGATTCCAAGATGGAATCAAAATGGACACTGTTTACTTTCTTAATGCATGCTCTGTCTTATTTGGCATGATTCATCTGCAAACATTAGTCCAAATAATAATGATAATAATAAATGTCTTCGTAATCTTTGTAATAGCATACTACCATAGTACTTCTGCTATTTCTGTATTATACCGTATAGTTCAATGTGCACGGTATGAAGATTTTCTTTATGCATTTTTAAACAAAACTGAATTAAAAGCACAAAATAAGCATATGACTACTTATCCAGGTTATCCAAAATGATAACTGGATGCAGCTCACAAGCAACATGATGAGGTCATGTGACAACAATGTAGCCTACTACAGTTTTAAACTACTATACTACTATTTTTTTAATGTTACTGTAAATATCCTGTTTCACTCAGAAATACATCCTTAGACAAGTACAATAGGTGCGAATGGCATTTCATGCTGACTGTAAGGACACCTACTGTACTGTTGATGTTATAAGACAAGATCAGTCTTGAATGTGTGATGCAAAGCTGTCCTAGCTAGTGAGCATAATGCTGTCAGTCCTGATGTAGTCCAGAAAAAAAGCAGCCCAAAATCCATTCTCTTATTAATGAGGTAATTTATAAACAGTTTCAAAGCCTTATCATTACACGTTACATTGCTTTTTCATACAAATATGTGTTTTGAAGTTTCAAACAAGTACAAAGAGGTTTTTTGTCACCCTGGTCAAACGTAAATCCTTTGCCATGTGCAGAACAAACACCGGTCATGTCGCTGACCTACAACTAGGCCAAGATGGATCCTTGAGGATTCAGTCTATCCAAACATATCAAAATGTACGTGTAGACTTTACACATGAATACAAATGAGATTGCCCTAGATGTGAGCAGGTCTTAGCAAGCTGACACATATAATGCATAAATCCAGAACATGAAGGCCATCTATGCATAGATAACATTGAACGTAAGGTCAAGTCATATTATCTGTTACCCTTCAGTAAAGACTTCCTTCTTGTGTACTTTTTAATCATATTCCATATGTACACTAGTTACAATTCAATTTATCCTGAGTGAAATGCCGACGTAGCATGCCACATCAACCTCGTCACATCAGAAATGCACTTGGTGTTATTAAAGAGATGTATAAACCTAAATAAAGAGAGATCATACTATTGTCCTTTCAACCTCTCCCATTTTACTGCTGAAAGCAAAATAAGGTAACATCATTCCACCCTCAGCCAGGCACAATTAGCAAACGTTAAATAAAGCTTGTGAGTGTATCTGCATATAGATGTTGCCATTGATTTCAATTTACTCTTGTTTTGATTCCTCAGCAGCGCTGCGTGTCAATCTCAAGTCATGCATAGCCGATTACGGCTGGTAAAGTGCACGCTTTTGTAGACCTCCGAAAAGGCAAATTACTTTGAGGAGCTGGGAATGAAGCAAGCTGCTCTCTTTAGAAAGTGACAACAGTTCAGAAAGCAGGCCAGCTAATTTATTAGTAGGGTACAACAGGGCTAAAGGCTCCCTTTAGGGAAAACAAGATTTGTTTCTAGCCCCAAAAGTGTATGATAATCAAGTATTTCTTTTCATTGAACATTGATGGGGCAACATAATTTGTCTAAAAATAAATGCTAAAAGAAGTTTGTTTATTTTAAAATAAATATAAAAATAAAAGGTAGCTGCAAGGGGCATTTTACCCCATGCTTTGCCCTCTAGCCTCAAGGTTTGACATATAGTGCATTATGAGATGCTATTCTGCTCACAAAAATTGTACAGAATGGTTATTTCAGTTACCGTAGCCTTTCTGTCACCTTGAACCATTCTGGTCACTCTCCATTGACCTCTCTCATCAACAAGGCATTTTCATCCACAGAACTGCCACTCACTGGGTGTTTTTTGTTTTTGGTAACATTTTGAGTAAATTCTAGAGACTGTTGTATGTGAAAATCCCAGGAGATCAGCAGTTACAGAAATACTCAAACCAGCCTATCTGGCACCAACAATCATGCCATGGTCTAAATCACTGAGATCACATTTTTCCCCATTCTGATGGTTGATGTGAACATCAACTGAAGCTCCTGACCCATATCTGCATGATTTTATGCATTGCACTGCTGCCACATGGTTGGCTGGTTAGATAATCGCATGAATAAGTAGGTGTACAGGTGTTTCTAATAAAGTGCTCAGTGAGTGTAGTCACCATAAGCAAATACTTCTGATATTTTCTGAGTAACATTTATTAACAGTAAACAGGTGTATTCAAAATGACTACAATTGCAATGGTGTACCAATGACTTTTGACAGTTAATAAATGTTCAGGTATTTTATCAGAACAGTATGATTCACATGTGTGGACCTTACATTTTGGCCCCGCTATACATTATGCATAACTTAATTGAATTTAAACGGACTGATCTCAGTTCAGGAGACTCTAGGCTGTCATTAAAGGGTTGAATGTGAAAAAAACAACATGGCGCAGATCTCAGCTGAGTTTGTTTTTGGGAGAAATGGCAACAAAACTACATCTGGTAAGAAACATCATTAAGTTTTTACATTAAAACCTGTTTGAGTCAAAAGAGTAGAGTCTCTAGTTTCATCCAATATGCCATTTGAAAAATTCCATCAATTTATCGCGAAACGGCACACTGTTAAACACAATGACCACGACATGGACTATGGGTTTATTTTCATTAAAATATCCTATATTCAGGGTTGGGGAGTAACGGAATACATGTAACGGGATTACGTATTTAAAATACAAAATATAAGTAACTGTATTCCACTACAGTTACAATTTAAATCACTGGTAATTAGAATACATTTACATTCAAAAAGTATTTTGATTACTGAAGAGATTACTTTGCATTTTATTGTCATTTGTTTCATTTAATATTTAGTCCTTTCAGATGGAAAACATTTAGACATATAAATTATGCAAACCAAAGTGCATTTGAACAGCGGTGAAACACTTTCTTATGATGTGTTACATTCATACGAGCAGACAGAGAAGTAAGTTTGAAGTAAGTTTGGAGCAGAAGAAATAGAAATAAACCTTGTGTAAATTGTCAGCTTTACGCTAATCTAATATGCTATTTCTAGCCATTTTACATGCACATGTTACCAGGGACGATCATATTTTTTTATCAAGAAAATTCACGTTGGATCATAATTTCTTTTTTTCTAGTAAGACCTTTGATATTAGGGCAAAAATCATATTCTTGATAATAATTTTTGAATTGTTTTCCTGTAAAAATATCTAAAAATCCTTAAAACAAGATCAGTTTGATTTATCTTGTTTTAGAAACAACACTGCATAAGATATTTTTGTTTTTAAGAGAATGTATTTTTAACATGTGTATTTTGTCTTACTGTACTGGCAGAGTTTTTATAGTCAAAACAAGTGAAGAAAATCTACCAGTGCTGAAGAAGTAATCCAAAGTATTTAGAATAAGTTACTGACCTTGAGTAATCTAACGGAATACGTTACAAATTACATTTTACAGCATGTATTCTGTAATCTGTAGTGGAATACATTTTAAAAGTAATCCTCCCAACCATGCCTATATTCAGTTCACATTCAGAATTAATGGATGCATCCAAAAGCTGGAGATTAAGGTGCATTTCAAACTGTTCTGAGACCAGTGCAGACAGACAGTACACTGGAGGTTAAGTCATTCCCTATTTAGTGAGCAAGGGAGCATCCTAAATATTTCCTATGCAGCCAAGTGCATTCACTCCTAACATCCAGTCAAAAGTTCAGTTTCAGGCTGTAGATGATGTTTGGACCATTCAACATGTTTGCCAGACATGGGACAATGGTAATCTGTACATAGATTCAGAATTTTTCATGCAAAATTTCATTTTAACTTGCTTGGCAGTGATTGAATGATGTTAGCCATTACTTTGAATCAGTATTAATTATGCACATTTCTGATGTAATGTCTGTAATGTCTGTAAAACATGCATAACCAGCACTCCTGGAAACATAATAAACAATATGATTAAAAAAGAAATCTGACTTTCTATAGCTTGGTATTATTTACAGTTTCATAACTTAGTCCCACTGGCCACATATGTGGACATAATTTGTTAGGAAAATTACTTGGTTTATTTATTTATTTATTTGCATGCTTCTTAGGGGCTACTAGTCACTAATCAAAAAGTGGAATGGAAAATGCACATAGCAGTCATGCTCAGGTCAAGAAGGAATCTCCATTGTGGGCTATTTTGAACATACTTCACAACAAATCTTTTTCCTTACAATTATAGAAAACAATAAGTTGCACTACAGGTATTCTACATATTCATCCTTTGCCAACATGGCAATGTTTTTGGTGGCATTTTGGCCCTTCAACAATGGGGATTTTTACATCATTACTATACTTTGACTTGCGGACTATTACAAAAACTATTCATTTAATCACCTTCAACAACACTAAAAATCATAAAAAAGTATCTGTATCGTCATGGTTACTTGTGTAACCTCCGTTCCCTGATAGAGGGAACGAGAAGTTGTGTTGATGTAGTGACACTAGGGGTCACTCTTGGGAGCCCGAGACACCTCTGGTCTTTGATAAAAGGCCAATGAAAATTAGCGAGTGGTATTTGCATGCCACTCCCCCGGACATACGGGTATAAAAGGAGCTGGTATGCAACCACTCATTCAGGTTTTATGCTGAGGAGCCGATATAAGGTCCGGCCATTTCAGCGGGTAGTTCAGCATTGGGGCAGGAGGAACACAATGTCTCGTTCCCTCCATCAGGGAACGCAGGTTACACAAGTAACCATGACGTTCCCTATCTGTCACTCACTCGACGTTGTGTCGATGTAGTGACACTAGGGGTCCTTATACGAAATGCCACAATTGGCTGAACTGTGTTACGTGAACTGGCGGTGTGTGGTGGGCAGACTACTGTGTGCCTCATAGCCAGCACACCAGGTTGACACGTAACCTCCCCCAACATAGTTATGAGTGTCGAACGGCCCTTTTTAGGGACAAGTCAACTACTCAAAAGATAGAGACAGGCTTAACCCAGTCGTGGCCTCTTTTCCCCTTATTTTTTTCCACTCCCTAAAAAAGAAGGGGGGGTATCCCTCCCAAGGGGAAGACACAGCGGAGACCACACCTCGCCCAAAGGGGGGGGGGGGGTATTTAAATGGAAAATACGTCATATGGTCTTTCCAACCATGTGGAGAGTCTTCAAGGTAGATCCTGCCCAATGGGGGAGGAGTTACTACAAACATGGAGACTGGGGCAGAGGGGCTCTGCCCATTGAAGACGCAGTTTGCCAACAGGGAAACGAATTAGCGGAAGATATATAATTGCATGGGGTTAGCCCTACAGGGAACCGCCACATGTGGGGCACCTACCCCAGAACAGGGCTCTTAATTAGCGTGTGTACTGGGCCGGCAGCGAATCTCTCCGAAAACTCGACTGCCACAGGGCTCGGAGGAAGTCAACCAGGGAACAAAGTTTGTGAACACTACTGGGAATTAATGGCATACGTCTTCAGCTCCAAGGGAGGTGGAAAGCGCTATGTGCAAGTGATATACCCGGCCAGCTATCCCGGGCTTATCCGCTTGTGTTGCGTGCCACTACCTGGGACGAAACCGGTTCCACCCGGAGGTTGTAGAACCTTGCAAAGGTGTTGGGTGTTGCCCAGCCCGCTGCTCTGCAAATGTCTATTAGAGAGGCACCCCTGGCCAGGGCCCAGGGAGCCGCTACACCGCTGGTAGAATGGGCTTGTGGCCCTACCGAGGGCGGCATGTCCTGGGCGACATATGCCATAGTTATGGCGTCAATGAGCCAGTGGGCGATCCTCTGCTTGGAGACAGCGCTTCCTTTCCGCTGTGCACCAAAGCAGACAAAGAGCTGCTCAGAGATTCTAAAGCTCTGCGTGAGATCCAAATAGATGCGTAAAGCATGCACCGGAAACAGCAACGACAGGGCTGTGTCTGCCTCCTCCTGGGGCAGCACTTGCAGGTTCACCACCTGGTCCCTAAAGGGGTGGTGGGAACCTTGGGTACATAGCCCGGTCGGGGTCTCAGGATCGTGTGAGAGTAACCCGGACTGAACTCCAGGCACGTTTCACTGACAGAGAACGCTTGCAGATCACCTACCCTCTTGATGGAAGTGAGTGCAGTCAGGAGGGCAGTCTTCAAGAAGAGTGCCTTAAGCTTGGCTGACTGCAAAGGCTCTAAGGGGGCTCTCTGTAGACCCTGAAGAACTACAGAGAGGTCCGATGAGGGAACGAGGCGCGTGCTGGAGGGATTCAGCCTCCTGGCACCTCTTAGTAACCTGATGATCAGGTCATGCTTCACTAAGGACTTACCGTCGACTGCGTCGTGGTGTGCTGCTATGGTGGCAACATACACCTACAAGGTGGAAGGGGCCAGAGGCCGACGGCTGCATGGCCGTTGCAAACAGCGCCCCAGCCCATTTTGGAGGTGTCTGTCATGACCACGATGCGCCTGGAGACCAGTTCTAGAGGAACGCCTGCCCGTAGAAATGAGAGGTCGGTCCAAGGGCTGAAAAGACAGTGACAGACTGGCGTGATGACCACGCGACATGTCCCGTGGCGCCATGCCCATCTCGGGACTCGAGTCTGGAGCCAGTGCTGAAGCGGCCTCATATGCATCAATCCGAGTGGGGTGGCCAACGCCGAGGATGCCATATGCCCCAGGAGCCTCTGAAAAAGTTTCTGAGGGACCGCTGTTTTCTGTTTGAACGCCTTCAAACAGGCCAGCACCGACTGGGCACACTCGTTCATAAGGCGCGCCATCAAGGAGACTGAGTCCAACTCCAAACCAAGAAAAGAGATGCTCTGAACCGGGAGGAGCTTGCTCTTTTCCCAGTTGACCTGAAGCCCTAGTCGGCTGAGGTGTGAGAGCACCAGGTCCCTGTATGCGCACAACATGTCTCGAGAATGAGCTAGGATTAGCCAGTCATCGACATAGTTGAGAATGCGAATGCCCACCTCCCGTAACAGGGCAAGGGCAGCCTCTGCGATCTTCGTAAAGATGTGAGGAGACAGGGACAGGCCGCAAGGGAGGACTTTGTACTGATACGCCTGACTCTCGGATGCAAACCGCAGGAAGGGTCTGTGTCGAGGAAGGATCGAGACATGGAAGTACGCATCCTTCAGGTCTACTGCCGCAAACCAATCTTGATGCCGGACGCTCGCCAGAATGCGTTTTTGCGTCAGCATCTAGTTCAGTACTCACAGGTTCAAGATTGGCCGCAACCCACCGCCTTTTTTCGGTACGTTGAAGTAGGGGCTGAAAAACCCCTTCTTCATCTCGGCGGGAGGGACAGGTTTTTTCGCACCCTTCCGTAGGAGGGTAGCGATCTCTGTGCAAGGTAGCAGCATTTTCATCCTTCACCAAGGTGAAGTGGACACTGCTGAACCTGGGCGGACGCTCGGCGAAGTGAATTGCATAGCCGAGTCGGACGGTCCGGACCAGCCCTCGTGACGGATTGGAAAGCGCAAGCCATGCATCCAAGTTCCGTGCAAGGGGGCCCAAAGGGACAACATCATCGGATGTACCTGCGGGTGGGGCCTCGCAGCAGGATGGAGCTCGAGGTGCCACACCACGTCATGGCCGTGCTGAGTCTAAGGACATTGAAGCACTTACCTGGCTCCTTGTGACCACCCCCCAGTACAGCCTGGGACAGGGGAGGAAGAGGCCTGTCCTCGTGACCCGTGGAGACTGTCACATCGGGGGCGGATTTGTGCCACAGCTGGGTGCTCAGGGACGGGAGACCGCCGCTGGAGCACCAAACCTGCCAAATAGAGTGGTGGACGGTGGTCGTGATGACGGCCGTGCACACCGGATACGTGACCCAGGAAACAAGGAAACCACTCTTGCTGAGCTCTTGAGTACTGCAGCCACTTGGGCATGCAGCGCAATTAAATGCAAAAGGTAACAAAAAGATGGAGAGATTTGCTTACCAGCTCCAGAGCAGCAGGTTTCATTGTCCCTGGGTCGCCCATCTCAAGGGCGCTTTGAAGCCTTTCACAGGTTCTGGGCGGCTGTGAGATGGGTGGCATCTGCTTCCTGCGGTGGGCTCCAGGCCGGGGCCGGGCCGAAGGGGCGGGCTGCGGTGGAGCCGGTGCAGTCACCGCAGGGGGACACCCTTGGCGATGAGTGGATGGGGTGCGGGATATTGAGCCGCGCCGGGGCAGGATATGCCGGCTAGCATCCGTCTACGGCTCCACCATCAAGAACTGCTGGGCAAAGTCCTCGACGGTGTCGCTGAATAGGCCCACCTGGGAAATGGGGGCAGCAAGGAACCGTGTCTTGTCGGCCTCGCCCATCTCGACCAGGTTGAACCAAAGGTGCCGCTCCTGGACCACTGGTGTGGCTTGAGAGACCGTGTCATGACCTCCGTCGCTCAGAGAGGGAGGTCGGTCACCGAGCGCAGTTCCTGTATCAATTCCGGGGCGGAACTACCCTCATGCAGTTCCTTTAGCACCTTGGCAGACTTGCAGGGAGCCATGGCATGCAGGGTGGAGGCAGCTTGTCCAGCGGCACCGTAGGCCTTAGCTGTCAGAGACCACATAAACCTACAGACCTTGAACGGAGGCTTTGGGCACCCGCGCCAGGTGGCGGCACTCTGCGGGCATAGGTGCACCGTGAGCTCCTTTATCCACCGGGGGATTGCTGAACAGCCCTTGGCCGCCCCACCATCGTGGGTAGTGAGGGCGGGGAAGATGAAAAGATCGTGACCGGGTAGTAAAAAGTGCCTCCCACGAGAGGGTTCCACTCTAGCCGACGCTCGCGGCTGCCCGGGAAAGCATGTCGTCATCTCTGCGTCAGCCTGTGACTGGGAGGAGCCCAGCTGAGGCTTCCGACTGGACGAGCCCGCTCTCCGATGCTGTGCTCGAGAGCTCATCACTTTTGCGGGCTCCGAATAAGAGGTCGAACTCACCGTGAGACGAGCCGGCGGACTCATCCGGAAGCCCGATCGGGGCAGACGAGCGTGCTGGGGAATGGGAGGTCCGCGGGGGGATACCCGGCAGAGGCGGTCCCATTGGGGTCCCCAAATCGCCCCCAGTGCTAGCCGCGCTGGCCTCATACACACGGGTAAAAGGACCGAGGCGGGGATCCTCTGGGGTGGCGAGCCGCGACCGCAACGTTGCCATGGACATGTCCTCGCAATGAGAACATGACCATCCACGAACGCTGTCTCCGCCTGAGCAGTGCCCAGACACGAAAGACAGTGATTGTGACCGTCAGAAGGCGAGAGATAAGGAGCGCAACCAGGAATAACACACAATCAGAAAAGCATCTTTAGAAAGACACGTCTTTAAAAAGACGTTCCGTGTGTGCCGCTCTTTTAGAGAAATATACTCTATTAGAGAAATATACTGTTTCAGAGAAATATACTCTTTTATTTCTGCCGAAGCACCCAGGGGCATTCTCTGCAGTGCACCAGTGCAGGGGGGGAGAAGCCGCTGAAATGCGCTGTCAGATCCAGCAGTGGTGAATGAACAGTCATGGGAATTCAGCTCAGTGAGCATGACCGTTCGGCTCCGAAGAGAAAATCTGAATGAATGGTTGCATACCAGCTCCTTTTATACCCGTATGTCCGGGGGAGTGGCATGCAAATACCACTTGCCAATTTTCATTGGCCTTTTATCAAAGACCAGAGGTGTCTCGGGCTCCCAAGAGTGACCCCTAGTGTCACTACATCGGCACAACGTCGAGTGAGTGACAGATAGGGAACTTATTTTTTTTTAATTTTTTTTAAATTTTTTTTTTTTTTTTATTTCAGCTTCGGGCTCTTTCACATCCCAGACTTCAACTTTTTGTTATGTGAAATTAAAATGGACAATTTATTTTTGGTACTTTTCAAATACAGATTTTACAGTTTTAGTCTTGTCCCAGGCCAAGACTTTCAATATTAAACCATAAAAATTAATTAAAAATCACAAATGATTACGTTTAATACTATGATAATCTAAACAAAGATTGATGTGGAAATTATTTATATCAGTTTGTAAAAAATTACAACTGTCCCACAAAAGTTGATGTTAACAGTGTTGGGTAATTTACTCAAAAAAGCAATCCACTACAAATTACTAATTACTTCTCAAAAATTGTAATATGATTACTTTACTGATTTCTTTATCAAAAAGTAATCACATTACTAATTCACTTTTATTTTACTTCCTAAAACACCTTTAATAGAAAAAAAAACTGTTTTTGTTCAACAAATTAAAGTAATGTCTATATTTCCTCCTTGTTAATTGCAAGTTATACACTTTTTTCTCCCTTATAATGACTCGCTAGGAGGCGTACGGCCTTCAGCTGTCACAAAAACACAAACATACAGTATGAGCATATGAACATATTTCAAGTTTTAAATACTTCATAAATAGTACCATATTAGAAAGCTGTAACCTAAGTGATGTACTTAAAAGTAATCAACTTAATCGAAAGGCAGTAACTGTAATCTAATTACTAGATTTTAAAATGTAATTAATTTCACTATTTTTAAAGTAATTAGATTACAGTAAATAATTACTTTGGATTTGGATTACACCCAACACTCTTTGTTATCCACCGCTTGCTAACTTGTTAACCAAGTCTACAAAAGTGTCAGTGAAGAACATGCTTGAGATTAAACATGAGACAAGTGATGTTTGAAGAAAACAAATAAAATCAAGGTAATTATCACTTGTGAGCAGAGTACTTTTATTGGGCATCATTTCTAGTCAAGCTGTAATTTTGTCAAATTATGCAAAACATGTCAAAATTAGACTGAATGAGACTTTCCATTCTAAAAGTCCACAGTGCTAAAAGTGCCCGAAGTTGAAGAAACCCAAGGTCATTCTTCACGGCACATCCTTTTATTTATTCATCCATCAATTCTGAGTTCCTCATCTTAAATCATGGATCTATCCATCATTGATGGCCTATATTGCAGCTAAAATATGAAAGAGTCATTTGATGAAGATGCCTTTAAGTTAAACTTTTGCATTTTTCAACTCTCTCTTTAAAGCTAAAGTAACTCATTAGCGGCAAATAATATTAACATTTCACAGAGGCTGTGTTTGCACGATCTTCATCAGACTCCATCAAAAACAGCACAACAAAATCAGCAAAATCGCCTGATGTTGAGTAGATGATAGCATAAGCTATGATTAAGCAAAATGAATAGTAGTGGAACAGTTGAATCGGTGCTCGGAACGAGGATTTGTGAACAGAAGGGTGAAATAAAACAGGTGTTTCTTTACCAGCAGATTTCAGAGTGGAAAACGTTGACAGAACACAGATGGGATGTGGCATCTCTGTGAATTGTTGACACTCATTGAGCATACAAAACATGGCTAAAAGACGAGCAAAATCTATCCCAACCATCTGTAAATTATATGTAAGTTACAAGACAGTATATGTGAATAACAGTAAAATTAAAGTGTTAGCATCAATACAGTTGCAATCAAAATTATTCAACCCCCCCAAGACAGTAAGGATTTACAAAGGTAAGCTTTTCTGATGACCCAGAATTTTTAAACTTTACATCTATATCAGTTGATTGACACATTCAAAGTCATAAGTGTGAATATAAAACCTAATATTTCTAAATAGCAGGATTTTTTTTTTTAAAATACAGCTATGTCATAATTATTCAACCGCTATTGCATGTAGCTGTTTCTTAAATATGTAAGGCTACACAAGTTATTGTTTTAAAACAAAATTAAGTCATCAATCTGCAATGGCACTTATTTAAGTTTTAAAATTTAAGTTTAGCGTTGTAGTAAAAATATATTTCTATGCAAAAAATGCAATTAAAAATAAGCTGTCTCAAAAGATAACAGAGATTATTTCATTACACAAGAAAGGTCAT
This sequence comes from Myxocyprinus asiaticus, assembly GCF_019703515.2. Taxonomy (NCBI): domain Eukaryota; kingdom Metazoa; phylum Chordata; class Actinopteri; order Cypriniformes; family Catostomidae; genus Myxocyprinus; species Myxocyprinus asiaticus. The sequence continues at coordinate 42,491,214 of NC_059364.1, forward strand.
GGCTAAAAGTACATTTCCAAGGCACTTCAATTTACAATAGACAAAGTTGGCAGCACCATTCATATATATTTTTTTTTAAATATGGTAAAACAGCAACCTTCTTGGGGTGTGGGAGAAAGCAAAATTTCACCAAGGGAAATGTTGAGTAATAGGAATAGGAAAGTAATAGGAAAGACCTGTGGAGTCCTGGAAGAAGGTTTTATAGATGTATGACACTAAATTGAAAATGAGTTTTAGACCCATGGGTCAGCAGTATGTCTGAAGTAAGATGACAAGGTGATGACAAGAACAACACCATCCCCACAGTCAAGCATGGAGGTGGGTCAGTCCTGTTATGGGGGTGTTTTGCGGCAGCAGGAAACGGCTATCCTGACTATGTGACTGACACCATGGATTCTTTCAGGTGTCAGGCCATTTTGGCATGAAAAATGTGATGTCTTCAGTGTGTAAATTGAAGCTCGTGATCACTGGACTTTCCAGCAAGACAATAACACCAAGGATACATCCAAGTTGTCCAAAATCTGGTTCAGGGATAGGTCGTGGAATGTCCTTAAATGGCCCTTTCAATCTATCATTAAAATCCTATTGCAAACATTTGTTGGGAATTCACGGAAGCAGTAGCAGCACAAAAACCAAAGAATGTCAATGAGCTGGAAGCTTTTGCTCATGAGAAATGTGTAAAAATTCTAGTAGAGAGTTGTCCGAAGCCTAAGACACTTTTATTTGCTGTTATTAAGGATAAAGGATGCTCCACAAATGATTGACTATGGGGGTTGAATATTTTTGACATTTGTGGAGAAAATTAGTTATTTTTTATTTTAAAATTCAAAATCACTCAAATGTGTATTAAAAACTTACTTTGACTGTTTACTGAGGTTTTAGTTTATGTGTTTCAATTCACATCACCAGAATGTATTGCTGGTCAGGGGGGTTGAATAATTTTGATTGCAACTGTATTTCTTGTCATTTTTGTAGTGGGGTGCAAACTTTTTTGCCAGCCATTGAAGCCAAACGTGTTTTTCTCTCTGGTCTAGGTTTAGGTAAGATTTGGAATACATTTAAATTCAATTTCCAAACTAGTCATGCTCTCAGGGTCAGATGGAATCCTTCATCTAACTGTTCATTAGTATGCATGTGCTGAAAAAGCAGCTCGTTTTAACCTTAGATACAGAACATTCATTTTTTTTTTTTTTTTAAGAAAAATCAACACAACCAAAAGAAAAAGTGTAAAAAGAAAGATCTGAGGGAGAAAAATTATTTAACCTATCTAGATGGACTAGTTTATCTATATTATACTTTTCTTGCCTCCGCTTATGCTTTAATATATATATATATGTTGCACTCTATATATGTGTTCCTCATTAAAAAAAGTTTGACCCCTAAAGAAATTAAAAGTACTTTTATATGACATGCCATCCCAGATGTGTATGACTTTCTTTCTCCTGCTGAACAAAAATGAAGATTTTTAGAAGAATATTTCAGCTATGTAGGTCCATACAATGCAAGTGAATGGGGACCAACATTTTGAATCTACGAAAACCACATAAAACCAGCATAAAAATTCATAAGACTCCAGTGGTTAAATCCATACCGATCTGCCACAACATTAAAACCACTTGACTAATATTGTGTAGGTCCAAAATCACTGAGATCACATTTTTTCCGCATTCTGATGGTTGATGTGAACATGAACTGAAGCTCCTGACCCATATCTGCATGATGTTGTGCACTGCACTGCTGCCACACAATTGGCTGATTAGATAATCGCATGGATGATAGTTGATGCCAGATGGGCTGGTTTGAGTATTTCTGTAACGTCCTGGTTACTTTCGTAACCTCCGTTCCCTGATGGAGGGAACGAGACGTTGTGTCGATGTAGTGACACTAGGGGTCACTCTTAGGAGCCCCAAACACCTCTGATTTTGAAGTCGAAATACATCACATGGTCCCACAGAAGTACCATGATAGGTCCTAGCCAAAGGGGGAGGAGCTCTACAAACACGGTGACAGGGGGCAGAGGAAGCTCTGCCCAAGGAAGACACAGTTTACCAACAGGGAAATGGTTTAGCGGAAGATATATCACATGGTCACATATGGGGAACCAGTGCATGTTGAGCACCTACCCCAGTACAGGGCTTAGTTAACACATGTACTGGGCTGGCAGCGAGTTTCTCTGCAAACTCGTCTGCCACAGGGCTAAGGAGGAAAGTCATCCAGGGATCACAACTTGTGAACATCACTGGGAGTCAAAAGTGCAAGTCTTCACCTCAGGGGAGGGGAAAGGTGCTATGCACAAGCAGTACACCTGGCCAGCTGTCCCAGAACTTACCTGCTCGTACCTGAAAATACACAGGACGAGACCGGCTCACCCGGAGATTATAGAACCTCGCAAAGGTGTTGGGTGTTGCCCAGCCCGCTGCTCTGCAGATGTCTGCCAAAGAGGCGCCATTGGTCAGGGCCCAGGAGGCCACCACACTCCTAGTAGAGTGGGCTCGTAGCCCCACAGGGGGCGGCACGTCCTGAGCGTGATATGCTATCATGATGCCATCAATGACCCAGGATTCCCGAGAAGCAAACAGGTCTACCTGTGCTTGACCGAATCGACTCCAAATCAGCTGGACCACCTGGGGGTGGAGTCTCCACTCTCCCCTGAGCGTAACCTATCATGACAGTGCATCCGCTGCGGTGTTGAGGTCGCCTGGGATGTGAGTGGCTCGCATCGACTTGAGGCACTGCTGACTCCAGAGGAGGAAATGGCAGGCGAGTTGTGACATGCAACGTGAGCGTAGGCCGCCTTGGCGGTTGATGTACGCTACCGTCGCCATGTTGTCCATCCGACCCACACACGCTTGCCCTGGATCAATGGCCAGAGCCTCCGCAGGGCAAGCAGTACTGCCAAAAACTTGAGGCAGTTGATGTGCCAACGCAGCCGCGGGCCAGTCCAAGAGCCGGCGGCTGCGTGCCTGGTGCATACGGTGCCCCAGACCATCTTGGAGGTGTCTGTCGTAACCACGACATGACTGGAGACCTGCTCAAGGGGAACCCCTGCCCGTAGAAATGCTAGGTCGGTCCAAGGGCTGAAGAGGCGGCGACAGATCAGCGTGACGATGACACGATGTGTCCCACGGCGCCATGCCCTCTCGGGACTCGAGTCTGAAGCCAGTGCTGAAGCAGTCTCATATGCATCAACCCGAGTGGTGTGGCCACCGCTGAGGATGCCATATGCCCCAGGAGCCTCTGAAAAAGTTTCAGTGGAACTGCTGTCCTCCGTCTGAACGCCTTCAGACAGTTCAGCACCGACTGTGCGCGCTCGTATGTGAGGCCAAATCCAAACCAAGAAAAGAGATCCTCTGAACCAGGGAGAGCTTGCTCTTTTCCCAGTTGACCCAAAGCCCCAGCCGGCTGAGGTGCATGAGCACCAGATCCCTGTGTGCACACAACACATCCCAAGAGTGAGCTAGGATTAGCCAGTCGTCGAGATAGTTGACGATGCGGACACCCACTTCCCTTAGCGGGGCAAGGGCTGCCTCTGCGATCTTCGTGAAGACGCGAGGGGACAAAGACAGGCCGAAGGGGAGGACCTTGTACTGGTACGCCCGGCCCTTGAAAGCAAACCGCAGGAAGGGTCTGTGTCGAGGTAAAACCAAGATGTGGAAGTATGCGTCCTTCAGGTCTACCGCCTTGAACCAATACTGATGCCGGACGCATGCTAGAATTCGTTTTTGCATCAGCATCTTGAACGGGAGTCAAGGGGACAATCACGTCAGATGTACTGGTGGGTGGGGCCTCCCGGCGGGGTGGAGCCTGAGTCCAGGGACATCGAAGCACTTACCTGGCTCCTGATACCCACCGGCCGGGGAGGGGGGAGGAGGAATATCGTCCCCGCATTCCATCGGAACCAACCCGGTGTGGGCGTGTTCGTGCCACAGCTGGGTGCACAGGGGTGGGGGGCCCACCGCTGGAGCGCCAAACCTGCCGAAATGGGATGGTGGATGGCAGTCGCGACGACGGCCGTACGCACCGGATATGTGACCCAGGGTACAAGAAAACCGCTCTTTTGTTAAACTTTTGGGTACCGCAGCCTTTTGGGCATGTGGCAAAATAAAATGAAACAAAAGATTCTCATCCCAGCCCTCCACTGGGGGATGGAGTGGTCTGTCCACCAGCTCCAGAGTAGTGGGTCTCCTCATCCCTGGGTCGCCCATCGGGTGTCGTCTGCTTCCTGCAGTGGGCTCCACGCCGGGGCTGGGACATGGAGGTGGGCTGTGGCGGAGCCAGTGTTGTTGCTGCAGGAGGATGCCCTTGGCGACGAGCAGACGGGGTGCAGGGTCTTAAGCAGTGCTGGGGCAGGATGTGTTGAATAGCCTCCGTCTGCTGCTTCACCGCTGATAACTCCTGGGCAAAGTCCTCGACGGTGTCACCAAACAGGCCAACCTGTGAAATGGGGGCGTCAAGGAACCGCTCTTTGCCAGACTCTCTCATCTCGACCAGGTTGAGGCAAAGGTGGTGCTCCTGGACCACCAGGGTGGACATCGCCTGCCTGAGAGACCGTGCCGTGACCTTCATCGCCTGGAGAGCGAGGTTGATCGCCGAGCACAGTTCCTACATCAATTCCGGGTCAGAACTATCCTCGTGCAGCTCTTTTAGCGCCTTGGCTTGGTGTACCTGCAGGAGAGCCATGGCGTGCAGGGTGGAGGTGGCTTGTCCAGCGGCACCATAGGGCTTAGCCTTCAGAGATGACATAAACCTACAGACACTGGACAGGAGCCTCAGGTGCACAAGTGCACCGCGAGCGCCTTATCCACCTGGGGGATCACCGAATACCCCCTGGCCGACCCACCATCGAGGGTAGTGAGAGCGGGGGAGCTGAAAGGCTGGGATCGGGTAGTAAAAGGTGCCCCCCATGATCTCGTCAGCTCCTCATGCACCTCCAGGAAGAAAGGGACCGGGGCGGGGCACGGCCGTGAGCGGCGCTCTGGGCCCAGGAACCAATCATCGAGCCGCAAGGGTTCAGGGGAGTGCGGAGGGTTCCACTCTAGCCCGACGCTCGTGGCCGCCTGGGAAAGCATGTCTGTCAGCTCCGCATCGGCCTGAGACTGGGCGACCATACCCGAATGAGGAAGCCCAGCTGAAGCCTCCGCGTCAGACTGGACGAACCCGCTCTCCGATGTTGCGATCGAGAGCTCATCGTCTTCCCGGGCTCCGAATAAGAGGTTGAACTCACCCTGAGATGAGCCGGCAGTCTCATCCGAGAGCCCGATCGGGGCAAGCGAGCATGCTGAGGAATGGGAGGTCCGTGGGGGGTTACCCGGCGGAGGTGCTCCCATTGAAGTCCCCATATCGCCCCCAGTGCCAACCGACACGGCCTCATACCCGTAGGTAGAAGGACCAAGGCGGGGAGACCCTGGGGTGGCTTGCCCTCTTACGAAGGAAAGCCATGACCGCAACGTTGCCATAGTCATTTTTTCGCAATGAGGACATGACCCATCCACGAACGATGTCTCCACGTGGGCAGTGTAAGACAGCGATCGTGGCCATCAGAAGTGACGACCGCAACCAGGAATAATACACAAACGGAAAGGCATCTTTAAAAAGATGTTCCGTGAGTGCCACTCTTTTAGTTAGAAAATATACTCCTTTAGAATATGCTCTTTTTGTTCTGCTGAAGCGCCAAGGGGCGTTCTCTGCACTCCACGGGTGCAGAGGGGGAGAAGCCGCTGAAATGTGCCGTAGATCCAGCAGTTTAAGGTGAATAGTAGCGAGATTGTATTCAGTGCACTGAACGCAACCGCTCGGCTCCGAAGAGAAAATCTGAATGAGTGGTTGCAAGCCAGCTTCTTTTATACCCATATGTCCGGGGGAGTGGCATGAGGTGTTTGAGGCTCCCAAGAATGACCCCTAGTGTCACTACATCGACACAAAGTCGAGTGAGTGACAGATAGGGAACTGCTGATCTCCTGGGATTTTCATGCACAACAGTATCTAGAATTTACTCCGAATGGTGGCAAAAACAAAAAAACATCCAGTGAGCGGCAGTTCTGTGGATGGAAATACCATGCTGATGAGAGAGGTCAACAGAGAATGGCCAGACTGGTTCGAACTGACAAAGTCTACAGTAACTCTGATAATCGCTCTGTACAATTGTGGTGAGAAGAATAGCATCTCAGAATGGACTTGTATGGTATGTTGCCAGTGTGACTACACTGTGCGCTTCTGTTTGTTTTTAGTTTTGTTCCGTCTCATTGTTGTATTTGCTTAAATGCATTTTTTTCCCTTTCATTTCACACACCCATAAAATTGACATTTTTGGATTTAATTCCAACTGACTTTTGCCAATTTTCCTTGTCTGCTCTGCTCACCCACCTGGTACAGTGTCTTAACTGGTCTACATGATTCCACCGGCATGCCTACCTACGCTGTTGCTGTGGATGGTACGGCTGTGCTTTGTGATGGAAGGATTTTATGGCATGGTGCCTGTCGTCATTGTGTGTTCCCATTTGCCATTTTGTGTCCTGGAGTTTGTACTCGTCTTGGCTCTGTAACATGGGAGATGCGGGTCGGCGCGGGTTGCTTGGTGCCATCCACTCCACGAGTGACAACTCTGGTCATGTCATTTTTTCGCCTCTGCTCATTTCTTTTGAACTGTTGGATCGGACTTGTACACATCCACATTTTCACTTTGTACTATACATTTTACTCCTGGATTGTTATGTTGTGCATTTGTGGACTGTATTGTTTTAGTGATTTGTGTTTGTGTGAACTATTGTGTTTTGTTTTGTTTTGATGTATTTATGTTTGTTGTTGCATGTAAAGCGCTTTGAGCTCTGGAAAATATTATTATTATTATTATTATTATTCTGAGATGCGGCTTGGTGCTGTTTTGGTGGCATGAGGGGGACCTACACAATATTAGGCAGGTGGTTTTTATGTTGTGGCTGATCGGTGTATATCTTCAGAAGTGATTTTAAAGGTGTGGGTAAGAAACAGATCAATATTTAGGTCCTATTTTACTATAAGTTCTCCTCCCTGCCCAGTAGGTGGCGATATGCACGAAGAATGCAAATTGCCAAAAATAAAAGAAGAAGAATGTAAAATTGAAAGTGGACATTTATAGTAAAAAAAAAAAAAAGGACTTAAATATTTTTTCTATATGGATATGGATTTAACCACTGGTGTGATATGCATTACTATTATGTTGCTTTTATATGCTTTTGGAGCTTCAAACTTTTGGTCACCATTCACTTCCATTGTGAGGACCTAGAGAGCTGAGATATTCTTCTAAAAATCTTAATTTGTGTTCAGCAGAAGAAAGAAAGTCACACACATCTGGGATAGCTTGAGGGTGAGTAAATGAGGAGAGAATTTTCATTTTTTGGGTGAAATATACCTTTAAGTATATCACTTTACATCAGTGTTCCCTTTGTTAATGGTTTATTAAGGGGTTCATTAATGAATTATAAGACAATTACAAATACATTATAAATAGACCTGTCAAAATTAACATATTTATACATGCGATTAAAAAAGTTTAACGCGTTAATTTTTCTTAATCGCGATTAACGAATTGACCGTTAATACAGCATAAACACTGGTGTGAAGGGCAGAACTTTTCCACCCGGAGTCATTACACTGACTCACACTTCACAAACAGAAACAGTGCCGGAGCCCTTCTACCAAGGTGAGCCTACAAGCTTAGCATAAAACAGCACAAAGCAGCGGTCTCATAGACATTCTATGGACAGTCCTGTCTTAATACACTAGTTGACTTTTACGCTCTCTCCTATGATAGAGCCGAGGAGGTTGTTATCTCGATAAATAAAAGAATCTCTGACAGCGCTTCCCTGTTAGTGATAAAATGATGGAGAAAGGAGCTCTTAGTGCTTTTTGATGTACAAAACAAGCCCAGATGGGACTTGTGATAGAAATCAAGTATTTTTCAGCCTTGGTAAGCGTGTTTGTTTGCAAGCGCTTTTCATGGTGAGTTCAAAGCGCCGTTTGATGCTGGCATTGATGCCCTGACACAAATCATAAACGCAGCTTCATGATTGCTGTAACAAAGAAGATAGCCAAAGTCTACTGGCAAATTAATATTGCGGAGGATGAGAGTTTAAGGGATTTAATGCCCATTGCAATGAAAATGCAACCTATGGGGAGACTAGCTCTTTCAATTAGTCAAACTACCACTTAAGCTTTGGGAAACGTTTTATGTTACTGGAACTGGTGCTATATTAGTGCATTTCTATCTTTATACTGTGGAAGGCTTGGTTTGGAAATTAATTTTGACAAGAAAAAAAGTATATAAAGTGTCAAATTTCAGCACTTTTAAAATCTGCAATCACGATTACAAAAAAATATGCGATTAATCTTGATTTAAAAAAAATATATATCGACTGACAGCACTCATTATAAATCATTGCTATGTGGTTATAGCAACATAATTTAAAAGGATGAATTTCATGCAATACTTGCCAAATAGTGAGTATTTTAACTTACATGTTATAAATGCTTAATAAAAAACATTATTCATACTTATATAAATAAAAAAACATAAAATGCCTTATGTCACAATGCAGGAAAAATAGATTATAATAGTGATATTAAAAGGAGTGATTATGTCATTCTGCTACAGTCCACTTTGTCGCGTTGATGTCAATGGAATGGTGCTACTCCAAGTGGTGTCCCTGATTAATTAGTTCTAGTTACCTAATGTCCTCTACAAAAACACTTTTCAGCGCTTTATGCTCATTCACAGGATATATCATATAATAAATCCTGATGATCATTAAACCATACTGAACTTTATGTAGTTAGGTTTCTAATGTTGGAAACTCCTTAATGAATTCCTCATATCTGTCCACTTTTCACAATTTTCATTTTACTAATGTTAAATACTGTAAGTGTTTATAAAAGCATTTATAAAATGTGAGGAAAAAATGGCTAACTACTGTATATGCATGCCAGTCGCCATTTTTACTCATATTTTCAAAACCGCATTTCAATGATTTATATTGCATTTGTAAATGACTTATTTGTCATTAATTAACCCCTTTGTAAACCCTTAATAAAGGGAACATTACTGTAAGGTGATATCAAAAATGTATTTATCTTCACTAATGATGAAGCAACATCTTCCAGCTTGTTTTAAATTGTGTGTGTGTGCGTGTGTGTGTGTGGATTTTGAGCAAATATGCTTGGGAGACCCGGGTTCGCATCTGGCATTGAAACCAGGAAATAATCACATTCGCCTTATCAGTGACAAGCGTGATTCGGAGGTTGCATTTTTCCCCACATTACATTTTTACTCCACTATGGTTAGGTTTAGGTTTGGGGTTTGGAGGTGCAGTTTATAAAATATACATTCCTTGTCACAGTATTAGATCCTGTACAGATGAAAACAACTTGCTTTTGGTGCCCCTCCGTGGACTTTTCACCTGGAAAATGGAGCTCATATTCAATACTTAACACTTTGGCCACTGGGGGCAGTATTTCTAATTTAGTAAGGACAGACCGATTTTAGCAAAAGCAAAGTCCTCCCACTGTTTCTGATTTCACTGTGAGAACAGTCTGGTTGATAAGCTAATGACATGATCCTCTAACAAGCACAGAAATATAATATAAAGTAGCACATTTTCATTTAGACCAAACTTGTTTTATCTATACTCATTGTATTGAGTGAAATATGAGTATATTTAAACAATATGATCCCATGCATGAGAATTTGTATGCATTATTATGTAATGCTGGGTTCTACTTGGGTACATTTGCTTACGTTTGCATTGACACTGAAAAATGTAAAACGTAATAATTTTATGTATTAACAACTTTAGATATGTAAACATTGTTATATTTCTTTATTGAATCAATGAATACTGAATTCATGGAATTAATTGGTTAATTTTATTGCATTTATAATCTATTGGATTAATTAAATGTTAAATGCATCACAATTATTTAACACAGTTTATTAATTTACCTGATTTGACATTTAACGGTTTCATTCTTTTCTGTGTAATTTTTGGTACTTTATTCAAGTCGTTTCAAAGGATTATTTAACTTTCACCAAGAAAAAGAAAAAAAAACATCTGTAATCGTTTAATCATTCATTAAACATTTAATTTGTATTTTGTTTGCCACAGGACACAAAAGGATTTTTCAGAATATGTTGCAGCTCATAAACAAAATATCATAAAATAAACCACAAAAACACCATAATACAATCATTAAAGTAATATTTTTATTTCCCGCTATAATCCAAGTTTTTAGATAACTCTGTTTGAGGAACAGTCCTAAATTAAAGCCTTTTTGATTTCCGTCTCCATCCACCGTAGCACCCGTAACAGCCGTAACCAACAACTCCTGCTCTGATTTTATAATTAAAAAATTGCCGCCTCAAGAAACGTTACAACACAGGTTTTATGGCCGTGATGTCAAATGCTCATTGGCTCTCTTGTGTCGATTCTGACATGCCATATTCCATGATGTACTTGTTTGAATGAGACATGACACCTTCAAGGAGGGCAACAAAATAATTTTTAGAAATTAAGAACTTTCCACTCTCTAACTCACTCAAAATTATTGTATGCCTTCAGGGAGCACTTCCACTGCAGCACATCATAGTTTGGGCTACTTTTGTATTTTTATGAATAAATCATTGTGATTTAATTGAACTCCCTCTTTTTATTATGGTTAAGAAATGGTTAGGGTTAGGTTTAGGTTTAGGGGTAGTGGTGGGATTAGCAGATCTAAATATGTATATAGAAATTAGTGTATTGTCTACCTTTTCGAACAGCCTTTGCATTGGTAGCACACCTATGATGCCTTGAATGCTACCTAGGTCTCACTCGTTTTTGGAACAGAGCATTTAATTACTAGATCTTTCTACTAGATTCAGCTAAAGGCCTCATCCCAAGAATTTGCTAGCCATAAAGCCTTTCCAAAAAAAAATACATAAATATGAAAGTTATGTTACGCATGGCTTGAATTCGTCCAGTTGTCATTACAATCTTTATGACAAAAACTCAATAAAGCTTTCATTTTGCTGTGACTGACACTTGTTTTGCTGATGGGGCTAAAACCCAACTGTGTGGAACTTAATTATATATTATATTAATTTAAACAACTCAACAAATTGCCCATTCAAAATAAATAAAAAATAATGCTGACCACGGATGCATTGTAGAGGAATGATGCAGCGATTTTAAATGACTATACTACATTATTCACAGTGACAAAGCAAAGCTGCTCTGCCCTTGCCGCGCATCACCTTGTGCTGCAGAACTAAAAAACAGCCTTAATTGTCTTACCAATAGTACTGTGTATTGATTTGTAGGTGTTATGACCATAGTGGACAACCTGAGGTCAGCAGTCAATAAATTCCTACACTGTTCTTCTGTAGCCGCTATGCAGGGGTCACATATTGAAACAAATGCGGCTGAATACATAACCACATCATTTCAGGCTCACTAAAGTAGTCATAATGACAATTGAAATATTACACGTCATTCTTTAATGACTTTTTTTTTGTATAATTATGGATTTAATTGTGCAGCCCTCGCTCAATGCATCCAGCGCCTGAGGGCAGGTAATGACAGGTGAACATATACCAACTTTATGTTGATGTGAAATGCAAATCACTGCGTAATTACACATAAATGTAAACATAAAATTAACATCATACTGGGGTGCACGCCAAGTGTTAATATATACTTAAATGTTACATTTAAATATTTGATTAGATACATATATTATTTAAATATAAAACATTTGTCAGCACTAAATATAAGGCAGCTATTGAAATTAATAAGCTCTACATCAGTAAATAACAATTATGATTTCTCAAATATGGCTATATGGACTAATTACTATAATCACCGGATTTGTGATGCAGCACAAATTCAAGAGATAAGCACAGCATGGCTTCGTTCAAGCTAAAATTATATCCACTGGTGCAATATGCATCCCTACCCCGCACATTAGGCAGTGCAACTCTAATCATATTTAAATACAATCAATTTAAGAATGGAATTTCTTGATTCTATCTTCGGTATGCTGTGTACACACTAAATAGGACTAAACGACTGCTGTTTGTATCTTATTGTGTGCCCATTCAGTTAACCAAGCTCACAAATATGTTATGGAAATGTGGCTTGTTATTTATACTATAATTGCATGAACTATTACACATGGGGATTTGATGACTGTTTAGTGGGATGACTCAGTAGTTAATCAACATATCCGTGGAATCAAAAATTCCTGTTTCAATTACAGAGAACTCCCATTGACAGTCTGAAAAGCCTTTTAAGCTAATGTGTGTCTGTACGGGGCCTCACAGCCTGTAGAGAGATATTATTCTCTTTTTCACAGACAATTATAAAGTTTTATGTTATTCTTCAGTGACACTCAATTAATGCCATTGCAAAGCTTATTTCATTGTCTACAAAGAATTAATTGAAAAATACATTTAAAACTTTTTGACATGCAAGATTATTTAATAGGAGTAGTACCATGGTTTTACCAATTGCAAATGATACCATCTCACATGTCATCATTTATTCACATGTTGTTTCAACCTTGTATTAATATCTTATGTAAAACACAAAAGGCATTTTACATACAATGAAAGTGGATGGTGATTTATACAACCAAGCTTCAAACAGGAAAAATAAACAGTGTTGGGAAAGCTATTTTGAGGATGTGGCTTCCCAAGCTACAAGCTACTCATAATTTAAAATAGTTTAACTACAGTAAAAATAAAAAAGTAGTTAGCTACAATACAAATTATTAACAAAAGGAGCTAACGACATTGAAGCTACACTAAAAAACTAAAGCTAAAAAGCTACACTAGCTACACTAAACTAAAGCTAAATTCTAGAACATTGTCACAACTTGATTTTGTTGTGTTCTATCCATTAAAATTTGTAAAAATGGAAGTTTACTTAATCAATTTGAGTTGGGACAACATGAATACTTTTTGTGGTGTTAATGTAGCATTGATGAAACTGGGCAGGGGATTTCCATTTCCCAGCATGGTAATATAAATGTTAAAATGAAGAGCTATTTTGTGTTTTTTACACAGTGAATATAAAGTGGGATACTTGTTAGTGTTAAATGTTTGATTTTGTTAGTGGAGCTTGAGCTAACGATGAGGACAGGTGAATGTCACACATTAAATTGATTGCTCGCTTCGTTGAGCAAATTCTGTGCTAACTATAGCATAGTTACTAAACTAGTGCTTAAACACCATAGTATGGTGCATCATTGGAGAAATTAACTAGCTAGTCACGCCTGTTTCCCAAAAATGTAGTAACTATGTTGCACGTCCATTGTTTGAATCACATTGGTTCAACAGCATAGAGCTGTCGTTAATTATGTTTCACACGGGGTGGAGTAATAACCTCCGCAGATATTAAATAATAAAAGCTCATTTACAATGCGACAGATATATTGCACTGCAATATTGGTGTTTCCCTTTACATCAGACTTTGGGGTTCCCCGATGCACTTGAGCACATACGCACTCTTCAAAAACATATAAACGCCACTTACTGTATGCATGAACATAAACACATAAAAGTTGTATTCTCCATCAGAAAACTGCAAAACCCTGGAATAAGCAGTTTTCTTATAGTGCATATAAACGTGGTCAAAGTGTTGACAGAATGAAAGATATATGTGGAATAAAAGAAATAGAAGCCTCTGCGAAGTCAAATAATGTCCACACAGTAAAATAACAAAGTAATATGCTTCTAATCACAGTTAAAGAACTGTAGATGCTGTTTGTGAATGTTCGTTGGAACTACGTTTCCGGTAAACACCAAACCGTTGAACTATGTTGCTAACGATGGAACTTGCGACCATAGGTGGCTAACGATGCCTTTGGGAAACGCACCCCAGCATGTATTTAGCATGATAACATTCACTTTCACTAGTTAGTACATAAAGAAATAATATAGATTTGAGTTACATTGACATGTCAAATTTTGTTGGTTTTCCCAATTCAACTAGGTTCTTTCTACACAATGTGTTTGTGTTGAGATTTTATAGTCATTTTAAGTTAAGAAAACTCATTTTAAACATGCAAAACCACTGTCCGCAATTAAATCAAGTTCAGCCAAAGAGATTTTTCTTTTAGTGTATTTAAACAAGAAAATAATTGTAGATATATAACAATCATAAATATTAGCATTAAAGTATAAATGTATGTTTAATTTAATGCTGTCACCCTTTTTGTTTAACCCTTACCCATGGTTTTCCTACAGTAACCATAGTTAAACCATGAAGTTTGTAATAAAACCATAGTAACCACAAAATTATGGTTACTACGATATCACTATAACAAAACCATGGTTAATTTACATAAGGGTTAAACAAATTGGGTGACAACATTGAACTGAACATAAATGTATACTTAATATACACTGATTAAACTAGAAAACCCCATATTTTATATAACTGAATCAAAACATAGTGATAAACAGCAGAAAATAACAAAATATTTCAATTAAAAAAAAGGCTGCGCAGGGCTTAGTGAATTAGTGTATCATTTATGTGAACTAGTTAATTTACATAAACCATCCGAAAGAACTGACTCACTGAAGTGAATTGGAGTTCCCAATGCTACATGTAAGGGAGTCACTTATTTTAACTGGTTCATTTATTTGAATTGTCCAAAAGAACCAATTCACTTAAATGATTGTGTTTTCCCAGCACTACATGAGACGGAGAGGATGGTGTAGGTGAGTGTGTTTGATTATTCCCTCGGCTCCACTGATGCGTTCGCAATACAATGTGACAAATGAAGTGTTTTGTGATGCTACAATGCTACTAATCTGAAAATATAGCTTGTTAATGGAAAAGCTACACTATTTTGAAACTAGACAAACTAATGCCATGCTAATGAAAAATTTAGTTAAGTTAGTATCATCGCTACGTATAGTTAACTACTTACTGAAAACAAAGTATCATCAAATTAGTCCATACCAATCATACACTATATTAAGTCTTTGGAAGTCATTCAATAGCTTTGTGTGAGGAACAGACCGAAATGTAATTCCTTAATCTCTGAAAATCTTCCCCTCTGCCCTAACTCTCAAATGTCACTTGCGTTTGCACATATTCAAATATGCCGAGCCACGTTTGGTCATAACAGTTTCAAAATCTAAATCAAGTACAAAGACTGGTCCAGGGCTGCTTACTTAGGAGGTCATGTGATGAGAACAAATCATAGTTGTGTACCTGCTGAGTTCATTTATTCAAGTGATTTTCTTAAATGTGTATCTGGGAACTACTTAGGTCTTTAAAAAGCCCTGTAATTGGATTCCAAGTGGCCATTGTGTATTTCAAGACATTATGTGGCTGATGAGTGTTACCAACATGACTCATAAAATAAGGCTTTTAGACTATGGAAAGTCTGATATATTTAGCTGCTGTTGTTGTGTCCCTCTTGGCTGAGCTCATTAAAGGGCTTCATTCGAGAGGCGCATCCAGTTGACTTAGAGGTTATACACTGTAGAACGGTTATTTTCAATTTGTGTGTCGCAGGTCTTTTTTGATAGGGTCATGGGCAGCAAGGAAAATACAATGCTTAATGCAAATAATGCAATGCAACTAACCATATAAACATGCATTTAAAGAATAGCTAAATACATTTGTTTATCAAGTTTTAGAAAGAGAAAATGCTTACCATATCTTGTGTTAATGTCAATTGATGTTCATGCAATCAAATTCTTATTCTAATTATTATTTATTTATTTGCTAAAAATAAAACTGCAATGCATAATGCAAGCACCCCAGAAATGGCTTTTCATCCTGTCTAGGTTTGTATACTGTCTGCGGGCACTGTGTCTTACATCTATTTTACTTCTATATTTATCACGCTCATTTTACCCACAAAGGCACTTTGCATAAACTAACAAAAACTACTGCTTAGTATCTTTTTTCACTCACACAGTTCAGAGTGTTTGTATGTTGCGTCAAATGATCTGATTTGGTTCATGATGCGTTTCCCAACATTTTGAATGTTGTGGGAATTCACTTGCCTTATCTGGCACTCTATAAATTGAATAAGCCGCATTGAATGCTAACAACACTTAAAATAAATGTAAAGTAGCTAAGCATTGATACAACTGCATTTATTATGTTAACAAGGATACCAAATCTAGAAACTGAAATAGCTGCTAAACAAATAAAAAATCTTAATTCGATGATGCTTAATCTTTATTTGATACAATGCAACATGCTAATGTACAGTGTTGGGGAAACTCATTTGAAACTGTAGCTTGTCAAGCTACAAGGTACTTATAATAAAACAGTTACACCATAGTCAGGCTGCCCTTCAGATGTAAGTAGTTTGCTATACTACAAACTGGCAACAAAAAGTTGCAACTACATCGAAGCTATAGTATAAGAGGCAATATCTTTAGATTAAATTGGATTTATCTGGCACTCTATAAATTGAATTTGCTGCATTGAATGCTTACAATACTAAGCAGAAATGTAAAGTAGCTAAGTAATGATACAACTGCATTTATTCTGTAACAAGGATACTGAATCTAAAAACTAAAATAGCTGCTAAACAAATAAAATATTCATAATTCAATTATGCTTATCCTTACGAAAATCGTAAGAGTTTATGGCAAATTTACCGCAAACTTGCCACAAATTCGCCACTGATCATTTTCACATGCAAATGAGCTTTGCAGCATACTTGGGGCAAATTGTCCATTGTTGCCAAAGGTTTGCTGGAGGTTAACCACTATTGGCGAAGAGCTGCAAACTTCTGGCAAATATTAGTGGTGAATGAAAAGCTCATTTGCATGTGAAAATAACAAGCAGAAAATTTGCTGAAAATTTGCAGCTAATTTAGATTTTTTGTAAGGGTATCTTTAATTGATACAATGCTACATGCTAATTTACAGTGTTGGGGAAGCTAGTTTGAAACTGTAGCTTGTTAGAGTACAAGCTTCTTATAATAAAGCAGTTAAACCACAGTCAGGCTACCCTTTAGATGTAAGCAGTTTGCTACACTACAAGCTTGTAACAAAAATATAATATAAATATGTAGTTAAAATAAAATACATAACTACATTGAAGCTATAGTATATGCGAACAATATCTATAGATTAATTAGAAATACAAACAGTCGCTTTATAAGGCAATATAAAGTTATTGATTAAAGGCTATTGATTATTTCCATATCACTGAATATAAACCAGCATTGGCCCTACTGTACAGTCCACAGCATTTTGCAATTGAATTCATCAATATGTCCGAAGTGGACTTACTATATTATATAGCTTACACAAAATCTAATCTAGTTGCAAATTTGCAGCAAATTTGCCATGAACTCTTGATTTTCTTAAGGGTTAAGGACACGTCTATGTACACATGCGCCAGATGGAATCTTTTGGAGCTGTGTCAAGTTAAACGTAGTTTTGAACACGTCTCGAGACCCCTGCTTTCACAGTTGCACTCCGCCTAGCTGTGTTTGAATGCTGTTTGCTTTCAGTGTGGTTTGTTTCTTGTACAGTTTCAGTTGTGCTTACTGCTCCCTACTGACTGAGACTCCTCATGGTAGGAAAATTCCTTATTACAGTCTGGGGGCATGATTAATTACATAAAAATATTTTTTAACACGTTATTTTTTATATTATGAATTATATTGAATTTAGTTATTTTTAGTTGTTATGACAGCCAACAACTGCAAAATTTAGGCCTGAAATAATTTTTACTCAAACTAACACTTAAAATGGTTGTTATTACATTCCTTATAATGGAGACTGGAACCAGAAATCAGTCAATCACAATCATTATGGTGCCACTCAGTAGATGGTCAGGAAAACGTCTCGGTTACTGTTGTAACCTCCATTCACTGATGGAGGGAACAAGACATTGTGTCGATATAGTGACACTAGGGGTCGCTCTTGGGAGCCCCAAACACCTCTAATCTTTGAGAAAAGGCCAATGAGAATTGGCGAGTGGAATTTGCATGCCACTCCCCCGGACATACAGGTATAAAAGGAGCTGGCTCGCAACCACTCATTCAGGTTTTGTGCTGAGGAGCCGAGACAAGGTCCTGGCCATTTCAGCGGATAGTACAGCGCTGTGGCAAGAGGGACACAGAGTCTCGTTCCCTCCATCAGGGAACAGAGGTTACAACAGTAACTGAGGCGTTCCCCTTCTGTCACTCACTCGATGTTGTGTCGATGTAGTGATACTAGGGGTCCCTATAGAAAAACGGCACAACAGCTGGACCGTGTTTCGTGAAATGCCGATGCAGGTGCAAGCAAGCTGCTGCGTGCGTACTAGCAGGTGCATCAGTCCGCACATAACCTCCCCCAATGCCCCACAAGACGTCATGTAGTTCCCCACATCCCAGAGGGGGGGAAGCGATATAACTACCATGGGAGCAGGCCACGCCAGCTGCAGCCTTTTCTATCTATGTTTTCTCTCCACAGAGTATTAGATTCAGCTGGGGCCCTCTAACGCTATTACATGCACCGGGGAAGGTGTTCTTTTCCTTTCCTATACTTTCAGGGGGAAAAGACCCCGCGGAGACCACATCCTGCCCGAAGGGGAGGTAACGTGGCAATACGTCATGTGGGCTCACCAGCCGCACATGGAAGAGGCGCGATGGTAGGTCCTGCCTGGAAGGGGAGGAGCTCTACAAATACAGCAACCAGGGGCAGAGAGGGCTCTGCCCAAGGGAGACGCGGGTCTGCCGACAGGGAGACCGTACCACGGAAAATACATCACAGGGGGTTACCGGAGTAACCGGCACCTGTGGAGCACCTATCCCAGTACAGGGCATATTAGTACCCATAGTGGGTCCGGCTGTGAATTCCTCCGCTGAATTTGCGAGCCACAGGGCTAGGGAGGAAGGACATCCATTCACGGTTCGTGAACACACATGGGAGAAGAAGCACATGTCTTCACCTCACAGAGGGGAAAGGCACTATACGCAAGCGATACACCCAGCCAGCTGTTCCGTATTACCAAACTTACCTGTTCGTACCTGACAAAACATGGGACAAAACCGGCTCAACCCGGAGAGTGTAAAATCTCGCAAAGGTATTGGGTGTTGCCCAGCCCGCTGCTCTGCAGATGTCTGCTAGAGAGGTTCCATTGGCCAGTGCCCACACGCCGGGGCAAGATGTGCTGTATTCCCTCAGTCTGCTTCTTCACTGCCAAGAACTGCTGGGCGAAGTCCTCGACGGTGTCGCTGAATAGGCCGATCTGGGAGCGTTGAGAAAGCGAACCTTGTCTCAACCAGATCTCAACCAGATTCAGCCACAGGTCGGTCGCCAAGCGCAGCTCCTGCATCACATCAGGATCAGGACAACCCACGTGCAGCTCTTTCAGTGCCTTGGCCTGGTGTACTTGCAGGAGGGCCATGGCATGCAGGGCGGAGGCGGCCTGTCCAGCGGCACTGTAGGCTTTGGTCGCCAGAGACGACGTAGTCCTACAGGCCCTGGAGGGGAGCGCAGGACGATCCCGCCAGGTGGCAGCGTTTTGCGGGCAGAGATGCACCGCAACCACCTTATTCACCTGAGGGATCTCTGCATACCCGTGGGCCACCCCACCTTTGAGGTTAGTGAGAGCAGACAAGCTGAAAAGTCGGGTTCGGGCAGAAAAAGGTGCCCTCCATGACCCCGTCAGCTCGTCGTGCACTTCCGCGGCTGTGAGTGGTGCCCCGAGCCCAGGAACCAGTCATCTAGCTGCGAGGGCTCAGGGGAGGGTGGAGGGTTCTAGTCCAACCTGACACTCATAGCAGCTCGGGCAAGCATGGCGGTCAGCTCTGCATCGGCCTCAGACTGGGCGGGCAGACCCGAAGGTGGCAGCCCAGTCGAGTCCTTGGTGTCCGACATTTCCAGTGCGCTCTCCGACGCAGCGATCGAGGACTCATCCTGCTCGTGAACCCCGAAAGAGGTGTTAAGCTGGCCGTGAGGCGAGCTGGTCTCATCTCGGAACTAGACGGGAGCAGACAAGCGTGCTGGGGAATGGGAGGTCCACGGGGAATTACCCGGTGAGACCGCGGCCATTGAAATCCCCAAATCACCTCCAGCGCCAGACAGGCCGGCCTCTTACCTGTAGGTAGAAGGCGCAGCATGGGGGGTGGCTGGAGTGGCTTTCCCCCGGAGGAAGGAAACCCGCGACCGCAACGTTGCCGTGGTCATGTTCTCGCAATGAGAACACGAACCATCCACGAATGCTGCCTCAGTGTGCATGTGGCCCAGACACATGAGGCAGCGCCCGTGGCCATTGGAGGCGGAGAGATAACGACCGCTTCCAGGAATCACACAAAGATGGAAAGGCATCTTTAAAAAGACGCGTCTTTAAAAAGATGTTCACGTCAATCTGATAGAGGAAAATATTCTCTTTCCAGAAATATGTACTCTCTCAGTAGTGCTGTAGAAGCGCCCAGGGGTGTAGTCTACACTAAGCGTGCAGAAGGAGAGAAAGCCACTGAAATGCCCCATATATCCAACAGCATACGCTTCTTTCTGAGGTGAATGGACCGGCAGTGGAATTCAGCTCGCTGACACACAGCCACTCAGCTCCGAAGAAAAAATCCGAATGAGTGGTTGCGAGCCAGCTCCTTTTATACCTGTATGTCTGGGGGAATGGCATGCAAATTTCACTCGCCAATTCTCATTGGCCTTTTTTCAAAGATTAGAGGTGTTTGGGACTCCCAAGAGTTGACACAACATCGAGTGAGTGACAGAAGGGGAACTGTGAATAACTGTATTCTTACTCTCGTGCATGTAAAGAACAGAGCACCCTATTAATTTGTGGGGTGGTCAGAGTCACTATAGATTTTCGACCTTCCCTTCGGATGTCTTTAAAATCATGACCTTGATTAAAGCTTGTTGTGACCTGCAGAAATCGAATTAATCAATTCAACCTTTACAGAATTATATGCAAGAAACACCCAGTAGTGCTTGCGTTTGGACAGACTATTGTGAAGTTCTATAATTACTTGTTCTCTATAAATATGCAAATACATTGTCTTTCGTTTTTGTTACAGTCATCCTTATTCTTCCTCTGCAAGACTTTCTTCCATCGATCTTACACTCAAGATCAATATTTACTGCTAACTGTGGCATAATCTACATATGCTTAATTTACAGTAGATTCCGGCTTTTATCACACTTCGATTCAATTGCTTGGTCCAAACCCAAGTTCAATTCCAACCTCTCCCCTTGCAAGTCTCTTTTCATATCGTACTTTTAGGTCATCAACGTGAGTACCACTGTGAGTACTATCGGTAGTTGTTTACCACTGTATCAAGGTAACGACTCAGGAGGAGAAGATGCCAGTTTCACTATATTATTTGGTGGGTTGGGGGATTAAAATGAAAAAAAAATAAATATAAAATAAAATAAAAAAATTCCTTAGGGATGCAAAGGAAGTGTGTTTGTTTCTGTTTGCATTGTTTTTATTAAAAAAAAATTTTTTATGTAAACATGCTACACAGACATATTTGACTGTTGCCAAATGTCTCAAAGTTTTTTGGGGTTTTTTTTGTCACACATAAGCAGCACATTTTTAAGACACTGTGAAAACGTAACAACGCATTCAAGGTGAACGACCCCATACACCATGTCCAAACCAGATGCGACACAATAAGGTATCAATATTAATCAGTGTTTTTGTGCAAAGCACTTGCTAGAAGCATCAATACATTCTATTTATCACTTAGCTTGTATTTTTGTGATGTCACACTGGGTAGTCCCACCCACTGTGAACTCTCATTGGTCTATAATGCAGCTTCACATAAAAAAGCGCAATAGTCGAGTTCCAAAAGTAACAATCCCATAAATTTTTAACATTGGTGAACTGATTTGTAATGGTCAATAACGGCTTTAAAGGTTGCTAATCGATAGTATATATTTCTGTTGGAGTCACCAGTCTGCGTTATTTTAACATGATTTTTCAGAAATTGTGTTTAATAGTGGAATTCCTGGTGAAGTAATACACTACTCATGATCCTGAAAGAAAAATCCACCAATCAGAGAATCACGGCCAATAAAGAGCACCAAAAAAGTTCTGCAGTGACTCTTATAACACACTGTGAATGACACAATCAAGTCGGTCTTCCAACACTCTCAACCTACTTATATATTTGTATATACCTGAATATTTTACAATGATATACATAATCTATACTTATAATCAACTATTTTAAATTGATAGTTTTAGATGTTGCCACCGTTTTTAATTCAATTGTGTCATTTCCAATGCTTCATTGTATTGTAGTTCATTCCCTCATAAGTCACATTTCCACTATCGGGCCAGTGAGAGGCAGGGCTATCAACTGGTGAACCGGAGCCAATAGTCTTGGACCTTGAGCCGCAAGACCAAAATTAACAGATATACATACGTAGATGCCTCATTCAGCTGGTTCAGCAACATCAACCACAAACCATGTTGAAACCAGTCTGATCTCACAGTGAAATCAGAAAGAGTAGACCGACTTTTTTTCATCAAAATCGGTATACGTTGACTGAAATTTCATAACACTGCCCCCAGTGGCCAAAGCGGTCAGTTTTGTAGGACATATGGGCATGTGTGAGCTCCATTTATGTCCAGGAGAATTCACCAAAAGCTTGTAGTGAAGCAAGTTGTTTTCAGCTTTACAGGACATTATACAATGAAGAGAAAAGCATATATTTATAGATTCTATCCCCCAACCCAAACCTAAACCTTACATTAACCATTAGTGGAGTAAAAAAGTAATGTTAGAGGGAAAAGTGAAACCTCCGAATCATGCCCGTCATTGATTATTCAAATGTGGTTACTGCCTGGCATTGCACCCTTGTCTCCCACGCAGTTGATGCAACATGCTGCCAATCGCGCCAGGTGGAAAGGCAAACACATTGAAACCACTGCAAATGTGTCTAATAAGAATGCTTCATGTCAGCACGCCTGCATACAGTTGCCGATCCTAGGGTACTGAAACTATCGGAAACATCATGCCGACTTCACGTGTGATCATGTTGGTTGAAACGATCAACAAGGAGAGCTGTTTGAATGCAAGTGAATAGAGGAGATGCCTCAGACTGCAGCTTCATAACTGTTTTTGTGTGGAAACAGTTCCTCAAGTAATGAATTTACAGACTGGGTGCAAATTTTCAGTATGTTTTCCATGATATATTCATTTTTAGAGGACTTTATTTGTAGTTTGCTATGGGGAAAAAAAAACTGTTTTAAAAGAGAAATCAGGAAATTGCATCAAGTAAGATTTATTTACAATAACTTACTATCATAAAACTCTGAAAAGTTCTATATACTATATAAATACAACTTACTGTGTGTAGTAAATTGACCTTACTATTGATGCTATATTATATTTTGGATGTTAGATAAAAAAAAAAAATTTGAATGAATGAACATATTATGGATGTTTTTGGAGCTAGATTTCTTTATGGTTATGACCCATCTGTCACATTGCATTTATGATCACTAGTACCACTGCTAATATACAGTATTTGAAGCTTCCAGCATCAGACATTTTACCAATATTCAGTTTAATTCTGAAATTTTAAATCCATTAAAGAAATTTAATATATTACCCAATGTTTATGGAAAATCAGACGATGTGAAAGTTGGTTGGAAAAGATTCAAGACTGTTGCAAACCATATATTTTCATGTGTTTAAAGATGGCTCCTGACCTTTCCAATATGGCGGGAGTGCCAACGTATCATGGTCCATTGGAACAGCTGCTAATAAGGTATTTACATATGTATATCTATGCCAAAATCTATCTGCATTCCCACCATCGGGCCAATAGCCACACAGCGTTGCCCTAAACCCCACCCTTAATATGCCAACATGGTGCCAACATCACACACCCTGCCCATTTCATAAGCAAGAGGGAAGCTCAAGCTAAGGTATCATATTCTGGAGACTAGCTAGACCTCAAAATGAACATGGTGGAGACCTCTAGTTGCCATTTGATTGCTTATTTTGGTCTTTGCTTGGTGGAAAGTGAGACCTGACTCAACGAAACACCGCCTTTGACACTGACCTCGCCTCAATCCCCAGTTGCCGTTCTTTGGCTCAAGGGTAATCGGCGGGCCAAAGGCACTTGGTCATTGGCCCTAAGGAAGCCCCGAGGTGGCATGAAGCAAGACAGCTGAAAAAGTGGGTGTAACAGATCAAGGATGGGCAATGGGGAGGCGGGAAGCGGCTGAACAGTATACATAATTGTAACAGGGTAGAAGGAAAGGAGGAGGCGAGAACCGGCTTAACGATATAAATAATATTTTAATAATAAACTGAATCAAAAGACGAACACACACAGGTGTCAGACAGCTGTCCGTAACTCTCCCTCTGTCGCACTGCCATCTCCAGTCGACCTTTATCCCTCTCAGGCTAATCAGCCCAATTAGGGGCCGGGTGTGCAGAATCACAACCCGGCCCTGCCCTCCGCCCTTCCACATTCCTCCCCAATCTCTCAGGCTGGGGAGCCCCCGGCATGTGGGGGGGTCGTGCCTTGCGCCCCATCTGCCGGCAGGTCATCCCTGTCTACCTGGATCAGGGGAGGGGATAAGGGGAGGGAAACAAAAAAAAGGTGGCATCTACACGCCATAACGGCGATCGTGCCAAATTAACAAAACATTTAAAAAGAGAGGGAAAAGTCCAGCATGGAGTGGCAGCGGGAGAGAGAGAGAGGAGAGAGAGAGAAAAAAATAATAATTTACTTGCCGGTTCTTCGATGTGCTGTTGTCCGGCCACTCCTCCACCCTCTTGTGGACGACAGCCGCGCCTCCCCGGGTGGATCGGAAGCAGTCCTCCAGCCCCTGGTGGATGGAACGCCCCGCCACATTTTTGGTGGATGGTAGGGGTCTTCCCCGCCCCTAGCAGCGGTAACCGCTCCAGGCGGTTGGTTGGGAGCCCCTCCTCCCATCGCGGTTGGCAGCCGTTCCTCCGCTTCCAGGCGGCCGGACTCCTTCGTCCTCCGGAGGATGGCCACAGCTGCTCCTTTGGGGTGGATGGCAGCGGCGAGAACTCTACTATGGCGCATCCCTCCTCCTTCCCAGATTTCGGCACCAGTGTAACAGGGTAGAACAGGGGTGTCAAACTCAGTTCCTGGAGGACCACAGTCCAGCAGAGTTTAGCTCCAAATTTAATTAAACACACCTGAAGCAGCTAATCAAGGTCTTCAGGAGTGCTTGAAGATTACAAGGAGGGATGTGGCCCTCCAGGAACTCAGTTTGACACCCCTGGGGTAGAAGGAAAGGAGGAGGCGAGAACCGGCTTAACGATATAAATGATATTTTAATAATAAACTGAATCAAAAGACGAACACACACAGGTATCGGACAGCTGTCCGTAACTCTCTCTCTCTGTCGCACTGCCGTCTCCAGTCGGCCTTTATCCCTTTCGGGCTAATCAGCCCAATTAGTGGCCGGGTGTGCGGAATCACGACCCAGCCCCGCCCTCTGCCCTGCCACAATAAAGTTTAATGATAAAACACAACATAAAACATAAATGAACAGAAACACATGCAACGCAGCCGCGTGCATCTCTCTCTCTCCAACTGGTGACTCCGGCTAGTCTTTATCTCCCTCTCGGCTGATTAGCCCGATTTAGGGCCGGCCGTGTGTCCTCACGGGCTGGCCCCGCCCTCCTCCTCTTCACAGTGGGCAAGCACTGTTGCGATCTATAGCACATCAAATATGCACTAAACGTCTGTGATCATGCAGTAGTTACAAATTTGTTGTAGACAAACAGATTGCTTTTCGCTGGAATCTTATCGCATCACGTCTAGTAACAGTGTTACATTTTCTCAGCCATGAGTCTGCACTTTCTAAAATTCCTAATGATGTAGTTCAAGGGGATGCATAAAAGATGAAAACTTTACAGTCATCAAGAGGATATTTCCAAGTGTAATCGATGGATCTTTGGACTAGTGATGTCCAGTTTGTGAATGAATCATTCTTTTGAACCGGTTCTTTTAGTGAACGAGTTGAACCAGTTCACCAGATCAGACGGAATCATTTGAAAAACAGTTTGTGTCTCGAGTCAACACTGATCCACAAGTTACTCTATCTTAACCTGTCTCTCGGGTGTGCCTGACACTCCGAATCAAAATGAGCCGATAACCGGGAGTAATATGATCCTAAAACTGGTTATATCTGCTTTTCCTAACTCTTCTTTGCAATTAACCGCTCAAACTAGTTCACAAATCAGACTGAACACTTGCAACAGTCCTGGAGTCAAAAGTACATGAGTCGCTCGCAACAGTTCTCGAGTCAACAGTATGTTGAACTGTGACATTGAGCATTCGTGTGATTAAGGGCCGAAATATCTGTTTCTGGTGTATTTTGCTGAACAACAGAAAGTATATCAAATAAAACATACTAGAAATATGTTTTTGACTTAATTGTATTACCGTTATATCAATGTATGAAGTTGATCCAATCTACAGTTCTTGAGTCAACAGTACACTGATCCTGGGACAGCTGCTCTCGAGTCAACAGTACATCGAGTTGTTCGCAGCAGTTCTCGTGTCAACAGTGCACTGATCCGTGGACAAAAGCTCTCGAGTCAACAGTACATTGAGTCGTTTGCAACAGTTCTTGAGTCAAAGGTACACTGATCTACAATCTACACACTACAATCTAACTCATTATTTTACTGTCTTAAAAACAGTCTAAATGTAATATAATGAAATGGGAAAACTTATAATGAGTTGAAATAATGTGTAAATCCACATAGATCTAACTTAAAATTTTAAGGCAGCAGTTAAACTTAAATTTTTAAGTTAAAGTAGATGTACTTTTTTACAGTGTAGAACATCCACTCTTGTATATCGGTGTCAGTATTGGGTGTTTAGATGCAACATGTAGGATATGTTGTAGGATATATCACAAGATCACTGAATGAAACACTGATGACAATTAACACCCTTATTATTATAACTTAATTAAATAAAATGTAATAATCAGCAATATGCGCTTACATATGACTTTACTGAATGTGTTTGCATTATGTATTAACATTCTGTACAGTGGCATCATTACGCGATGATGTAAATTAACTGATGAATCAAAAAACGAACGAACCATCCAAAAGAACCAGTTCGCAGAAAAGAATCGGTCTTCCCATCACTACTTTGGACTGATAAACAGGGGTATATGCCTTATAGTCTATGAAGAAACCCGACACCTATTGAACACACCAGCACTACATTTGAAAACAAATATGATAATTCACTTCAAAAGAGCCCTATATACACTTCAGAAATATCTTAGCTCTGCTGAATGACAGAGGAGTTTTAAGAGAGGATTTGACAGTGACAGATTGGGAAGCTGCATTAAAACTTGAAGCTTGCCACACATGAAGAAAGTTGCGGTTGCAAACTGCTTTAATCCTCCGTTACCATGGTGACATCAGCCGAAGCAGTTCTGTATAATTCTGCCCTAAAATTATGCAGTGCTTGATGTTTCTGGGCCAAAATACCAGGAACATTAACGTCACTCTACACAAACCTAAAATTACAGACGACATGTAAACATTTGCGCATCTCTTTTTAACAATGCATAATATATTCACAAAGCTCTGCCTCGTACCACAATAGTGTATTGATCACAGTGTCAACACTGTGTACACAACATTGTTACCGAGTTCAAATTCAAACAGAGACACGTTCAGACATCTGGTTTAAGGTGGTTTAAGCTGTTTTGTTTTTGTTTGTTTTTTTTCAGGAGGGCTGTCTCTCTAAAAGTCATTGTACATGATCACTAGCCAAGCATACATCAGATGCCGTCAACAACAGATTAATGAATTATCAAATCTGCAGTCAATGCGCTGTATTTTTAAGCAGCAGACACGTTTCCTCTGCTGTGAAATTAAGCAGCGCTAGTTCTCATGACAGCGCAACACTGATGTTTAAAGGCATTGCTAAATAATACATGACTGACGTAAACAAATGAGCTGAGGACTGCTCCGGCCAACAGAGAGATGGATGGCATTATTTCTCCATAATTTCCGCTCACGACTCCCAATTCCATCTTGGAGAAAATGACAACATGCCTTTGTGTTTGTAGGATTTATGGACGACAGGCAGTAACACAGACGCAGAGATGGAGAGTTTCAGCGCACTTCAATAATTCACTGTCTGCATCTGCTATTAGCATGTAAACAAGCTTTGTGGCATAGAAACAAGAAACGTAACATTCTTTTGTCTCACGGGGGCTTTGAAATGGGAATATCAGCAATTGACAAAATGCACAATTGGGCTACCTACAGACTTAATAGATGGGATTTCTTACGTTGTTTGTGCTTCCTGGGTAGTTTAAATTCAAATTCAACATGTACGTACAAAAACTGGGATAACAAAAGAAAAGTCTGGTTTGTTAATTCCATGACAAGGCTTCCAGACTTTTTAACCAGTTACTTTCCATGGTCTTTCCTGCTGTTTGTGATTACTGGAAAAGGATTTTTTAAAAGTCATTAAAATTAAAGGGTTAGTTTACCCAATATGAAAATTCTCTTAATGTTTACTCACCCTCATGCCATCTCAGATGTGTGTGACTTTATTTCTTCTGCTGAACACAAATTAAGATTAAGAAAGAATATCTCAGCTCTGTAGGTACATACAATGCAAGTGAATGGTGAACAGGCCTTTGAAGCTCCAAAAAGAAGATAAATTCAACATAAAAGTAATCCATCAGTGGTTTAATCAATTAGCGCGTTTACATGCATGTTCTTACATTGATGATGCTTAATAAGCCGACAACCCGTGAGGTAATGTAAACGCAATAAACCGCATTCCTTTATCAGTGTAAAGGCCATAAACGGCTTATGATTAACCCGGTCAACACGGGTAGATTTTTGGCCATTATGCCAATTTTGCGTGTGATGTAAACACCAAACCTGATGTTCTTACTGGCTCATCCAATGTGCGCACATGTTGAGCACATGCCTCTTCACGGTTTGATGTCAAAAGTGGAGGATAACGTGATTATTTCAAATGTCATGTAAACGTGGAATTCTTGCCTTGTCAGATTTTTAATAAGCTGATTTTAGAGAGTAATCAGCATATTGGTGTGCATGTAAATGGGCTCAATGTCTTCTGAAGCAATCCAGTTGGTTTTGGGTGAGAAAACACCACATTTTTTTACTGTTCATCTTGACACTAATCTCCTTGGCGATCATGATTTTAAGCCCGATCACACATCCTATAGCGCAATCTAGCACTCTGTGCATGTGACAAACACTAGGAAGTGTATGATCATAGAGACTGCAATGACAAGATGTGCAGTGAAAAATTAGTTATATTTTGGTCTTTTCTTACCCAAGACCAACTGGATTGCTTCAGAAGACATGGATATACCAATTTACAATAAACAGATTTACACATCACAATTTACATATCTAATATACAAATAATTACACACAACACAATATACAAATAATAATATACAATATACAGTATACAATGAACACAATATAGAATATTGTGCATTATACAATACACACAATATAGAATACACATACACACAGTATAGAATACACTTTATACAATAAAAATAGTATATATAGTATATATAAAATATACAGTAGGTTGTATTGTACTGTATTGACATTCAGGCTGTTGGTTGATAGTCAGCTGCCAGTGTGTTGTTAAGAGAGAATATAATTTAAGACAGTCCAGTGTGAGATAATGAGATTAATAAAGTGCAGTGCTGATGTATATTGATCATGAGAGATCAAAAGTTCAGAAGTCTGATTGCTTGGGGGAAGAAGCTGTCATGAAGTCGGCTGGTGCGGGTCCTGATGCTGCGAAACCGCCTGCCTGATAGTAGTAGTGAGTGCAGCCCTTGGCTTGAGCTTTTTTCACACACCGCCTGGTATATATGTCCTGGAGGGAGGGAAGCTTACCTCCAATGATGTGTCTGGCAGTTCACACCACCCTTTGCAGGGTTTTGTGGTTGTGGGCGGTGCTATTGCCGTACCAGGCAGTGATGCAGCCAGTCAGGATGCTTTCTAGAGTGCTGGTGTAGAACCGTGTGAGGATGTGGCGGTTCATTCCAAACTTCCTCAGCCGTCTCAGGAAGAAGAGGCGCTGATGAGCCTTCTTCACAATGGCCTCAGTGTGGACGGACCATGTGAGTTCCTCAGTGATGTGGACACCGAGGAACTTGAAGCTGCTGACTCTCTCCACCGGTGCTCCACTGATGGTGATGGGACTGTGTTCTCTGTCTTTTCTCCTGAAGTCCACCACAAGCTCCTTTGTATTGCTGACATTGAGGGAGAGGTTGTGCTCCTGACACCAGCGTGTCAGAGTGTGCAACTCCTCTCTGTAGGCCGTTTCATCATTGTCAGTGATCAGATATACCACTGTCGTATCATCAGCAAACTTAATGATGGCATTGGAGCTGTGTGTTGCCACACAGTCATGTGTGTACAGGGAATACAGGAGTGGGCTGAGAACACAGCCCTGCGGGGGTCCAGTGTTGAGGGTCAGTGATGAGGAGATGTTGCTGCCCACTCTAACCACCTGGCATCTGCTTGACAGGAAGTCCAGGATCCAGCTGCACAGTGAGCTGTTTAAGCCCAGAGTTTCTCATCAAGCTTGGAGGGCACTATGGTGTTAAATGCTGAGCTGAAGTCTACAAACAGCATTCTCACATAAGTGTTCCTTTTTTCCAGGTGGGAGAGAGCAGTGTGTATTGTAGATGCAATGGCATCATCCGTGGAGCGGTTGTTGCGGTAAGCAAACTGCAATGGGTCCAGTGATGGAGGCAGCACAGAGCAGATGTAATCTCTGATTAGTCTCTCAAAGCATTTGCTGATGATGGGGGTCAGAGCAACAGGACGCCAGTCATTTAAGAAAGTGATTTTGGATTGCTTTGGTACAGGCACAATGGTGGACATTTTAAAGCATGTGGGGACTACAGACAAGGAGAGGGAAAGTTTGAAAATGTCTGTAAAAACACCAGCCAGTTGGTTCGTGCATGCTCTAATGACGTCTGGACCAGCGGCTTTATGGATATTCACCCATCGGAAGGATCGGGTTACATCCGCTACAGAGACGGAGAGTGAACTAACCACTGTAGCTTCGGCCGCGAGAGCTCTCTCCGCAAGGGCGGTGTTATTTCCCTCGAAACCAGCATAAAAAGTATTTAGCTCATCCAGGAGAGAGGCAGCAGTGTACATGGCGGAGTTTTTATTCCCTTTAAAGACCGTGATGATATTAATTCCCTGCCACATGCTTCTAGAGTTGGTGGTGTTAAACTGTCCTTCAATCTTGTCCCTGTACTGGCGTTTGGCTGCTCTGATAGTTTTGCGGAGTGCATAACTGGCTTGTTTATGCTCCTCTGCATTCCTGGATTAAAAGTGGAGGTCCGCACATCAAGTGCCACATGAAAATCGCTATTGATCCATGGCTTCTGGTTGGGGTAGATCCGTATTGTTTTGATTGGAACAACATCCTCTACGCACTTTCTGATGAAACACGTTATGCTGTCAGTGTACACCTCAATGTCGTCATCAGAGGCGAACCGGAACATCTCCAAGTCCACGCGATCAAAACAGTCTTGTAGCGTAGAATCTGATTGGTCCGACCAGCACTGGATCATTCTGAGGGTGGGTGCTTCCTGTTTCAGTTTCTGCCTGTAAGCGGGCAGAAGCAGAATGGAAGAGTGGTCTGATTTGCCAAATGGTGGGCGGGGGAGGGATTTATAGCCATCCCGGAAGGGAGAGTAGCAATGGTCCAAAACCCGGTCCCCTCGTGTGTTGAAACTGATGTGTTGGTGGTATTTTGGTGCAACTGATTTAAAATTGGCTTTGTTAAAGTCAATGGTCACAATGAACGAGGCCTCAGGGTGTGCGGTTTCCTGCTTGCTTATAATCCCATACAGTTCCTTGAGTGCCCGGTCTGTGGCGGCTTGTGGAGGGATGTACACAGCAGTGAATTCCCTCGGTAGCCAGAATGGTCGACACAGAAGCATGAGAAATTCCAGATCAGGAGAGCAGAAAGACTTGATAGAATGTACGTTCCTCTGATCACACCAGGATTTGTTGACCATAAAACACATACCACCACCTCTGCTTTTATTTTGCTCTGTCCGCTCGGTGCATGGAGAACCCCGCGGGTTCGATGGCTGAATCTGGAATCTCAGCAGACATCCAAGTTTCCTTAAGGCAGATAATGCAGCAGTCCCTCGTCTCTTGTTGGAAAGAGATCCGCGCTCTCAGCTCGCAGAGCTTGTTGTCCAGAGACTGAACATTTGCCAGTAGAATACTGGGTAGCGGGGGTCGATTTGCGCGACGTCTTACTCTGATGAGAACGCTGGCTCTATTTCCCCTTTTCCTGCTGCGTTTCTGCGGCCAGGCAGCCCAGACAAAGGGCACCGCTGCCGTGTTTGTTAACAGCGGGTCGGCATTGAGGAATTTAAAGTCCGGTTTTCGGTGTGCTATTGCAGTACCAATGTCCAAAAGTGTTTGTCTGTTGTAGACAATAAGGCAGACAACATCCAAGACAAAAAAAAAACATAGAATTATGAACAAAACAAGCAAAAAACTGCAGTGTTGTGTCGGAGCTCGCAGCAGCCATACTCGGCACCATCTTGAGTCCAATATCTTAGATGGCATGGGGGTGAGTAAATGATGAGAGAATTTCCTTTTTTGGGTGAAGTAACCCTTTAAGACTAATTCACTAATGAATATCACTATGGTTTATTCATCACTATGGCTTCGTGAGCAAGTTAAACTCTAAAATTTAGCTACTGAAATATATTAGAGCAGACATTTATTTATTTATTTTTTTTAATTATTTTAGAAATTTCCATTACTATTAAGATTTTATTTATTTATTTATTTGGATTTTATCCCCTTTTCTCTCCAATTTGGCATGTCCAATTCCCAACGCGTGGTAATTCCTTTTGGCTGCACAGTGACTCGCCTCCATCCGGGTGGCAGAGGACAAATCTCAGTTGCCTCCGCGTCTGAGACAGACAGCCCGCACATCTTATCATGTGGCTTGATCGTGTTACCGGGAGACCCAACATGTGTGGAGGCTCATGCTATTCACCGTGGCATCCACGCACAACTCACCACGCACCCCACCAACAGTGAGAACTATCTTATAGCGACCACGAGGAAGGTAACCCACGTGACTCTACCCACCCTAGCAACCGGGCCAACTGGTTGCTTTGGAAGCCTGGCTGGAGTCACTCAGCACACCCTGGATTCGAACTTGCGATTCTAGGGGTGGTAGTCAACGTCTTTGCTTGCTGAGCTACCCAGGCCCCATTAAGATTTTATTAAAGGTGGTGTTAGTGATTTAAGTAATTTTGCGACCTTCATCATAAACAACAATTTCAACTACAACTGTTTTCTTTCCAAAAGCCCATCCTCCAAAGACGTCAGCTAACCCAATGTCAGCAATTCCAAACAAGCAAAATGACTGACAGGCAGAGAGTGC
This sequence comes from Myxocyprinus asiaticus, assembly GCF_019703515.2. NCBI lineage: Eukaryota > Metazoa > Chordata > Actinopteri > Cypriniformes > Catostomidae > Myxocyprinus > Myxocyprinus asiaticus. The sequence goes on from NC_059364.1 coordinate 42,524,653, forward strand.
ATTTGATTGGCCAAAAAAGAATGGGCCACCCTGTGACTCTTTTTTGCTATTTACTTTCTAGGGCTTACAACACCTAGTATTCCTGTGATATCTGTCAGGTTTGGGACATTTCATGTGTGGTTTTAAAAAACTAAATTCCCTGATACTGACATGCTTTGACAATGGAAACATTTAATTCAAATTCAGAATACTTCGCTAATGAATCAGTCATACCAATTTATGAAACGGTTCAAATGTTTTATTGAAAATAAATTATTCATTATGGAATATTTGTTGCCACTCTTCAATATCAAAGAGCCTATTAAAATCCACACAGTGATGGAAATTGATAGATGCAAACCTTCTGTGAAAATAAAATGGATGAAATTCTATTTTTGAAGATGCTAATTTATTTAGCATTTTTTATTGCAAACTGGTTGCAATAAAATCAATCCTGGAACACTGTCCTTTTAGGAGAATATTCAATTTGTTTTTAAAGCAGCATAACATATACAGTATGGCTGTTTCTACTTTTATTTCTCAGGGTGATAATTTTTTAAAGGATTTTAGATTTTCTTTATATATATATATATATATATATATATATATATATATATATATATATATATATATATTATTAATATATGAAGGACACATTGGGAACTTTTCAGCGTGCCTTTATGAATTATTTTTGCTACTTTTCAAATGCCTTTTATGTAAATTTTGTATTGTTTCACCCTTGCCAAGACACAGACTTTGATGAAAATCCATCATTAAAATATAAATTATTAGATTTGATATAATAATCTCTTAAACAAATAAACATAAAATAGTATGATAAATAGATGTTTCACGCTGCAACACCATCCCCCCAATTGAGTGCCATGTATATTCATTTTAGAAATTCTCATGCTGTTTATTATAGATGACTTATGGACAACTATAAGTCATTTGTAGGTTGATTTCCCCCTAAAGTGTAAACACTGTGGCTCAGTGGTGCTATAAAACATTGCTTTCAATTATATGTTTCACTTATAAAAAACAACAACAATATTTTAGCATATTTTAAAGATTTATGCATTTCAATTTCATAACAAAATTCCATCAAATTGAATTGTGTTTTTTAACTAAATTAAATGTTTTTAAATATTTTATTTTTTTATTTTATTTTATTTAATATCACTCAACTGAATATGATGAAATTTTGTTTTGCAATTGAAATGTGTAAATCCAAAACTTTTTATATTTTAGTGCTGTTTTGCATCCTTAACAGCCTGACACAGCAACATTGGCTCAACCAATGGTGTGATTTTGACCTGAGCAGACAGTTACAGAAACATGTTTTTATGCCTTTTCCAGGCCCGAAAAACACTACTTTAAAATTCCCTGTATTTTCAGTTTCCAGGTATCAAAAACGGACTTGCTGACAGTCAAAGCAGTTGTTACTTTCAGTCAATTTGAAGAAGGAATTTCCGTCATGTTCATCCAAGGTCACAGTCTAGCTATGTGAAGAGAATGTCTGGCAGCCCCTGTATTGATCAATGAATGAAAACACAGCAGCAGGTGTACTGAAGTCCGTTACTTGTGCAATGGCAGGTGTTATGAGGCAAACACATGATGAGATAAGAGAGAGCTGCAGCGCTGGTCAGAACCACAGCCAGGACAAAAGGCCAACTGAGCCTGATTGGATTTTGTGTCTGAAATAAATGCCAGACGAAGGAGAGGAGATATATAAAATGGGGCTCACAGGGGCTGAATGGAATAAGACAGTGGGGGAGAAAGAGAAAAAGAACACTTTTCTCTCCCGAAAGAGAGAGAGAGAGAGAGAGAGAGAGAGAGAGAGAGAGAGAGAGCAAGACTGCGGATTCACATAAGGCCCTTGTCAAGGGCTTTAATTTCACTGTTAAGTCAAGTTTGGCGGAGTGTCCTAAGCGTTTGTATGCTTTCATTTGCATGTGCACATGTGCATGACTAAATGTTCTTACTAGGGGTGAGCAGTGCACCTAAAATATTATATTAGGCAATATCACACCAGCAAGAGTACTGTAGTGAAAATCAGCATGGCTGTTATTCAGCTTTAGACATGAAGTAATCACAGTTGTGCTTATATTCAGTACAACAGTACTACTGAGAGTGTGATATTGCTTTAATACAACAGTTCTATAAACAGTAAGTTAATATAGTTGCAAGCAGCAATTTTCGGGGTCCAAACAGTTTGGAAAAGTGGTGAAAATGACCAAAATTGCCAAAAACTGAAAGAATAGATATATTGGGTCGTAGCTATGGTGTTTGTTGTCTTACAAGGATTCTTATCTTGTGGCTCCCCATAGTAGACAAAATGAGTTGTACATCTGTTATATGTTATTCACACATCATTTTGATTTGCTATCAACGGAAATTTATGCAATTTGGCACATATCCTCAGAGTGTCCTGTTGTCCATGTGTCCCAAGTTTTGTGAAATTTCGACATTGCATTCACAAGATACAGTAAAATTAGTCATTATAGCCCACGCCCGAAGAATGTATAGGCACAAATCTGCTAAACGATTAAATTAATAAAAATGATTTTGATTACTTTTTGCTATGAGGGTCAATTGATTATTCACAAAAAATGTTGTGCAAATCAGAGAAACGACCTAAGACAGGTTAGGTAAGGTTTTAATAAATTCACAGTGGCGGAAGTGCTTTCTGTCAGAAGAGTCAGAAGCTCTTAAGGATTCAGAAGAACAAAAGCAATTGAAGTTCCAAAGTTATTACCAAGTAAGTATATATTAACTTATTGTAGCAAGTGCATTGCCTAATTTTGCAAACTGTAAGTGGATGCCAAATTTCATAATGATCGGCTGTTCAAAATGCAAGTTATTAGCTGTTGAAATTTGATTGGTTGCTGGTGGTTATTTGGTTGAGTTATGGATATGTTAGCACTTCACCCAAAGAAGATGCATGCCACATACCAATTCCTCGATCAAATTGTTGCATATAAGTGCATATAATTGGCTTATAAGTATCTGTAGTGCCCCCCATGCAAATAATTGGATGTGAACTGTCATGCATCATTAAAATGTCTTTGTGTCTAAATTTCCCAAGTTTTGTTAAGTTCAGAAGATATAGGTCGATAAGTGAATTTGGGCCACTGCGACAAAATTCAAGACAATTTGTAAACGATCTGACGAATCAAACTTCTTTTGATAACTTAGATGGTCTGAAATGTGAAAGTGGATCATAAAGCCAGTTCTCAAGACAAGAAAGAACAAAACAAAATATAATACAAGACATTATGCTCTGCATTAAAAACAGACTATCCTTATTGCATGAACAATAAATTCATAAATAGTCACAAAGGTAAGAATGTCTTCTGTGGGGCATGTTACGCAGCTGCTCAAAAAATACAGTAAGACATAAACAAGAGAAATCATTTGAGTATGCCTTCAGATTTCATGATTGAATCAATCTCATTTGAATAACACTCAACAGTACAATACTGTATGTTTGCGCAGAGAAAATACACATATCTGACTCAATCAATAACAAACACTATTGTCATTTGACAGACAGGCCAATTCATACTGGATTATTTGTTGCCTTTATTCAATATCTAAGAGCCTAGTCAAATCCACACAGTAATGAAATTGACAATGATAGATGCAAACCTTCTGAGAAGATAAATAGGGCGAAATCCTAGTTTCAGAGATGCTAATTTAAAAAAAAAAAAAAAAAAAAAAAATGTTACTGCGAGCTTCTTGCAATTAAACCACTCATGGAACACTATCCTTTTAGTAGAATATACAATTTACAGCAGCACACAATAATAATAATAATAATATAGTAATAATATGAGATGTGGAAATGACACTGTTGGTTAAAAAAATAAAATAATAATACAATTTTTGTTTTGTTTTTGTAATGCATGTATATACATGTTTCTTCGTCAAATGTAAATGAAATTAATCACTGGAACAACAGCACCATCTTGAGTAATAAATAGCATGTATAATCTGTATGTATAAACACATTTGGGATACTAATAATTTACCAGTGTTGGGTAGAAAATCGACATGATATAGTAGTCATTTGTATGAATATAATACTCATTTGCCTTGTGATAAAAAATAGATATCCTGTGATAGTAACCTTAAATAGATAATCATAAAAAAATATGATTTATTGGAGCGCAAAAATATATTGTGACACTATTACATATCTCATTGCACTAAAGACCCTATGCACTTTTGGAACTTAAGCAATTACAAAAAGTATATTTTAATTTTGGCATTTTTATTATTTTTAAACGATTCATAAGAGAAAGGTTGAGGAACAGTAAAGAGGTGTGGGCATAACAAAAAAAAATATGAGGTACAGGGGGTGGAATGAGGTCTCAGGTCACTAAAGACCTGAAGTATGCATTTAAGAGTTAAGAGAGCCCTCACAGAGCTAAATGTGCTAATATTTGTACATCCATGTAAAAACCAAGAATATAGCATGCGGCACCCTCTACATTTAAGAGGCTTTTCCTCAACCTGTATTAACAGTTAATGGTTCTCTGAGTTGTATTCAATGTACCATAATGACAGTGTAAATCTTGGGAACAATCTCATTTCCACATTATCATGAACGCTAACAGGCTGCTTGTAATGCTAACAATGCTGAGTAAAGCTAACTGCCATTACGACCAGCACCAGGGAATGGGGCTCTCGAGAGCTTGATCATATTTTATGATATAACTAACACTAATTAATCAAAGGTGCTATATTACACACAGTCTAATAAAGTGCAGATCATTACATATCTGTGAGTGATTGTTCATTGTTAGTGATTAATAGTGTGTGGCTGACAGTGGCATGCCCTGAGATGCAGTTGGACATGAATGGTCATTTTGGTCTGTGTCTCCTGAAATTAACTGCACAAAACACCTGCCTTATATACAGTATGTACCTCACTCTTCCCGTGATAAATCACTGGTGCATAAGAGAAATCTACCTCTGTGGGTGAATTTATTGTAAAATAATACAGGTGCATCTCAATAAATTAGAATGTCGTGGAAAAGTTCATTTATTTCAGTAATTCAACTCAAATTGTGAAACTCGATATTAAATAAATTCAATGCACACAGACTGAAGTAGTTTAAGTCTTTGGTTCTTTTAATTGTGATGATTTTGGCTCACATTTAACAAAAACCCACCAATTCACTATCTCAAAAAATTAGAATACATCATAAGACCAATAAAAAAAACATTTTTAGTGAATTGTTGGCCTTCTGGAAAGTATGTTCATTTACTGTATATGTACTCAATACTTGGTAGGGGCTCCTTTTGCTTTAATTACTGCCTCAGTTCGGCGTGGCATGGAGGTGATCAGTTTGTGGCACTGCTGAGGTGGTATGGAAGCCCAATTTTCTTTGACAGTGGCCTTCAGCTCATCTGCATTTTTTGGTCTCTTGTTTCTCATTTTCCTTCTTGACAATACCCCATAGATTCTCTATGGGGTTCAGGTCTGGTGAGTTTGCTGGCCAGTCAAGCACACCAACACCATGGTCATTTAACCAACTTTTGGTGCTTTTGGCAGTGTGGGCAGGTGCCAAATCCTGCTGGAAAATGAAATCAGCATCTTTAAAAAGCTGGTCAGCAGAAGGAAGCATGAAGTGCTCCAAAATTTCTTTGTAAACAGGTGCAGTGACTTTGGTTTTCAAAAAACACAATGGACCAACACCAGCAGATGACATTGCACCTCAAATCATCACAGACTGTGGAAACTTAACACTGGACTTCAAGCAACTTGGGCTATGAGCTTCTCCACCCTTCCTCCAGACTCTAGGACCTTGGTTTCCAAATGAAATACAAAACTTGCTCTCATCTGAAAAGAGGACTTTGGAACACTGGGCAACAGTCCAGTTCTTCTTCTCCTTAGCCCAGGTAAGACGCCTCTGATGTTGTCTGTGGTTCAGGAGTGGCTTAACAAGAGGAATACGACAACTGTAGCCAAATTCCTTGACACGTCTGTGTGTGGTGGCTCTTGATGCCTTGACCCCAGCCTCAGTCCATTCCTTGTGAAGTTCACCCAAATTCTTGAATTGATTTTGCTTGACAATCATAAGGCTGCGGTTCTCTTGATTGGTTGTGCATCTTCTTCTTCCACACTTTTTCCTTCCACTCAACTTTCTGTTAACATGCTTGGATACAGCACTCTGTGAACAGCCAGCTTCTTTGGCAATGAATGTTTGTGGCTTACCCTCCTTGTGAAGGGTGTCAGTGATTGTCTTCTGGACAACTGTCAGATCAGCAGTCTTCCCCATGATTGTGTAGCCTAGTGAACCAAACTGAGAGACCATTTTGAAGGCTCAGGAAACTTTTGCAGGTGTTTTGAGTTGATTAGCTGATTGGCATGTCACCATATTCTAATTTTTTGAGATAGTGAATTGGTGGGTTTTTGTTAAATGTGAGCCAAAATCATCACAATTAAAAGAACCAAAGACTTAAACTACTTCAGTCTGTGTGCATTGAATTTATTTAATACACGAGTTTCACAATTTGAGTTGAATTACTGAAATAAATGAACTTTTCCACGACATTCTAATTTATTGAGATGCACCTGTATATATATATATATATATATATATATATATATATATATATATATATATATATATATACAGTGCATCCGGAAAGTATTCACAGCGCTTCACTTTTTCCACATTTTGTTATGTTACAGCCTTATTCCAAAATTGATTAAATTAATTATTTTCCTCAAAATTCTACAAACAAAACCCCATAATGACAACGTGAAAGAAGTTCACCTGTCTATATAAGGTCCCACAGTTAACAGTGCATTTCAGAGCACAAACCAAGCCATGAAGTCCAAGGAATTGTCTGTAGACCTCCGAGACAGGATTGTATCAATGCACAGATCTGGGGAAGGGTACAGAAAAATTTCTGCAGCATTGAAGGTCCCAATGAGCACAGTGGCCTCCATCATCTGTAAATGGAAGGAGTTTGGAACCACCAGGACTCTTCCTAGAGCTGGCCTCCCAGCCAAACTGAGCGATCGGGGGAGAAGGGCCTTAGTCAGGGAGGTGACCAAGAACCCGATGGTCACTCTGACAAAGCTCCAGCGTTTCTCTGTGGAGAGAGGAGAACCTTCCAGAAGAACAACCATCTCTGCAGCACTCCACCAATCAGGCCTGTATGGTAGAGTGGCCAGACAGAAGCCACTCCTCAGTAAAAGGCATATGACAGCCCACCTGGTGTTTGCCAAAAGGCACCTTAAGGACTCTCAGACCATGAGAAACAAAGATTGAACTCTTTGGCCTGAATGGCAAGTGTCATGTTTGGAGGAAACCAGGCACCACTCATCACCTGGCCAATACCATCCCTACAGTGAAGCATGGTGGTGGCAGCATCATGCTGTGGGGATGTTTTTCAGCGGCAGGAACTGGGAGACTAGTCAGGATTGAGGGAAAGATGAATGCAGCAATGTACAGAGACATCCTTGATGAAAACCTGCTCCAGAGCGCTCTGGACCTCAGACTGGGGCGAAGGTACATCTTCCAACAGGACAACGACCCTAAGCACACAGCCAAGATAACAAAGGAGTGGCTCCGGGACAACTCTGTGAATGTCCTTGAGTGGCCCAGCCAGAGCCCAGACTTGAACCCGACTGAACATCTCTGGAGAGATCTGAAAATGGCTGTGCACCGACGCTCCCCATCCAACCTGATGGAGCTTGAGAGGTCCTGCAAAGAAGAATGGGAGAAACTGCCCAAAAATAGGTGTGCCAAGCTTGTAGCATCATACTCAAAAAGACTTGAGGCTGTAATTGGTGCCAAAGGTGCTTCAACAAAGTATTGAGCAAAGGCTGTGAATACTTATGTACATGTGAAATTTTTTTTTATTTTTTATAAATTTGCAAAGATTTCAAACAAACTTCTTTCACATTGTCATTATGGGGTATTGTTTGTAGAATTTTGAGGAAAATAATGAATTTAATCCATTTTGGAATAAGGCTTAACTTATTCCACATAACAAAATGTGGAAAAAGTGAAGCGCTGTGAATATTTTCTGGATGCACTGTATATATATATATTGAAAGTATCATAATGGATGAAACATGTAGGACATGCGGATGCTGCAGAATTAGACATACAGTATATACAATCCCCTTGAAGCAGATCTAGACATGTAGTGCTAGGGAGGAGGAAGGTTTCAGAGGAAAAAAAAATCTCATGGCACATTGCTGTGAAACCAGCTTATCTGCAAACTAAGGCAATTTGAATGTTAGACAAAGAGAGTAAGCAAGTTGATTGCCTTACAGGCTCTATTTTTGTGACTGCGCTAGACGTAGCAATAAGCGCAATGGCCGTGCGCTCTATCTTAGCAAACTTTCGTGAGAGTGCTAATTCTAAGCGCAAACAGTCCCAGAGAGGCCGATAGAGAAAACATACAACAAAGACAGTATATCATGGCCCGAAGCAGCGCAGCCGACAATACAGTTACAGAGCAGAGGATTCCTCGACCCAGGAGGAAACACAAACATCCTTTGTAGTATTTCAACACTAAAAACCATATCACTGGAAATGATGGCAGACAAAACAGGTGAGAGTTTACATCAAAGGCATAGTTAATGCGCAAAATAACTTATGACACAAATGGTCCATATTACTGTCCTTCCAATGCACTGCATTCAGCCCATTTACACAGCCAAAAATTTATGGGCTGTCTTCATTTATATCGATGTTACTTGACAGGGAATAGAATAGAATAGGATGCAGACAGTGCAATGGGTGGAGAAGAACCTCAGAATTAAATTGCACTTGACCAATCCCATTAGCTTGGCCCATGGCGTATGCAAGCAAATTTGCGAACAAATTACATGTTTTTTTACTTAAAAAAAACTTAAAATTAGTTGTTCCAGTTTTTATTATTTATTTATTTATTTTGTAATGGGACCCTTATGTAGTATTAAATGGCTGTAGAGAACAACAGATAGTATGATATCCAGTAATTCTGTAGCCATGTGGAACACACCATGTCCTGTAAAAATAAAACCCAACTAACATTTTGAATGTATGCTTCTGGTCATATTCTACATGATTCACCTGTGCACATTATTCTAAATACAAATAATTATGTTTGTCTTTATGTAATACAATGTAATACGATTGTTTCAGCTGGTTCAAAATGCCTCCGAAACGATTTTCTTTCTCTGCAGACGTCACCAGGCTCCCTTACTTCTCAACCCCTCACCCTCCAACCACCTGGCTCCATTTTAGTATGTATTGCCCACTTTTCCTGATCCAGTCAATTCCAAAGGGCATAATCAAGTCCGACCCTACAATTCTTCTAGTTGAATATTCTGTTTTACTAAAAAAATATGTCAGGAACAGGATACGTATGGAACAGGATCCCTAAGATCATGGAAAACCTGGAAATATCAGGGATTTGTAAAATTTGTTTTTCAGGCTTGGAAAAGTCATGGATATTTCTAAAATCTTAAAAGTACTGGATATTTCCATAGTGAATATTCAAGTTTAGCTCTACTTGAAAATATTTAATCCAGTAGATATCACTCTTCTGTAGAGTAAAACTTGCTACCAAGCCACAGTGATGTTCGATTTATCAGTGATTTGTTCTTTTGAGTCACTTATCAAGTGTAACATTAAGATACGACATCTAATACACTTTCCACTTCTTGAAATGTCTATGTTAATGTATCACATGATTCACATGTGATTCCCATGTATTCATTTATAGCCTAAACCTGAGCGCGATGTTAAAGTCCTGACCTGAAGTGATGATTTCACGTCGGAGCTCGTCTAGCCGTCTCTTAAAGTTCAACACATTTCTATCCACATCAGCGATTAAGGTAATTAGCCGGTTAAGACTTTATTTTCGATAAAAAAAAGTTAAAATGCTCCTTAAAGGTTTAAAAGCTTCATAGAGTATTCATCTATTTAGAATATTCCTCCTTATGTAAAATGAAGAAACTGAAACATGCTCTGTCTTTTTTTTTTAATTCTATCTTCTTCTTTAGACTGTGCTAAATTTGAAAATGTTAAGTGTTCATGAACTCTGGTAAGGTGCTATATAAATGTAACATTATTTGTATTATTATTATTATTATTATTATTATTATTATTATTATTATTATTATTATTATTATTTAATTAAATAATGGTGTCCTATTGTAAAAATTCCTGATAGACTTATGGGACTTAGTGTCACAGTCAGTCACCGTTATGTTCTTAAGGACTCTTATTTTGATATGGTTTTTGTCTTCTGTTTTTAGTTTGCCCCAAACTACATTTCCCATGGTGCACTGCCCTCATCACAGCCATCTGTTCCCCATCTTCCTCACCTGTTCCCTATTCCCTCATCAAGCACCAGTATGTATATATACCCTCTAGTTTTTATCACTCTTGGTCAGTTCTTGGGTTACCTAGTATATTTCCTGGTATGTTCCTAGTTGATAGATTATTTGGTTCTTTGCATTTCTCCACATTGTTTTGTATCTCCTTCATTAAAAGCCTGTGTATAGATCCATCGTCTCCCATCTCTGCTTACAAACCATGACACTTAGGCTATATTGATTTTCTTTTAATGTATGAATTTGCATTTATTATTCACTGCTATTATTCTGTACTTGACAATTCACATTTTGCCTGACACCTCTTGCCTCCAGAATAATGCTGTTATACATGCACAGACAAATGAAAATTATGTTTCATGCAGATATTAATATCAGAAATACCAGGACAAACTAAAGTTAACAACATATTCCACAGTTAATGTAGCCTACGAATTCAGCTTCATCTGGTAAAAAAAAAAAAGAATATATATTTTTTTAAATAATAATTGAATAATAATAATAATTATTATTATTATTATTAGGCTATTACTATGAAAAGGCATATACAAGGTATATTTTATTAATAGAAACTATAAATGTAAGAGTAATACTTAATCATCCCTGATTTCAATGCATCCCTGGCATTTCAAGCTGACTTTATATCTAACTCCTGATCTGAATATAAGCCAGCTTGGAGACTGTACACCAATACAAGAGTAAACTGAAGAAATTCCCCAGTCTAATCGATAGAAACATTCCCATAAGTCACCGGTGAGGATCCATGTGATTATCAACCTTTTAATTGAGCTGTTTGCACACAGTCCCATCATTCCTGTATGGAAGACACTGTGAAGTCTGGATTTTTTTTCTTTTGCCTGGCTTTTTATTGATTGGCATTATTCAATGCAATGACACCAAGACCTTATACTGATGGATGCACGCAATTCATTGGAAACACAAACATTTATTTTACTTGTCTATGTTTCTATGCAGTTGATATTCAGCTTTAATAAACAAACAAACAATAAGTGTCTATACATTATTATTGAGAACTTTGATTCAGATTAGATCATATATGATTTTATCTTGATATCTGAAATAAATCTATTTGGAATTTATTTATCTTATTTTTCATTTCTTTTATTGAGCGGACAGGTAAGTCAATTTCAAATGCATCTTTTTATGAAAGAAAGTATCGCTCAATAATTTTAATTTACATGGGAATAAAGGACACAATGAGTTGGGACAATACAGATGAGATATGTTGGGCACACACATATAAGGGCTTGAAAAATATCAAGACATTTGGCTCGTTAAATGAAACCTTGCCAAACAAAACAGCTCTTTTGATATCACAGATAAGACTATCAGTAAAATGTATTTGCACAAAAGTATGCATGATTGCATTTCATTTGGTTTTGAAATGAGATTCAATTTTATTTATCATACATCATAACCTTCAGAGAATACCCATTTATTATTTATTGCTCTATCTGAACATCTCAGCAATATCTTGAAATAATTGTAACTTCTATTTTTAGTATATGTCACAGCCATGCCATGGGGTCTTTAAGTTAATGAGAAACATAAAATTGAGTCAAGTGTGTCCAAACCTTTAACAGTTAGTGTACTATATATACCACCATGCTAGATATCAACATCAGTCATTGAAAACTCCATGTCAGCCCACCACTAGTCATTATAAATCTTTCATCTGGAACACTTAAGAGGTATCAGTAAGAGATGAAAACCTAACAACTTCCTTTTCATGTACTTTGCCCTGTACTAGCTGAGCTTACCTCAGTGCCTGAGGCGGCCTGACTCTGGACAATGCCAGCCAGGTCTTACATCAACAATGCTACCCACTAAAGCAAGACTCCAACAAATCTTTTCAGCAAAAGGCCAAGCCAGAATATTCACAGGCCACATACACACTGCAGCAAAGTATAATGATCACTTCATAGTTTTTAATTCCGTTCTGTATACACACAGTTTGGTTATTTACAGGAGTGTCATCTTGGGTTGATCACTGAGAACTGGTTCTTTTTCAGAACAATGTGTTGTGGTGATGTGTTTCGCTGTTCTCTTCTGCATATCACAATCCCTTTGGCATATCGCGGCACCACTTTGGCATATTGTGGCCCCATTTCGTGGCTAGCCCACCGCGAAAAGTCCCTGTTTTCCCGATGGCCAGTCCGCCTCTGCTTCATGGTATTGTAGATGATTACCTCGTGAAAGATGTTAAGTACACAGTCTTGTACCTTTGACTTTTTGTCCGATTTTCAAAACCTTTTTCTGCTTAAAATTCAAAGTTTGTAATGTTGCCATTCACCTCGGAGCTCGTTGGTTTGGTTAATAGCTTATGCTGCTTTCCAGACAACTCGGAACTCAGAATTTTCCCACCTCCTGCATGAAAATAATGACTGGAACGCCGCTCGAAGTCGGACATCCAACATGTGAAGTTGGGGTAGATCAATCAACCCCGTCTTCAGCGAGTAGCAGTATTTGACGTAATTTCCAAGATGGCAGCGACCGATGAGCATAAAACAGAGCTGGGATTGTGAAACATAAAAACAAACTTTTAAGTATTTTCACTGCTCAAAATGTATGAATATGCAGTATACAATGAATATACAAGAGGATGTTTTCAACTATTTTGCTCATGAAATAGCTAGACAGCCATCTGGAAGGCTTTGCATTTGGTTTTCATTTATGTGACAGTGTGTTACAGAAGCAAGTAATTGTCACGTATTAGATGGAAACAAAGTGAAAGTCGTACAAATTCATACGAGTTCAGTCATACGATATCATACGAATTAGCCAAATTTAAAAAAGTTGTGCAAATTTTTACAATTTCGCTGTGAGAGTGTGTTGCTAAAGCCTGCTGGCTACTTAAAAACAAAGTAATTACACCTTTTTATGTCCCGCAGAAACTTCCTGTTTCAATAGGAAATATACCAACACAGAACAGATAATTGATTCCATGGGCTCTTTAAATGCTGTTGTCGCTCATAAAACTTCACACTTCCTAGGCCTGTCGTTTTAGTCCTTTAGCTAATATTACCTAATCAAGTACATTGTGAGATAGGCTATTTTTCCATTTCCCCCTGGATCTGTGCTGATTGAGCGTCTCTCCTTCAAAATGTAAAATTCCGAGCACCGGAGTCATTTTTCCCACGTTCTTTGATGTGTGTCCCAGACTGCGTCATTACACCTGCTATGACTGAGTGAACCAGCGCTGATATTTATGTGTAAAGCTTAGTCTAAAACATAATTTTAATAAAATTTATTTCAGTTGAATGTCATGTTTATAACCATTTTTTTATCCTCAGGCTTCATATAGAAGCACAATGATAAATTGGGTCCATGAGCGTAGCCTCAGAAAGCATCAAATGAGATGTCTGGCCCCAGATTTACACTTCTTCCACCGTAGTGTTGTTGGGGTATGATCTCTTAAGACGTCTGCTTCTGCTTTTTAATGCTGTACCACTGTCGTTAAGTACACATACAAAATACATTACAGCTCATGTCTACAGTAAGAAAAAATGTTGCCTTGACACTGACAGGGTAGAAAAATTTGAAAAGGCTCAAAATGAAAATGGCAATATTCATCACAGGCACACTTACTTCAGTCAACCATCCACTAAAACTCAAGGGCTTTGGGTTAGTATTCAGGTTTGGCATAAACACATTTCATATATACTGTATGTATCTTTTACTGGTGACACTTTACATTAATGTTCTCTTTGATAAGGATTTATAAAGGGGTTCATTAATGACTAATAAGTAATTTACAAATACATTATGAATCATTAATATGAGGTTACAACAAGCATAAAAACGTTGACTTTTATTCAATACCTGCAAAATTGTGAGCCATTTTACCTCACATGTTATAAATGCTTACGTAAATGTACCTTAATGTAAAGTAGGCACATACAAAGCATATACTAAGAAAGTTCAGTATGGCTTAACCCTTAAATGAATGGGTGTTTTGACATACAATATTCCATACTCGGGTCTTTAGAGACGTACAGGGCCACATTAAGGTTGTCCGGGGCTTACTGTTTCACTGGGCCCTTGCAGCCATCAGTAGGGGGATATAAAGGGGTGAAGTGGAGGCGGAACGTTGTTACTCTATGATCATGTGCTACACTGACGGGTTTCGCCGTTGCGCACAGTCTATGTTTACATCAGCATCTCCCGCGAATGAGGAAGAATATGGTGGCAGATGCTGCGACTGGGGCCGCACTGGGAGTTCAGGGCCCCCTGCAGGCATGGGTAATACTGCGTTAATATGGCCCCGGCATTTATATCTATCACACAAAGATCTACAAAATTTTAAAAACACTTTCAAGACAATTAGAAAATATTAGAATAGCATATATTCTGAATTAATTGTATGTTTTATTTTTCATATATCAAAGAGATGATGCAACAAAAATAGAACAGGATTCATTAATTCCACACTGAAATTCCATGAGATGCAACTGGCTGTCAAACACATACTGGGCTATACATAACACATAAGCCACACATACATATTTTCTCAGGCACTTATCGAGTCTAAATAGATGCACAACTTAGATAGTATCAGTACTACACCCAAATGACAATAGCCAAATCATACTGTTCATGTGTTTTAATTGCTATATTTTACTTCCACCTTGCTTTTTCGTCAAATAGCAAAGTCAAGTGTAAATAAAGTCAATCACTGACACATCAGCGCCACCTTGAGTAAGAAACAGCATGTATAATATGTATGTGTACATGCATGTGCAATACTGATAATTTACCATCGTCACACAGAAAATCAACTTGATATAATAGTCATTTGTATGAATATAGAACTAATTTGTCTTGTAATAAACAAATAAATAGATATCCTATATATATATATATATATATATATATATATATATATATATATATATATATATATATATATATACACACACACACACATACATATATATGTGTGTGTGTGTGTGTGTGTGTGTGTGTGTGTGTGTGTGTGAGAAATAATTGTAAAAATATTACTTTGCACTAATTGCACTTACTATTAAACTTACTGTCACGCTTACTAGCACCTATACTACTCCAGGCACCTTACAAACTTACAAACTACAGATGTCGTTTACCTTTGTATGAGAAATAGCTTGCTATGTTCCTCATTTGTAAGTCACTTTGGATAAAAGCATCTGCTAAATGTAAATGATTTATGGTAGCGCAAAAAAAAAATAAATAAATAAATAAATATATATATATATATATATATATATATATATATATATATATTATATATAGGGTCTTTAATGACCCTATACACTTTTAGTAATCAAGAGTTATAAATTATTTTTTTACTTATTTTATTTTATTAATTATTATTATTATTATTATTATTATTATTAATTGTTATTATATATATATATATATATATATAATTTATTTATTTTTATTTTTTCAATTTTGCCTTTTTTTGGAAGAGAAAAGTTGAGGAATACTAAAGAGATGTGGGCATAACTCAAAAAAATGGATGAATTACAGGGGGTGCAATGAGGTCCTGAGTCACTAAATACCCAAGTAATGCATTAAAGGGTTAAAGTAGACATTTTTATACTAAACATCTTTTTACTGGTTGTTCGACCCCAGCCTCCACCAAACACCATTGATTGAGCAAAAAGCTGATATGTAAGGTTGGTAGAGTTAGCCACTGTCCTGGATTAGCCAGGACACCTGTATTTTGGCCTAAATGAAGACACTGCTGAGTATAAGGTGCATGGCAAAAAGTTGGCATCCCTAAAGGTCGCTCAAACAAACCAAGTAATATTTTGAAAGCAGTACAGAATCACAGTGTTTACCCTCTTGATACGTTAACCTACAAATGGATTACTTATAGTTATCTCCACACATTTAACTGGGATAGTGAGATATTTTCCAGGATTGTTGGATATAAAGACAAAAAAAAAAAAACAACACATATCACCTTTTTAATGGTTGTTCTTTGAGCTACAGGAGGATCTTCCTGTAATGTATCATTCACTTATTTATTCATTTATTTATATGATGATGCAATGCTATGCAAAGGTGTGGTATGATACCTCAGAAGCCAGTTGTGGAAAAAGTGAAAGGAGAGGGGAAAATGTATAGTTATAACCGTTCCTACTTATGGATTTATTTTTAATGAATATGTGGGAGTTTCCCCATCCTGGTGCCATCACTCACAGATACATCAAAAGAATGAGCATGCTTTTATATTCAAATGAGATGAAAATACAAGTGTAGTAACATCAAATTACTCCTGGCTCTGTTTTCATTCATTTAAAAAACATCAAGATTCTACAAAAATAAATGCAAACATCCCCTCGTTAATGATAATGCCAGATAATATGCTCTTGATAGTTGAAACCTATCTCAGTTGGAGTCCAGATATCAGTCCCTCTCAAAGACATAAATGTCAGAAATGCTTCACAGCTGCAGGAATTAATGCACTTAGATTGCAGTTCTGTGTCAATTATCCGAGCATTAAGCAGCATGTTTCAGACTAATAATCTGCCTGTGATAAGTGAGCACTCTTGGAACATATGCACAGCTTACCTCCTGGCCTCATATTGTTTATGTTACATACGACAAGTAGACAGAAGTTGGTCAAGAGGTTGCCATATCGTTTTTCTCGAATCTGTAAGTGTTCATGTGTAATGGAGCATGAGTGTGGCATGCTTGTAAAAACAGTGAATAGTACCATCACAGAGATGTCAAACAAGTGGGCATCTACATGCCTCTTTAAATCTGCACCTGCATTAAAAAGACTGTTATAGGCTTTAAAGAAATGTAAAACGTTACATTTATAAAGTATAAAACAATTAATCAAACAAATGGTTTTTTTTAACAGTATTTTAAGTTGTTTCTGCTGTTATGAGGAAAAAATCCAGCAGGACGCGCCAGCACGTCCGTCGACCCCAGAGGGTTAAATAACATTTTTGGCCTTTCAAAAATATTCAGTGACCACTATTGCCACCCTTCTTTTCATTAACTGCCATGAGCCTTTCATCCATGGAGTCTGTCAGTTTCTTGATCTGTTCACGATCAACTTTCACTGAAGCAGCAACCACAGCCTCCCAAATGCTGTTCAAAGAGGTGTATTGTCTTCCCTCACTGTAAATCTCACATTTGAGAAGGGCCCACAAGTTCTCAGTAGGATTTAAGTCAGGTGAGGAAGGGGGCCAAGCCAATATTTGGGCATCTTTGAGGCCCTTGATGGTTAGCCAAGCAGTGGAGTACTTGGATGCATGTGATGGAGCATTGTCCTGCATAAAGATCATGGCCTTCTTGTATGCTGAGGACTTCTTCCTGTACCAATGCTTGAAGAAAGTACTTTCCAGAAACTGGCAGTAGGTTTGAGAGTTGAGTTTCAGTCCATCTTCAACTCAAAATTGTCCAACTACCTCAACCTTAATGATAGCAGCCCATAACAGTACCACTCCTCCACCTTGCTGGCACCTGACTCGAAGTGGTGCCCTGTATCCATTAGTGATCCAGCCACGGGCCCGTCCATCTGGTCCATCAAGAGTCACTCTCATTTCATCTGTCCATAAAACCTTTGAAAAATCTGTCTTCATGTATTTCTTTGCCCAATCTTGATGCTTCAGCTTGTGAATATATTCAGTGGTGGTCGTGTTTCAGCCCTCTTGACCTTGGCCATGTCTCTGAGCACTTGGCACCTTGTACTTCTGGACACTCCAGGTAGGTTGCAGTTCTGGAATATGGTAGCATTGGAGGATAACGGGTTCCTGGTAGCTGCACGTTTAATTCTTCTCAAGTCTTTTGCAGTTAATTTGCGCCTTCTCCATGCATTTTTTGTGCCCCAGTTGACTATTCGCAATAAAACGTTTGATTGTCCGGTGGTCACGCCTCAATAGTTTAGCTATTTCAAGAGTGTTGCATCCGTCTGAAAGGCATTTTACAATATTTGACTTTTCAGTGTCAGTTAAATCTCTTTTTTGGCCCATTTTACCTGAGGTAATGAAGCTGCCTAATAATTATGCACACCTTGATATAAGGTGTTAGTCACTTTTGCCACACCCTCCCTCATTACACAAATACATACCATCTGAAAATGACTGAATCCAATAAGCATTCAAGTTTATATGGTTTGGAGTTGGAAAATGTGCATGGAATTAATGATAAGATCAGAATATTCACTTGCCTATTAATTGGGCATGCAGTGTGTGTGTATATATATATATATATATATATATATATATATATTAGTTTTAAGACAGTTTCCCCCAAAATTGGATCACATTTATAATTTGCAAGATATCGTTTATGCCTTATGTAACCCTTTAGAGGAGCTTTCAATATAAATTCATAAATCACCTCAGACGTCGTGCCATTTACATGTGTTTTTAAATGAAGAGTTATGTTGAGCAAATTATGGGTCTTTGGTCACCCGTTTAGTCATGCTGTCAACTTTTGGGCCATGTGTAGTGTTTTCACAACCAATCAAAGATTTAGTGACTGATTTAAAGATTTGATTGTGGGTTAATGTAATAAACATATGAATCCATGAGAGAGGAGACCATGCTACTAAATCTATTGTGATGTGTAATATACAGTAGGTAGATATTAGGTCTAATTGATGAATTAAGAATGTGGATATAAACATGAAATTAGACAACCCAAACAAGACCAACACTGATTGATATACAAAGTACAGAAAGAAAATACCTGCACAGCCTAGAAATGAGAAATGTAACAGATGTATTATGAGGATGATATGAAGTGGACTGTTTTAAATGAAAAGCTCTGAAAATAATAATAGCCATAGTGATTTTGCTTCTTTTCATATCAAACATCATTAGCATGTTGAATTAATGTTTACAATATGAAAAATTGCCTAATTATGCCAAATGTTTACTTACATTTAGGATAATGAGCAGCTCAGATTTCCAGCCATGTGTATAACTGGGGTTTAACAAAGTTTATTACGTTTCATTCAGTGCTTCATCTCTAAAGGCGAAATAAAAGAAAAAAATTGCTTTTTTACTGTGGGAACAATAATTGCGCTCTGTCAATTTATGAGTGTGCATGCATGCTTAACAGCATCTACGCTGCACAGAGAGAGAGGGATTTAAAGTCCAATAGGAAGACACTTTGGATTTCTTGTGTCCCAATGTGTGGATTACTAATTTTCACCAACATGTTAAAACGAGAAAAGTTTGGAATTTCGCACACTGTGAACATAGAATGTGCCGGGATAATTAAAATGTTACGCAAGTTCTGCTCCAAAATTCATGAAGTGGTTTATTTTTCCCTGCAATTGTTTACACATTGGTAATTGATTCTGCTAAGACACTTGGTAAAGACCGAGGACAGTTCAAGGAGAGCATGCTCGGTGTCTTCACGCTCTTGTGCACTCACGCAACAGTGCCTTGGCGCATCCAGTATATTATGCATTCGCACGTCTTTGCGAGCTAAATATAATTGTGCTCGCTCGTCTCCGAGTGCTTGGTTAGAAGGTTTGTTTGTGTATTTTTTGTGCTCTCTCACTTGTTATCTGCTTGCACTAACATTATAAATGCAGCACTGGCCCGATCGGGCAATTGAAAGTTCTAGCAACTGTCCTGAATCTCTCTTACACTGGCCCTGGGCCATTGGGCAGTCCTTATTGTCGAGCTCTATAGGCTAATAGCTTCGCTATTTGTAGGGAAGCTATTAGCTTAACTACAGTACATTTCTGAGTAGTGAAGTGGTAGCTTCGCTAGTTTTTAAATCAAGTAGCTTTTCAGTAGCGAAGCTATATTTTTGATTAGCGTTGATAAAAGCTACACAGCTACATCATGCCGTGCACCCGGTGTTTACTATAACCAGTTTTGAATCAGAATGAAATGATTCACTCATTTGAGTGGGTTCTTTACAATGAATTGGTCACACGTGATAGCAAAGTGTTCTGAATCGGTTCGCAATTCAATCTGAATGACTCAGAAAGCTCACGCATGTGCTGCTGAATCATTTGGTGCATACACTCACTTGCCAACACGCTCACAGACTATTTTAAACATGGACAATTAAGATAATGCTGGTTGCAGTGGATCTACAGTCAATGGAATCCAAACCTGCAAATGCATCCTATCGTTTGCCAGTGATTAAGAAGGTCTTCATGAAGTTCAACACGTGTGCAGCTTGTAAACAACAACTGCAGGTAAAGACATTTTTACCACCAAAAGAGTATCAGAATAACACTTAGCCTACACGAATACACATAAAAAACTACCATGGCATTACCATGTTTTTTGGACATGTACCATTACCTGGAAGCACCATGTTAATAGTATATGAATATTGTAATGTTTGCACTTTATTTTACAGTATGTGTACCTTCAGGGTACTTACCAAAGAAAGTACTGAGTAATGTTAGGTAACTACGTGTACTTAATATGGGTTAGGTTTAGGGTTAGTACCTAGTAATTACTGTTGTAATTGTATAGTACATAAATGTAGAACAGTACTGTAAAATAATGTGCTACCATGGTAATCATATATTAAATTACCATGGTAGTACCATGGTATTCTTTGAAGTGCTTGTAAATACAGAATAGTACATACATATGGTAGTCTAAATGTATATCAAAGTACCGTGGTATTAGGCTGCCATCTGATACCATCAGATATCACATTGTTATTGCCCAGATGTGCTCACAAGGAATTTGCCCTCATATCAGAAGCTTCCAGTACATACAGAAGTACAACAGCAAGACATAGAATTACAGGATAAGATGAATAGGATATGTATGCAGAGTTTTTATACAGGAATGTGCAAAGGAAATTATGTTCAAATTGGTATGGGTTTGAAGAGGTAGTAGTATAAATATGAAAAACAAAACGTAAAAATAGGCCATTTATTTTTCATATTGAACACATGGGTTTTTATAGGTAGCATGTACAAATATGAATTTACATGTTTTTTTGCATGCACATACATTTTTATTGCACCATACTTTACACTTGTATAGTGTACAAGTGCTACACTGTACTATGCTATACCATTTGATACACATCATGTGAATACGTCTTTTAGATTCTTTGTCAATGACGGTAGCTTCGTGCATCTGGTTGGAAAAAATAAAATAAGTAGCTAAAATATAGCAAGCTTCTTGGCGTGCAGCTTGTATTGTAACTTACTATTTTCTCTGAAGTGTAGCTTTTAGCTTAGCTTACCTAATTTTTCTGTTTACTAGTTGGTAGTTTAGCTATCCACATTTTTTGAGTAGCATGCCCAACACTGCTTTATAAACAGATATTTTTTGCTCTGTTACTTACACACTGCTATGTTATGTCATCAAAACACTTTTACTCTAACATATCTTTAAAAAAAAACTATAATTTTTTACGCTTGTATTACAGACTCACCTACATTTACACACTTATTCCAATGTGATTAGCTTATGTGGTAGCTCACCTGATAGAGTGTTGAAAAATGCGGTTCGAAACCAGTCAAGCACCCAAGCTGATATGTGAGACGAAAGTGTCATAGAAGTGACACGAAATTACGTGGTTGCTTCAGAAAATGTGCTTTTCATATTACATTTACTTTTAAAACAATATCTGTTATGTTTAAGTGTTGGTTTAGGGTAAGGATGACTGTTTTGTTCACCTCTCATTTATCTTTTAGAACACTATGGTTTATGTTTATGTTAAAGTTGCAGGTTAGGGAAGTACGTTTTACTCAATAAAACCTCCATCTAAAATTCACCTTAAAAACCTCGTCTGATTACGACACCATTTCACTCGCTTTTGGTGCCCCCTGCTTGACATTTCACTGGGAAACTGCAGCCAAATGTGTAATAAGGCACGTCATTTTGGTTTGCAATAATGTTGCTATTGTCATGTAAATTTCATGAGATCAGGCTGAGTGAATGTCATATAATGTGACTACACAAATTTCTGATCACCCAATAAGCATCATTGATGACTAAATTTGGATGCCCATTTGTTGATGCATGTATTTGTGTTAAGTTAATATGTCAATAAATGCCCTTTTTAAACTGCAGAGCATTTAAGTTCTGCAAGTTACAGTTTGTTTCCATAGTACATCATGCTCTTTCTACTCAGAAGATCAAGGAAAATTTGATTCCTCATGATATGACTCCGTTAAGAAAAGACATAAAACTACCACCTTGCAAGCAATATATTTGCACTACACAAACCCACAAATAAACCTAAACCCTTTCCTTCCAGAGGAAAATTTTACTGCTCAAAGATTGCTTAATTTAATATAATTTAAGTATCATTGATGTTTTGCCTAAAATTCCTCAAGAGAAATAAAAATATACACAAATTAGTTAATTGGTGATATGCTGTGCCATAGAGGGGGACAAATCACAAATGAGATCTCTTTAATCTCTCTGCTGTCTAATAAAAAATAATTGAGATATTAGATCTCCATTGTGATTTTTCTTACCTGCGGGCCAAACTGTGAGAAAATACAACACATTTTATGAAGCATGATTTTCTTAATTAAGCAGAAAATGTATAGTCAACATGAATGAATGGATACCAATGCACAATCACTATGCAGTTTTTAACTATATAGCTAAAAATACACAAGGTTACTCACAAAATAAAAAAAAGCTCATATTTTTCAGCAAGGACAGCTACACCGACGCGCAGCTATTTTAGCAATCTGTTATTTAATGTAGCTTGGCCTATATTTCAAAACAATGCATGTAGTACACAGCTTAACTATGATGGAATCCGGCCAGCAAATCTCAAGATCAGACAGTGTTTCATTAAACACTCGTTTCCAAACATAGAGCTAAATAAAGACTGGCACATGAGAAGCAATGCTAATTAGAGAGACACATATAATAAGACCAATTACAGACCAAGGGAGGAATCGTGAGGGAGATGGTCTGCACTACTAGCAGACTGCATGAATTTTTGAAATTTTAAGTTTATTCGTAAGTGAATGCATTGTTGTAAGTGGTTGTCATTTGATGATATCCATGGCAACAGCAATCCTCGAGTTGGTGACAAGAATTAAGGTTAAATAATTGATTTGCAACATTTTTTGCAAATTTGCAATCTGATATATTTCTGAATGAATTAAATTTACCCACATTATATATCTGTGTTGTTGCATTGTACTTACATTTATGGTACCTGCATTTATTTGTATCTGTAGTTACAATATTAACCTTAAACCCTAATCCTAACCTAACCTAACCCAACCAAACCATAACCATAAACCAACCCTTACCCTAATCCCAGGTGGAGCTGCACACTGGTGGTGGCTGAGAAGAGTCCACTGTTCAGTATGTAAAGTGCTTTGAGTGTAGTGTCAGAAAAGCGCTATATAAATATAAAATTCATTCATTCATTCATTCATTCATTCATTCATTTGCACCTCAAACTCAGTAGCAGCAAATGTGAATCTTTTGAGAATTTTTGCAGAACATGTAGTTACTCAATAATAACATTATATTGAATGTGTTTTAGTGTTAGTACATAGTAGTTAAAAACACCTCAAATAAAGTGTGACAAAAAAATAAAAAATTGTGTGGAAATTGGTTGGTTGGTTGGAATGATTGATTGCTTGATTGACTAATTTAATGCCGAGTCTACACTAGATGTGGGTGGCTAGTTCTAAACTCGTTAAGAACTAAATAATAGTTATGTCTGATTCATCATGAAACAGAATTGTCATTAAATGATTCATAATGAAATGATTCATTCTTTTGAGATAATTCTAACTAGTTGAGTAGGGTCGCAAAATGGACTGAATGATTTGTTTGCGATTCTGACTGATTCGAGAAAACTGAAAATTAGAGTAAACAACTCACTGATTCAGTGATGCAGTTGGTATGGGTCTCAAGTTAGCAACTCACTTAATTGATCTCTCTGTGTTGTTTGACACAAAATGAGCCAAGAATCCGGAGTAATATGATACTCAGAGTTCATGTAAATGGAGTATTTGACAGATGGAAGCAAGTAGACTATAGCTGAATGAAGCATATATGTACAAGAAACATGTTCACAACTTTGAATTTCAAGGTTTTGTTCTGAACACAGTACAGATACCAATTATGGTATCTGTACTTTTACTCAAGTGCAGTTGTGTACTTGAAGTGCTTATGCTTTAGATACTGTGAATATGTTGAATTTGTATGTTTCACTGTCTATCCAAAAGTACACAATTATAGGTATAAACGTTATGAGATCACCCTGATTATTCATACTGTTTGTTACCTGTTTGCCATGCCTGTGCCTAAACATAAAGCACATGAACACACACACAAAGAAAAATAAATTACATTCAAAGTATCCTTTGCAATGCCATATGCCATCAAATCTAATCTGATGTCGGATTTGACTTCTTGATTTCTCTATTCACCGTGCTATTTCTTGCTATGATCCATAATTCGGTGTGTCTCCCAGAATTCTTTCCTGAAATTCAACGTGACACTGTGTTAAATAAGCTCACTGGCCCTGTCCTCCAAACCCAGAGGAAAGTAAATCAATCAGGGTGGGATTCAATCTGCAAACACTATTCTGATCCACTATTTGCCCATTTCCCCGATTTTGCGTTGTATGTACACACCTTTACTGGTGTTCTTACCGGCAGAATACTCCAATGTTTTCAAATTCTTTGTAAAAGTGGGTTTTCTTATGTTGTCTGATTTATTTATTTATTTTTGCCAGTATCAGCATATTGCTGTGCATGTAAATGCACTAATTTTTGTCACATGACCAGTTGTGTCCAGTTATTATCTGGGAAATAAAACTGGTTATTTTGAATTGTGTTTAAAAATGTTATACCATTTGACAGTCTGATCAGTCCCTATGACTAATGATATAAGTAATAGGATACTGAATTTAATGACATTATTTGATTGTTAACTATGTTTAGTGTATAATTTGCTACAAACTCAAGGTATCCCTTTTTTGTACTTATGTACTGTGTTGAGTAAATTGCTCAAAAAGTAATCCACTACAAATTATACTAATTACTTCTCTGAAATCATAATCAGATTATTTTACTGATTGCTTCATTGAAAAGTAATGACATTACTAATTACTTAACGTTAAGGTTCCTTTCTAAAACACTTTTCACAGAAAACTTAAACTCAAAATAATGTTTATTTTTCCTCCTGCGCTACTTGCGCAGAAATTACACACATCACCTTTTACAATGAGCTCTAGTTAGAATAAAGGTCAAAGTTCAATTATTTCCATTTCTGTCATGCTAAATTTGGACTAAATTAACACTCTAAGGGCTCTATTTTCATGACTACATGCAAATGTAGTGAGCGCTACGTGCAACGCTACATGCAACAATCATGCGCTACATCTTATCCACTTTTCGTGAGAGCGCTTATTTTAAGCGCAATTTTCATGCCAGCGCAAAGTTCAGGTGGCTGTTGGGTGTGTTTGCGCTATCTGTGGGTGTATGCGTGAAAACTGTGTACCATTTCATTACCCTACATTACACCCAAAGCACAATTTCTATTTTCCTGAGAAATAGGTAATTCCTCTTACCACATATAAATCTTACATCGCATTCCGATGCAGCGCAGATGACAATGCAGTCAAAGTGCAGGGCATACACAAGTGCACAGCCCATTTACACTACCAAATGTTGTCATTAATATCAACATGCCATCCCACTTGTGCCTACACTTAGCAATGCTTGCACAAAAATATAAAAACTTTATGGCCATGTCCACTGGCTATGCGCATATGATGTATCGCATAGCGCTGTGCTTAAGGCACAATGTTCTTAAAATAGTGCAAGCTACATTTTTTCACTTTATTTCCATTGAACATTTTTAGCATAAAAGTGCTCTCACAAAATGCTAAAAGGCAAGATGCGCTACTCTATATACTCCAGATGCTCATTTTTCTAGCACAATGGCTGTTTGCTTTATTACACTGATACTACTCACATAAATACACACGTATACAATGAGTAAAATGATCAAATAGCAATTTTAAGCTTCTCCAGGATAAAAATAAAATAAAATAAATGTTTTTAAAGCTTTGACATTCCAAAGGGGGCTATGATGGTGCAACAATATTTTTGTTGAGCTCTGGACAGATTGCACTCCAGAGATAGGCACTCGAGTTAGAGACTCGGACTCGAGTCATACTCAAGTCACATTTTTACGACTTCAGACTTGACTCGATTCGAGGAAAATGACTCGTGAACATGACGATTCTTTCATATACAGACAATATTAAGATCATAAAAGAAGAAAATGTTGTAACTTGGAACGTGACGATTAAAACAGTTGACGCATTTGTTCAATCCGATGATGATGGTTTCGTTCTGTTCTCTGAACTGATTATAAATGAACAGGGCCATGCAGCCCTCAACCCTCTCTCTCTCTCACACACACACACACACACACACACACGCACACCCCTGTGGAACACACGTTTAGAAGATATGGTGAAAGACCCTCTTTATAGATAATTTATTTTTTAAATCAAACTGAGATGCAACTGTTGACAAAAGTAATGATATGTGCATTATTTGAATAGTGGAATCTATAGACACGCGAACAGCAGAGCACTTGCCTGCCACCGTCATCTATACATAACTTCATATAGTCCATAAAGTGTGGCATAAGTTGTTTTATTGTTGAGTTTTTGCACATCTGTATTGCGTTCTGTAGTTGCATTTCTCGTACGATTTTGGTGCGATTAGGTGCGAGACGAAAACAGCCGAGAATCATCATAGGCGCCCTGACTGTCATGACAACGATCCGTGAGGACTGTGCATGCATCATTTGCAGTGGTTCACTGAATAATCTTTTAGTCCGTGCTCCGGTTTGCTCATGAAATACACCATGCTACATCTTTACTTTTACACATTTGCGTTATTCCAAATACAAGTAAATAAAAAACAAGATAACAACGCTTTTATAAGCCATGGTCTTCATTCAAATTAAATACAAATTCTGCCTTGCAATGTGCATGGAATAGATGAAATCAGGGACAGAAATATATATTTCTATATATATATATTTATATATATCTCTGCAATATATTATGACTGCTACTACTACTATAATAATAATAATAATAATAATAATACAATGTGTTACAAAATTATATTAACAGGGTACTAGTAAGAATAGCAAGCTTAAAAATAATAAATAGTAATAAATAGAATGATATTAGAAGTCATTAGTGCTGTTGTAAGGTCACTTAATGTGAATCATGTATAATCCCTGAACCACTTTGACTTGATATTCCTGATGCATAGTCCTATTAAAAAAATAAATAAATAAATGTATGTTTCTTGACAAGGTTTCAGACTCACAAACAATCAGTTTTACTGGTCATAAACACAATTACCTATAAAAGCCTTTCTTATTATTTACAATGATGCTATCAGTGGATTATTGGTAGAACTGTAATGGAAGTTTATCAGAAATTCCGATATTTACTCTTGGCTGTGCAGTGCATTTTTGCAAATAAGATTTTTATGTGAAATAAAATAAAGAAGTAAATAAATAAATACATAATAAAAAATTTAAAAAGATGTAATGAAAGATGTACTGTTTGGTGACTCGAGACTCGACTCGGACTCGTTATAAAAGACTCGAAACTTGACTCAGATTTGTCCATCAGAGAATTCAGACTTGACTCAGTCTTCAGATGAAAGACTTGTGAACATCTGATGCACTCTGACTACCTGCACTAGAATGAGTCAAGATTAGGCCGCATTGATTCATCTGTGGCAAGCTGATGTAGAAGACTCCAGCTTTTTTCTTCATTTTTCATGATTTGTGTGAAATACTGTCACACTGAGCGAGCGACAGGGTGCACATGAAACAACAAATGGAGGTTGCCGCCCAGCAGGATACCATTAACATTGGACAGGTCTCAGATATTTGACACAGAACAAAGTGGGAAAACAAAAACAGAAGGCGGCGTTTTCTCATTCTGCGCATAAACGGAGCATTCATCTGAGATGGTTTTGATTTCCGACAGATTCACATGTCTGAGTCGATTGGAAAATGTCATCTTTAAAAACTTTCAATTGGTTGACATCAGCAGCTAATCAGTGGGAGTTCAAAACTGCAACACTACTATGGCTCTGTTCCAGTGAGCTGCCTAGCTGTCTGCTGTCTAAGTAAAATATAATCTCATAAGTGACTGATATGGATTGCTCTACATTGGCAGCAAATTTTTCCAATTTGTGCACACAATTCATTTCAACAGAGTTTGATATTAGTGACACAATATAAACATACAGATACATAACACACTCAGATATTCCAAACAATAGTCATTTTTGGGGACCAAGCCTCGAAGAGTCTGTAGCCCCTATTGCATCCATTAGTTTTCCGTATTATTACTTTTCTTCTGGCTGGGAGTCTATGGCAGCCCATAGAACCATACGTAGGAAAATTATGAAATTTGGGTCTCTAGGACATATTCTATAGCACTACCACCATGTCAAAAATGTACTTTTCTTTTGGGGCGTATCTTTTTAACCGTTTCTTTTAAAACTCCACCAATAACAGTAGCTGCCATCTTGGATTATGATGTTCACAGTTTAAAATTTGGTCTGATTTTCCCAAATTATGGCTCAAAAATAATCTCCAGACTGAGCCACATAGATATAACTTCACTTAATTTTTATTTTTGCATTTGTTGAAAAGTTACAGCATCGTGAAATTAACGAGGTCGATGTAAAATGGATTTAAGGCTAAATCTCGGCAACACTGTGACCTATCGAAACGAAACTTGGTATGCTTCATCAGGACTTCTGAACCATATGTCCTAAAATCATAAAGTTAGTGTCCCTGGATTCTCTGTGTTATGAGGTTTTCAATGATACCAATTTTTTCCATATCGGCCATACTGCCTCTATGCCATTTTGAATTATGTTAAACTTTTTTAAATCTTTTGAATGCATTGTCAGATTTGAAATAAAATATGTATGCTTCATCAACATCTTGTCTTGAGGATACCTGAGCAGTTTGGAAACAGCGCCACATAGTGGTCAAAATTCGTATTCAATATTAGTTTAAATTTTGTTGTATTATTGTGTTCTTATTCTAAGTTTTTTTTTTAATTATTATTATTATTTAAAACCTTGTGCAGTGGTCTGTGTGATGAACCTGTGTGATGTGGAGATCAAAAGGGTGCTGGTTCAGTCCCAGCTCCGGGCAAGTTGAAATTTTTTTTGAAGTTGCAATGAACATCATATCCGGACTGTTCTTTCTTTCAGTTGTGTTTGATATCAGCTATATCGGCTCTCCGACATTTCTAATATTATTATAAAATTTTTATCTTTTGAATGCTTTTTCAGATTTGAATGAAAATTGGGATGTGTTTTCGACATCAAGTCCCATGGGTTCAAATCCCCACCTAAGCAAGTCATCTGGTTTGATTTCTCATTTACTGGAGTCTTTGTACTGTGCTTGCTGAATGATTGCAGGGCTAATTTAATTTTTATTTTCATCTTTATTGTAAAGTTACTTTAACATGATGTTGATCATGGTAACTGCTGTGTTTGGCTGTGCTTACTGTCAGCATGGCATGACACTCTAGTGGCTGTCAACCATGAGGCAGCATGGTTCAGTGGTTTGTGCACAGAGCTGTAATACAGAAAGGTCCAGGTACGAACCCTGCTTGGGATGACTTGTATAACAGTGTGCATTTGCAAAATACACCATAGCCACTCTGAGGGTCCTGTAGGACATATAGGCAATTTAGGGGGCTTCTCTAGGTTTTGGCACAAAGCCAATATCCCATTATTTTTACTATGATCTCTCAAAGCAGGTCTTTGACAGAGTAAAATGGTGCGCATACAGGGTAATTTATCACTGCTTTAATGAACTGGCAGAGAAAGTTCATCACTGTCTTTGCATTTTCCATTCTAAGCCTTTGGCAACTTCTCTACACACCATTAATTTGGCTGTAATCCACACGTGGTTTATTCCGAGACAGAATTTCCTCTCTTTCCATCCCAGGTATAATGACAGGGCATAAAATATTGTCACATCTTCAACCTGTTAAAAAGCCATTACTGCAACATAAAGTAGCCCCTCTTGATGTAACGCCATGCTATGCTAAGTTATGGTAGACTGTGTGGGTAGAAATTAAAATAAGGCAGTGGGACAAACTTAAAGTCCATGAACGCACACTCTTGCGTCTGATTTGCATTGAGCGACTGTTTGCCCTTCTCTTTGTGGGCTGGTAGCGGGTGCTTTCAGTGCAGTGTACCCCATTCAGCCCTCAAGGCACAATATAATGAAATATTTGATACCACAATAATAGACAGGCTCGGACCTATCAAAAGGCACATGGTTTTTCCTACCACTGCTACGCAGATGATACACAGCTTTACCTGTTGTTCCAGCCTGGTGACCCCACCATCTCAGCACGTATCTCTGCCTGCCTCTCAGAGATCTCGGCCGAGATAGAACTCATCGTGATCCCAGCCAACCCTTCTGTTGACCACAACCTCTCTATTCATCTCGGTTCAACTACGCTAACACGAACCAGGGCAGCCCGGAACCTGGGCGTATTGGTGGATGACCATCCTAACTTCACTGCCAACATCTCATTAACTGCCCAGTCTTACAGGTTTGCGCTTTACAACATCAGGAAAATCAGACCTTTCCTGTCTGAATATGCTGCACAGCTCCTGATCCATACTCTGGTCATCTCAAGACTGGACTACTGTAATGCTTTATTGACTGACCTCCCAGCTAGCACAAATAAGCCACTGCAGATGGTCCTGCAAATCTTATCATCAATCAGCCAAAGAGGGCTCACGTCACCCCACTCTTGGTTTCAATCCACTGTTTACCTGTAGCTGCCCACATCAAATCCAAGGCTTTGACTCTGGCCTTCAGGACAGCCAATGGAACAGTTCCCTCTTACTTCCATTCACTCCTCCAAGTCTATGTCCCAACTCGCTCTTTGCGGTCAATGAACGAGTGGCGCCTGGTGGTCCCGTCACAAAGAGGCACAAGGTCCATTTCACGATCATTCACCCTGTCTGTACCTCTGTGGTGGAATAACCTTCCAACCTCCACACAATTTGCTGAAACCATCTCAACATTCAAGAAATAGCTGAAAACACATCTGTTTCTTGGGCACTTAACCAATCCACACTAAATGCCCTTAATATTTAACAATTAAAAATAAAAAAAAAATCCTTGTCTGTCTCTTCCTTCTGCACTAGATTCTTTACTACTCAAGCCAATTTGAGAACTTGGCAGTGCAATAATGAAATTTGTATAACAAATTGTTTATGTTCCTCATTATGGTCTGCTAAATGACTAAATGTAAAATGTAATGTAAATGTGGAAAAAATATACAAATAATTGCATAGCAGTGTTGGTCCACAACTGGCTGTACAGAAAACACAGAAGGATTTGCAGAAATATGTGTAGACTTTTGATCACCGTGTATGTCTGTCCAAAAGCACTAAATGCTAATTATTTCACAGACATAACTCAGAAAACAAAGTACAATGTAGAGATTTGCTCATAAATATATCTAGTTTACTTCAAAGCATTCAAACTCTGAATATCTTTCACTGCGATGATCCTGCTAACCTGACAAACGTTTTTGAAGACTAGATGTACAAGAAAATGCTGATAACTCAGCTCATTATAAAAACACATTTTCAGGGTTTACATGCAAATCAATAAACGAGAAAACCATGTTTACATGACATTGTGAAATTAATGTTTTGACAGGCACATTGATAGAATATTGGTGGCTGACAAAATGTCAAATAAGGCATTTACATGCAATACAAAAATGGGGTAATGGGCAAATTACTGGTTGTGCTGATAATACTTCACAATATGGTTGCATACATTAACATTAATTCAATAAATTAGTTAATATGAACTAACAATGAACAATACTTTGACAGCACATACTAATTTTGGTTAATGCTAATTTCAACATAAACTAGCATATTTTTTTAAATTAAGAGTTGTATATGTTAACATTAGTTAATGCATTTTGAACTAACAAGAACTAACAATGAACAATTTCATAAATTAACTTTAACCTATATTAATAAATGATGTAATAATTCATGATACTTTATGCTTTTACTAATGTTAACAAATAGAACCTTACTGAAAGGGTTACCATTGTGCTTAAACTGTTTATGACCTTTCCTCGATAACAGAACACTATTTAAGGCATTTACATGTCCTTACTCATTGTCAGCTTACTAAGCAAAATTGGATTGGTAAGGAATTATGCATGTATGCACTCAAAGATTTCTAGTCTTGATTCAGTACAGCCTAAATTATTATACATAATAGAGATAATAATAGATCTACCAAGAGTTATACACAACAAATATGTGACAATTAAACAGTTAGCTGGGTGAATCTCACAAAATCTGACAAGAACTAGGTCATACTCCACCTCAAAATCAAAAGAAAGATCAAGAATTAAAAATTTGCATATAGTTGTGGCAAAGATGTTACCAGGTCTAAATAGTCTGCTAGACATCCTTTCTAACCAATGACACAATTGTTATCAACTAGCATGACACTGAACTTTTCCATTTGTTTAGACATAATTTCCATTCTGGGAATTGAAAGATGAAGGATTTTTGGTACAACTACTTTTGACTCTGTACTTCTGACATTTAAGCGGAGTCATTTTGCCTACTTTTACAAGAGGAAGTCTACCTTTGGAAGTCATCCAAAAATATACATTTATTACCTCATTATTCAAACATTAAGGACTTGCAGCTTGGCAATAGAAACAGGATGCATTTGTGGGGGTGAGACAACCTCTTATTAAACTAAAGCTTGTCATTGCTTTCTACAGGACACATTGATGAAAATTTAACTGCAGATCACTAGAAAGTTTAGTTGATATTGCTGATGTATCAGGAAATTCAGAAATTATTTTTATTAAAATTTCAATTAATTAGATATTAATCTTTTTTTTTTCTTCTTTTTTTAATTAAGGTGTGATATTACCCTTGTAATTAATTATCTGGGACACTTTATTTGCCTTGATGTTTTAAAAAAAAAAATCAAATAAAAAATCAAAGAATCATTTTCTGAGTATTTTTGTCTTGTTTTTCAGTAAAAAAAAAAAAAAAAAAAAATATCTAATCATTCTTAAAACAAGATAAATTTACTTGAGAAGCAAAATGACAAAAGATGTTTTTGTCTTGTTTTTAGAAAAATCTAACAAAATTTTTGAATGTTAATGCTTATAACAAGAAAAATAAAATTGTATTTAAAGGGAAAACTATTTTATTTTTTTTACCCGAATGACAAAAAGTCATTTTTTTTTTATTTATTTTTTTAGCATACACCCCACCAAATTTTGTTAGATTTCCCTGAAAACAAGAGTTAACATCTTACGTCATTCTACCTCTGAAGAAATTATTTATTTATTTTTTTGCTTTAAAGGGGTCATATCATGAGGAATAAAATTTTCCTTGATATTTTGACATATATGAGGTATTTCTACTATAAAAGCATACTGTAAATTTTAGAACTCAAAACTTAATCCCCAATGCAATAAAAGCATTTATTAAAACCTCGTTCTCTACTTCCATGACTACCCTACATCACTAGGGGTACATTAATTCACGACCGCATCTACAGCAACAACATCAACGTTCATCTACAGCCAACTTTACATCATCGGACTCTTGGCCCTGCCCACTGGGGCTCAGTTCTGAAACAGAGAGAGAGCAGTATGGACAGGCCTGGTGTGTCCTACTAACTATTCCTGAACACCAAATGGGATCCATCTGGACTATTTTGAATTATTTTTTATACAAACATGCACTAGACAGAAGTCTTTGACTGTTGTCATGTATCTCACGACGCTTTTAAAAGACGCGGTGTCAAGTTACAGCTCTGAATATGAGTTCCTGTTTCATTCAGCTGCTGAATCTTGTTTTGAGAACAAATGCGTCCTGGATGCATTCTCACACCCATCTGCGCTATTTTAATTGTTGGTGTATGTAAACATGCACTATATGGAAGTCTTTAACAGTTTTAATGCATTTCTGGCAATGTCCGTCTCAGTGCACTATGATAATGTACAGTATGTGTGTATTTGTGAACCAGTCATAATACAATTTAAGCTTGGCAAAGGAACTGTTATTGAATTATGGGGCACCTAAAAACCCTATTGAACCTGATCATAAAACCATGAGTAAACCGTTTCATTCATAAATATTTCAAATGTCATGACTTTTTGATAGTTAATTGCACTGTTGGGCTTACAGTTAGTAAATAGTTTAATATATTCGGATGCAATGTGTTGGATGTGCGTTATGTATAAACCTTGAAATTTACTTTTATAATGTTGTGGAGCTGGTTCATTGTCTTCCGATTGAGTTTCAAATATGGCTGTATTTGAGAGGCTGCACGATGTGAGCCAATCATAACACTGGCCTTTTACGTTGGAGTTTTAAGGAGGCACTTAGGCCAAAACAGAGCGTTTCAAACAGAGGGCCAGAGACACAGTGGAAAATGATCATATATGACTAAATTATGGCTGTTGTGGTGCAGAAAAACATAATGAGTGGACCTCAGGGAAGATAATAAAATTATAAAAAAAGAATATGTCATGAGCCCTTTAAGGATACAATTTTAGTGGAAATAAGACCAAAAAACTTAAATAAATGACATGAATAAATAATATATTAAATGTTATATTATACTTATCTATATTGTCTAAATTCATATAAGGCCTTAATGTAATCGCCATTTCAAGTTTTGGAGCTAATGGAGTTGTTTTTGTTGTTTGTTTGTTTGTTGTTTGTTTTATTTATTTATTTATTTCATGTTTATGGAATAGTTCACCTAAAAATGAAAATGTAGTTGTAGTTTACACCCTTATGTCATTCCAATCCCATATGACCTTCTTTTTATGCCAAAGAAAAAAAAAAATAGTCATGAATATCACAGTCTGTCTTTTCAATACAATGGCAGAGGATAGAGACTCAATTTAATGCTTTAAAAAGAACCCAAGATAGATATACTGTCTGGAACAACATAGAATTTTGTAACAAATCTCAGTATACCTGATTTCAAAGTATGAGGCAGGACATTTTCAGTAAAAGCTCAAATCTGAGGTTTCATTCAGGACTGGCTGTCCTCTTGTAATACTGAATGGACACATACAGTCCATCCATTCAGTGCTGAACTCCCAGAAATCTTGATCTCATGCCTGAGTGGCAACGGTGGTGCATTTGCACTTGTCTCTTTCACTCTAAATGCTGGATTTCACTCCTTCATTCCTTTAGACTGGCACACTTCAAAGCCCCCCAGCTCACATGCAAGTGCAGTAGGTAAACTACATACTTTCAAATAAGCTGTTCATAAAGATCTTCAAGACATTTATGTAAATTAAATGTGATCTCATGAGTATTTGCAGCTATTCTTCCGTAAAGTGTGGTTCTGGCACACGTACATTTGCTTCAGTTTGTACGGACACTGAAACGTACAATACTAACGTATTGACAACATCCAAAACGTAATAATTTTATATCTGAACAACTTTAAAGATGTACAAATGTTTGCAATTCCTTAATGAATCCATAATTATTTAATTCATGGAATTAATTGGTTAATTGTATTGTATATACTGTATAATCAATGTCAACCAAATTTGACATTATGTTGGTTTAATTCTGTTATGTGTGATTTCTGGTGTCAGTGTTGAGTATATCACTTAAACAAGACTAAACTTTAAAATGTTAAAATGAATAAAAATGATGTTACCATTTCATATAAATGAAAATATATCTAAGTAAATATTTTATTATAATTATATATTTAAATATACTAAAATTAATATTATTGTCACTGTATATTTATCTGCCCGTAAGGTTTTTTTTATTTTTTTATATATTGTTTAAAAGTGGTTATGTTTAGGGGTATGGTTAAGGGATCTAACATATCTATCAAATAGTAAAAATGTAACTACACAAATATACTGTTTGTAAAGGATTCGTAATTATATATTTATTCTAAAGTTGTTCATATATAAAAATGGTTAAATTTTACATGCTGTCAATACATTCATATTGTATACATTTCAGCTTCTTTCCAAATGTACAAAAATGTATGTTTAAATGTTACAAATTGCTACATATAATGAGATCAGGCTTGTAATTTACCTCTATTATTTATTTTCACACAAATTACACCAATCAGCCACAACATTAAAACCGCCTGCCTAATATTGTGTAGATCCCCCTCGTACCGCCAAAACAGCGCCAACCGGCATCTCAGAATAACATTCTGAGATGATATCCTTCTCACCACATTTGTACTGGCCATTCTCTGTTGACCTCTCTCATCAACAAGGCGTTTCCATTCGCAGAACTGCCCCTCGCTGGATGTTTTTTGTTTTTGACACCGTTCTGAGAAAACTCTAGAGACTGTTGTGTGTGAAAATCCCAGGAGATCAGCAGTTACAGAAATACTCAAACCAGCCCATCTGGCACCAACAATCATCCATGTGATTATCTAATCAGCCAATCATGTGGCAGCAGTGCAGTGCATCAAATCATGTAGATACGGGTCAGGAGCTTCAGTTAATATTCACATCAATCATCAGAATGGGGAAAAAATGTGATCTCAGTTATTTGGACCATGACATAATTGTTGGTGCCAGATGGGCTGGTTTGAGTATTTCTGTAACTGCTGATCTCCTGGGATTTTCACACACAAAAGTCTCTAGAATTTACTCAGAATGGTGCCAAAAACAAAACACATCCAGTGTTGATTAGAGAGGCCAACAGAGAATGGCCAGACTGGTTCAAACAGACAAAGTCTACGGTAACTCAGATAACCGCTCTGTACAATTGTGATGAGAAGAATATCATCTCAGAATGCTATTCTAAGATGCAGGGTTGGCGCTGTTTTGGCAGCACGAGGGGGACCTACACAATATTAAGCAGGTGGTTTTAATATTGTGGCTGATCGGTGTATGTTGCTCCATCAATATTCAATAATTTTTTTTTTTATTTTTTCCTGATCTTGATACATTTTGTTATGAGAAAAAAGCAAATTGTCCTTAAGGTGTTCATTTAGCCCAGTTGTACCCTACATATATGTATATGGAGTTAATAAATGAAAGTTCAGGAGGAGCTTGCTCATCTAATCTGCCAATCAACCTGCAGGCTGCTCTGTATATAAACCGCCGCTTACCTCGCTCTAGCGACAGTCTTTCTGGCATCCCTCCACCTCCCCATCTCCTTCCTCAATCTTCTAAGAGTTCCTGCCCATAGCTTCCTCTATATATAAAGTAGTCCTGTGGGGGGTAAATTTGGAGCTTGTGTCGAGCCTCTTCCTCGAGACCCTCCTTTGCGGACAGCAAGCCACATACGTTTACCCTTTATCACTCAAAGATTATATGGGCAGGTGAACTCGTGAAATATTATTTAGATTGTAACGTTGTATACTCTTAGAAAAAAAGGTTATTTTCTTCTAAGAGTATACTCAATTTAATTTATACTTATGACTTCCCTAAATGTGTACATATAGATAATGAGAATGAGAATTTTCACATTAGGGTCATGAGAATTTGGAGAAAAATCTGCTTTATTATAATCAGGGCTTGACATTAACATACGCCAACCCGCCAAAATGCGGCTAGAAATCAGCAGTGGCAGGTAACTCCAACACCCTTACTAGCCACTTTGGCGGGTGGCTGCAGCCAAAGCAAAGTTCATTGTATTCATCTCGAGTCCAGCATTTATAAGCAGTAAATATGCTTCTCACATCTGACATGTGCATCTCAGCAGGGAGAATGAGGCGTGGTTTCGTGCAAACCACCGCAGCGTACATCAGTGTGCTCCAGAGATAGAACCAGTGCTCTGGGACAGAGCGAAACTTGCGTGATTCAGTCAGGCTTCGATATCACGGCAGTCGGCGGAGACCACACAACTTATGTGACCCATCTGAATTCTACAAAGAAGTAAAAAGCTCTATATGGAGGAATTGGAACCTCTCAAACTGGAGACAGCCCTGAGATTAAACAGCACTGACGAGGTAAAGAGATAACAGTGCGCCCTGAATC
Organism: Myxocyprinus asiaticus; assembly: GCF_019703515.2. Classification (NCBI taxonomy): domain Eukaryota; kingdom Metazoa; phylum Chordata; class Actinopteri; order Cypriniformes; family Catostomidae; genus Myxocyprinus; species Myxocyprinus asiaticus. The sequence goes on from NC_059364.1 coordinate 42,563,039, forward strand.
AACATCGATTACAAGTTTTTTAAAATACACATCATCATCCAAACAATTTTTTTTTACAGCAGTAACACTAACTGGTAACTGGTATAGATGCATATTAAATCGATTAGGGCGAATCTATAAGACTTAATTTTTATCCTTTATCTTGATCCAAACCCTTAGGATTTTCTTCCATGAATGGAAAAAAAAAGATTCATGTATTTTTCCATTCATGGAAAAAGATGCAATAAAAGTAAATAGTGACTGAGTTTAATTTACTTAACATCTCCATTTTATTATCCATTTTGTACTCCATGGAATTAGTAACTGAAAGTTGTAGTTAAAGGTTTCTAAACATGTTTAGGCTCTTTGTTTTCATAACAAATGTTGATTTTTGTTTAGGAAGACTATCTGTATTTGCCTAACCACAGTAATGTGGAGCCATCCATGGTCTTACCTGTGGCAACAGCTTTATCATTACAAATGCCACTGTTAAAAAAATAAAAGAACAATGGTAAACTTTCATAAAGGCAAACACATTTTAGAATGAAGGGGTTAAAAGGTTATAGTCTACAGAGTACAGAGTTACAGTCTTCAGTGTTTCATCACTTTTTGTGGTTTGGGGGATTTTGGCCAGTGAAACTACTGAGTAGTTAGTGACTTTGAAATACCACTAGCCACATTGGCCGGTTAACCAATAAATGTTAAGCCCTGATTGTAATATTGTCACAATACACAAAATATTAATGGTCTTGAAAAAAAGGTTTCATTTTCTCAATGCAAAATTTAATTCCTTATTTGGGTGCGATATGACACAAGCAGGGTTTTTTATTTTATTTTATTTATTTATTTTTTTAATAAGATTCACTGTATACTCTACATGTACATCATAAAGCTTTACCAGCATGATCGTGAGTACCTGCAGAATTATGCTGAGGCAGATCATCAGTTGATGAGATTGTCTCGGACAGATACAGCAAATGGAACACTGTGACTGATGTCAGAGGTCTGATGTCCACAACTCAAACCATATCTGTATGACTGTCACAAGAGGCCATCACTTAAAAACTACAGGCACTCAAAGCCAAGCCCTTCACTCAGAGCACTGCTGTGGCATATCTCAGGGCGACACACAACTGCATATATATGGGGGTTTAAAATAGAGTGCAAAAATGCTGCCTACTTTTTTCCAGAGGCCTTGATTTCTGAATGTTTTACTCACTGATTGAATGTATTGGCTTTTCAAAAATCGATCTATCTATCTATCTATCTATCTAAATTGTCTATAGCCTGTATATACTGTCCCTCATGTCCGGACATACTGCTGCTCATGTCTACTTATAGTCAGTCTGTCATGTGGTGCTACTGTGCTGCTGTAATTCTGCTAAATGTTGAATGTTTGCACCAAGGTTTCCTGGAAAACTGTATTGTGTTTTTCTCTCTGCCCTGCAAAGGAAAAATGACAATAAACCTGACTTTGATATATATATATATATATATATATATATATATATATATATATATATATATATATATATATATATATATATATCAAACTTAAAGATACGTCAACTTAAAGAACATTTATCTGGTCTATTGCACTTTTTATTATACTCAAACTGTGAACTTTTCTGTGAATGTGAACAACTGTGAACAGTGAACATTTGCACATTCTATGGTTCATATTATGCACATATTTTGCACATCCCTGCACAATTGCATATATCTTGCATAACTGTACAGCTCCTTTATTATAACCAGTCAGTTTACGTTTTCTCTATATATTGTGTCTTAAATATAGTTTATTATTTATCTTAATATGTTTATTGTTTATTGTTATTGTTTGCATCAAACACCAAGACAAATTCCTTGTATGTGAAAACTTACTTGGCAATAAAGTCAGTTCTGATTCTGATTCTGATTCTGATATACACTGGTGGCCAAAAGTTTGGAATAATGTACAGATTTGCTGTTTTGGAAGGAAATTGGTACTTTAATTCACCAAAGTGGCATTCAACTGATCACAAAGTATAGTCAGGACATTACTGATGTAAAAAAACAGCACCATCACTATTTGAAAAAAGTCATTTTTGTTCAAATCTAGACAGGCCCCATCTCCAGCAGCCATCACTCCAACACCTTATCCTTGAGTAATCATGATAAATTGATTATTTGGTACTAGAAAATCACTTGCCATTATATCAAACACAGTTGAAAGCTATTTGGTTCATTAAATGAAGCTTAACATTGTCTTTGTGTTTGTTTTTGAGTTGCCACAGTATGCAATAGACTGGCACTTCTTAAGGTCAATATTAGATCAAAAATGACAAAAAAGAAACAGCTTTCTCTAGAAACTCATCAGTCAATCATTGTTTTGAGGAATGAAGACTATACAATGCTTGAAATTGCCAAAAAACTGAAGATTTCATACAAAGGTGTACACTATAGTCTTCAAAGACAAAGGACAACTGGCTCTAACAAGGACAGAAAGAGATGTGGAAGGCCAGATGTACAACTAAACAAGAGGATAAGTACATCAGAGTCTCTAGTTTGAGAAATAGACGCCTCACATGTCCTCAGCTGACAGCTTCATTGAATTCTACCCGCTCAACACCAGTTTCATGTTCAACAGTAAAGAGAAGACTCAGGGGTGCAGGCCTTATGGGAAGAATTGCAAAGAAAAAGCCACTTTTGAAACAGAAAAACAAAAAGAAAAGGTTAGAGTGGGCAAAGAAACACAGACATTGGACAACAGATAATTGGAAAAGAGTGTTATGGATCTCAACCCCATTGAGCTTTTGTGGGATCAGCTAGACTGTAAGGTATGTGAGAAGTGCCCGACAAGTCAGCCACATCTATGGCAAGTGCTACAGGAAGTGTGGGGTGAAATGTCACCTGAGTATCTGGACAAACTGACAGCTAGAATGCCAAGGATCTGTAAAGCTGTTATTGCTGCACGTGGAGGATTTTGTTTTTTAATGAGAACACTTTGAAGTAGTTTAAGAAGTTCTGAAAAATGTTTTCAAATTGTAATAGTAATTTTTCACATTATTAATGTCCTGACTATACATTGTGATCAGTTGAATGCCACTTTGGTGAATAAAAGTACCTTATGTCTTTCCATAACAGCAAAATCTGAACATTATTCCAAACTTTTGGCCGCCAGTTGATGCCACAAATGTACAGTGCAACGCTATGCCATTGACAACAGTGCTTCTCTACCATGGAGGTTAAAACTTTCCCGAAGCTTGTGGAGTCCTAATTCGCGATAAAAGCGTGTTTTATCCCTTACACTGGCAAAAGCAGCCTGCATTATTCCCGTTTCACGTGCCTGCAGTGAGAAGCTTCTCACTTCAGAATCGCATTGAAACAGCCTTGCATTGTTGTCTTCTGGAGAGAAGGACACAAGGCTTATGTGAATCTCAAGTTGTAGAAAAACACTCATTTGACTTCACTTTGGCAGCAAAATGCTTTTGTGCTATAAAAAATAAAGAGCCAAGGAATTAGTATTTATACACGAAAAGATATGTGGCAAATTGCAGTTTAGCTGTTTTGTTTTGCCCCATTGTTGAATTTGTTTTATTATTATTTATTTATTGTGTTTTATTTTTTATTAGATGCTGATTCCATATATATACAGGTGCATCTCAATAAATTAGAATGTCGTGGAAAAGTTCATTTATTTCAGTAATTCAACTCAAATTGTGAAACTCGTGTATTAAATAAATTCAATGCACACAGACTGAAGTAGTTTGAGTCTGTGGTTCTTTTAATTGTGATGATTTTGGCTCACATTTAACAAAAACCCACCAATTCACTATCTCAAAAAATTAGAATATGGTGACATGCCAATCAGCTAATCAACTCAAAACACCTGCAAAGGTTTCCTGAGCCTTCAAAATGGTCTCTCAGTTTGGTTCACTAGGCTACACAATCATGGGGAAGACTGCTGATCTGACAGTTGTCCAGAAGACAATCATTGACACCCTTCACAAGGAGGGTAAGCCACAAACATTCATTGCCAAAGAAGCTGGCTGTTCACAGAGTGCTGTATTCAAGCATGTTAACAGAAAGTTGAGTGGAAGGAAAAAGTGTGGAAGAAAAAGATGCACAACCAACCGAGAGAACCACAGCCTTATGAGAATTGTCAAGCAAAATCGTTTCAAGAATTTGGGTGAACTTCACAAGGAATGGACTGACACACAGACGTGTCAAGGAATTTGGCTACAGTTGTCGTATTCCTCTTGTTAAGCCACTCCTGAACCACAGACAACGTCAGAGGCGTCTTACCTGGGCTAAGGAGAAGAAGAACTGGACTGTTGCCCAGTGGTCCAAAGTCCTCTTTTCAGATGAGAGCAAGTTTTGTATTTCATTTGGAAACCAAGGTCCTAGAGTCTGGAGGAAGGGTGGTGAAGCTCATAGCCCAAGTTGCTTGAAGTCCAGTGTTAAGTTTCCACAGTCTGTGATGATTTGGGGTGCAATGTCATCTGCTGGTGTTGGTCCATTGTGTTTTTTGAAAACCAAAGTCACTGCACCCATTTACCAAGAAATTTTGGAGCACTTCATGCTTCCTTCTGCTGACCAGCTTTTTAAAGATGCTGATTTCATTTTCCAGCAGGATTTGGCACCTGCCCACACTGCCAAAAGCACCAAAAGTTGGTTAAATGACCATGGTGTTGGTGTGCTTGACTGGCCAGCAAACTCACCAGACCTGAACCCCATAGAGAATCTATGGGGTATTGTCAAGAGGATAATGAGAAACAAGAGACCAAAAAATGCAGATGAGCTGAAGGCCACTGTCAAAGAAACCTGGGCTTCCATACCACCTCAGCAGTGCCACAAACTGATCACCTCCATGCCACGCCGAATTGAGGCAGTAATTAAAGCAAAAGGAGCCCCTACCAAGTATTGAGTACATATACAGTAAATGAACATACTTTCCAGAAGGCCAACAATTCACTAAAAATGTTTTTTTTATTGGTCTTATGATGTATTCTAATTTTTTGAGATAGTGAATTGGTGGGTTTTTGTTAAATGTGAGCCAAAATCATCACAATTAAAAGAACCAAAGATTTAAACTACTTCAGTCTGTGTGCATTGAATTTATTTAATACATGAGTTTCACAATTTGAGTTGAATTACTGAAATAAATGAACTTTTCCATGACATTCTAATTTATTGAGATGCACCTGTATATAGAGAGAGAGAGAGAGAGAGAGAGAGAGAGTTCATATTATATAGCTTATTATTTACAGTCATGAGAATTTGTGAGGAAAATTCGCTATAATTGTAATGAAAATAATGTCACGATACACAAAATCAAATATTCCTCTTCTTTAATCTCATCTCAAAATAAACCTCCATGCACAATAATTTTAAAGTAATTTACAAAATGCTATTTAAAATAGTTTTAGATGGAGTATAGCATGTCACAACGCAGGACGTGTCAACTTTTTAAAAGTAATTTATTTCAAATACCCAAATATTTAAGTTGTTATATATATGAGTGTAGGGAAATTGACTTGACTGTAATGTTACAAGGGAGTGGGCAGTCACTGCTGAGCTCTTTTGGCGCAAATCCTGACAATACCTCACTTATTGGTGGATCTCACTTTAGGATTATAGGTAGTTCTTCACCAGGAATTTGGCAATTGCATCCAGTTTTTTTTATTTAATTGAAACTGAAATCAGTCTTGTGGCTTATAGCTCTACAGAAGTGCATATCATCACTTAACAACCTTGAAGCTCATGGTAGGTCTGTCTTGAAAGACATTATCACTAACATTAAAAGAGCTTTTTACTTCTGGAACCCTACTGCTGCGTTCTATACCAACCAATCTGTAGCAACCTGACTGTTTTACATTCAGCATAGGTCAGCAAAGGAAAACTATTCAAATATTCAGTTATATTGCATGAAAGAATACACTATGCACTGTTGTTTAACATTTTTGGAAATGCACCAATGAATACAAATTGGCTATTTTTCTGCATCTTTTTATTTTATTTTTTTTTCATTGCCAGCCCATTCTCTCTCGATGAGTGGCACACGTCAAGATGTATTGCTTTTAAACGAGACAATCAGACATGGAAAGTATTGTTCCAAAGGTGTTTGCAGATGCAGACAGTCCCTCTTACACACACACACACCTCCTCCCGACCCGAATCGATGAAGCTTGACTGTCTGAAGTTCCACCATTCGGGCTCTGAGGATCTATGCACTGTTAACACAGGTTGACACCACTGAAGGAGCCTCATTATGTACACAATGAACCGTGATGCCAATTCCATCCTTAAACTCTGCAGCAAAGTCACGAGGCACTTGGTCGGACTCCAGTTCATTGAGATCACAATACTGCAGATGCACAATCATATCTGAGCTCATCCACACTATGGAGAAATAACGGACTTGAGCACACATCTGTCTTTCTATTGCGTGATTTCTATTTTCAAAGCTACAAGAGCATAATGGCAATTAAGTAATATATGACATTGCATTGTTATCCTGAACCTTAAAAAAAATTGCACTTTACAGTAACTGCCAATCTGGCCCTGAACATTTACTCTTCAAATCATATAATTTGCAAGCTAATTTCACACCAGTGTCATCAGTTATACTATAAAATTATCAAAATGTCTCATATGTAACATCTGTAAAACTAATAAGCATTTTAATAAGGCAGGAATTAGTGTTAGGGTTAGTTTAAGAGTTAAAATAGGGTTACCAGAATAAAAGTGGGTTAAAGAAATTCTAGTATCATTTACTCATCTTTGTGTTGTTCCAAACCCTTCTGACTTTCTCTCATCCATGGAACTCAAAAAGAGAGTTTTGAGGAACTTTTTTATTTTATTTTTTTTATTTCCATATAAAAAAAAAAAAAAAGTTCCCCGACTTGATATGAATGAAACCGAATGTGATGTGTCTAATTGCACCATTTTTATTTAAGAGTTGCAGTGGGAGCAAGATATTCAGGTAATAACAAATACTTACTGTATATATACTATGTATATACTGTATATATCTATACAGTATATACACCGATCAGCCACAACATTAAAACTACCTGCTTAATATTGTGTAGGTCCCCCTCGTGCCACCAAAACAGCACCAACCCGCATCTCAGAATAACATTCTGAGATGCTATTCTTCTCACCACAATTGTACAGAGCGGTTATCTGAGTTACCGTAGACTTTGTCAGTTCGAACCAGTCTGGCCATTCTCTGTTGACCTCTCTCATCAACAAGGCATTTCCATCCACAGAAATGCCACTCACTGGATATGTTTTGTTTTTGGCACCATTCAGAGTAAACTAGAGCCTGTTGTGCGTGAAAATCCCAGGAGATCAGATAACTGCTGTATATATATATATATATATATATATATATATATATATACACACACACACAGTGCATTCAGAAAATATTCAGACCCCTTCATTTTTGTTCACATTTTGTTATGTTGCAGCCTTATGCTAAAATGCTTTAAATTATTTGTTTTTTCACATCAATCTACACTCCATACCCCATAATGACAAAGCAAAAACCACATTTTTGATAACTTTGCAAATTTATTAAAAAGAAATTCTGAAATAATCACATTGACATAAGTATTCAGAACCTTAACTCAGTACTTAGTTGAAGCACATTTGGCAGCGATTACAGTCTTTGGATATGATGCGACAAGCTTTGCACACATGGATTTGGAGACTTTCCGCCATTCTTCTCTGCAGATCCTCTCGAGCTCTGTCAGGTTGGACAGGGACTATCGGTGGACAGCCATTTTCAGGTCTCTCCAGAGATGTTCGATTAGGTTCAAGTCCGGGCTCTGGCTGGGCCACTCAAGGACATTCACAGAATTGTCCCTAAGCCACTCTTGCGTTGTCGTGGCTGTGTTGGAAGGTGAACCTTCGGCCCAGTCTGAGTTCCTGAGTGCTCTGGACCAGGTTTTCGTTGAGGATATCTCTGTATTTTGCTGTATCCAGCTTTCCTTCAACCCTGAGCAGTCCCCCAGACCCTGCAGCTGAACAACACCCCCACAACATGATGCTACCACCACCATCCTTCACCTGTGGGATAGTATTGCGCAGGTGATAAGCGGTGCCTGGTTTCCTCCAGACATGACGCTTGGAACTGAGGCCAAACAGTTCAATCTTCATTTCATCAGACCAGAGAATCTTTTTTCTCAAAGTCTGAGGGTCCTTTAGGTGTTTTTTTATGTCTTGCACTGATGAGAGGCTTCCATCTGGCCACTCTGCAATAAAGCCCAGATCGGTGGAGTGTTGCAGTGATTGTTGTCCTTCTGCAAGTTTCTCCCATCTCCACACATGATCTCTGGAGCTCAACCAGAGTGACCATCGGGTTCTTGGTCACCTCTCTTACCAAGGACCTTCTCACCTGATTGCTCAGTTTGGCCAGGTGGCCAGGTCTAGGAAGAGTCCTGGTTGTCCCAAACTTCTTCAATTTAAGAATTATGGAGGCCACTGTGCTCTTGGGAACTTTCAATGCAGCCAAAATGTTTTTGTAGCCTTACCCAGGTCTGTGCCTTGACACAATCCTGACTCTGAGCTCTGCAGGCAGTTTCTTTGACCTCATGGCTTGACTTTTGCTCTAATATATATTTTCAGCTGTGAGACCTTATATAGACAGGTGTGTGCCTTTCCAGATCATGTCCAATCAATTGAATTTGCCACAGGTGGACTCCAATCAAAGTGTATAAACATCTCAAAGATGATCCAGAGAAATGGGATGCACCTGAGCTAAATTTCAAGTGTCATAGCAAAGGGTCTGAATACGTATGTCAATGTGATTTAAGTTTTTCTTTTTAATACATTTCCAAAGTTTTTTCCAAAAATCTGGCTGTTACATTTTCATTATGGGGTATGGAGTGTAGATTGATTACTTTTAATGATTGATTATTTTTAATGATAAATTATTTAAAGCATAAGGCTGCAACATAACAAAACGTGAAAATAAATAAATGAAGAGGTCTGAATACTTTCTGAATGCACTGTGTGTGTGTGTGTGTGTGTGTGTGTGTGTGTGTGTGTGTGTGTGTGTGTGTATGTGTGTGTGTTTGTGTGTGTGTGTGTGTGTGTGTGTGTGTGTGTGTATATTTCATGATCCAAATAATTCCTGATGGATAGAATCAAATACTTCCCTAAATTTGCTGTTGAATATCCGGTAATACTTTACATTAATATTCTATTTGTTAAGTGTTAATAAATAGGCTAATTAATGACTAATAAGTCATTTAAAAATGCATTATAAATCATTGATCATTTAATCATCTGTAAAAACAACATGAAAAAAAAGGATGACTTTCATGCAATACTGGCAAAACAGTGAGCGTTTTAACTTACATGTTATAAATTCTTTATAAATACACTTATACATACTTATATTATATAAAAAAAAATGCCCTAATTCATAACTTATGTCACAATGCAGCAAAAATAGACTTAGTGAGATTAAAAGGAGGGATTACGTCATTTTGCTACAGTATGCTTTGTGTTTATATTTATTACTGTAATGTCTTGACTCACTTGTGTTGTCACTTGTTTTGTGTGTTTCCTTGTCTCACTGATGTCAAAAGAATGTAGTTACTATAGTCCTAGTTACCTAAAGACCACTTCAAAATAAAAATAAATAAAAAATGATATCTTCATGCTCATTCACAGCATATACCATGTCCACAGTTACGTTCTCATAGGTTACTAATGTTAATAAGTGTCAAGGATTTATTAAGCATAACATGTAAAATATCTCACTATTTGTCACGTTTTGCATGACAGTACAACAAACCGCATATCAGTGATTTATAACGCATTTAAAAATGAGTTATTGGTCATTAATAAACCCTTAAAAAAGATAAATGTACTGTAAAGTGTCGCTGAATATCCTGTTTCACTTGGAAACACATAATGGGTTGCGAACAGCATTTTATATTGGCATAAATAAAGCCATTATGTTGAAATGTAGAAGTTCTTTCAAATACTGGCTTCCTATTTACAGGAACAGATGTTGTATGTTTGCATTTATTCAATATACTCTGAGCAGAAACAATGCTCGGGAGATTTTTCCAAGGGCAACATGTAAGGTCATATACACCATTACCTTATTTTGAAAAACCTTCATGAAATATTGTGTCTCTAGTGTTACTTAACTCTGTGTTCATTTTTACTGGAACTGACTGCTTGCTGTACACTGATTTTAAAAAGTTTTTTAATGACTTCAGTGGCATTGAATGTAAATGCATTCCCCGCACAGACAAATTATATTCAAAGCAATATTTTAACTGTCCTGAAGCTGATATTGAATCGGTGGTTGGAGCAGAATATCATCGCACATTCTCTCTCTTTGGTTTCTCCAAATGCATGAAAGAAAATCAATTACCTATTTATTTTAAACATGACTACATGAAAAAGCATTGGATTGTTTTGCTTATTGGCAGGATGTTGTTGTTTTTTTTGTTTGTTTGTTTGTTTGTTTTACACACTGTACATTTCTTTCATACACTTAGTTTTGTTGAATGGTGTAAAGTGCTTTTATAAATGGATAGATTCTGAATTCTGATTGGATGAGCTGCGTATAAAGTTGTTTTGCATTATGCCTAAAGCATTATTTGGACGGGATTAGTTTTCCGGACACACAATATATCTGTAAAGTAATTGTTACTGTATTATGTGTCATCAGAGATTATTTAGCAGAGACGGGCCACTTCTGTTCAAATGAATGGGGGAAATTGGAACACCCAACTGCAGCCAACGGTCAACAGATGAAGAAAGGAAGTCCCACCTTACAGGTAAAAGAGCCAATCACTATTTAGATACAGACATCGCCTGTCAATCAACTCGACAATGTGCATGCGCATTAGCTATACAAGCCGTTGTAGTTTTTTTGGTGTAATCTGAAGTAAAGAGCACAATTTATGCTACCAGTGTTGTAATATTTTACTACTGAATTGAAATATGTTCTTTGATCATTATCTTGACCAACCATGTAGGAGATTTCGGCCTTTTCCCATTCAGGTAGATAGAAGCTGCTTTGGAAGAGCGTTCCAAAGATGGCCAACATTGGACTGACTTGCTAGAAAGACTTTGGCATAATTTATATATAGGGAGATGCATACGCTAGGCTAGGCTAGCTACTGCAGAATAAATCTTGCCTAAATTTGCCTCAAATCTTAATCCTCTGAAAAGTGGTTTGCGTTTTCTTGATGTTTTCTTTGGGCTATGCATCTACACATGATTCTACCACACAATGAACTTCAGGTAAAAGGTAAAAAAAAAAAAAAAAAAGAAAAACAGCATCCAGGAGCGCTTCCATATTTAAAACAACTTAAATTTCAATCTGTTCATCATACAAAGTGATTGTATGATTTCAGAAGACTTAAAATATAGTGCACATGTCGTATCAATTACTATTACTGTGGTTTTATGTTGTTGTTTTTTGCCATTATTCACTATTGTGTTAAATGGCATGTCATGATTTTAAAAAATGTTCCCTTTTGTGTTCCACATACAAAAAAAAGAAAGTTATATGTGTTTGGAGCAACATTGGGGTGAGTAAATTACAACAATTCACATTTTACTACTTTGTTGAAGAAATACCTTTGCAGCAAAACATTATTTATTTATTTATTTTTAAGATGGTGCTCCCTTGGGGTATCACACCGGCTCTAGCAGTTCTTCTTCCCGATCTGATCGTAATGCTGTTCATGTGCCATCCACAAATCAGCCAGTGCCAACAATGACTTATTGATCTGGTATCTTAACTAAACAAGCATTTGATAAATCATCAAACTAGGACAGGTTGTTATGGTCTCCCTAAATCTGGAGATGCAATGTGGTTTCATAAAATAAAGCAAATTGGCATTTGTGTTTGTGCTGGAATGTATCAGACATATCATGTACAAATCATGTAAATGTAAATACTGGCAACTCAATGACAGCCTGTACCTACAGTACACATTTTTTAGAAATAGATAGAAAATATTGATGTGAAAAGTAGCAAATAAGTTTAGTAGTAAAACTACTGAGGCCCCCTTTGATGACAATACTAAACAGCAATGTTCCTCCAACTTCACTCTCCTCCTGCAACATGCCCATTTATTTTTGTCCTCTGTAGAGGACATTTGCTTTTACTGAATTTCTATGAGACCTATGTTGCGTCTCAAATGATGTACACTGTGCACTGGAACAACATACTATGCACTTAGCTATCTAGTGTATGAATTTTCAAAGGGTTGCATTGTCTTAAATGGAACACTAACTTTTTCTGTTGTTGTTGTTGTTTAACTACACAGAAACATAAATTTTTCAGCTAAAGGAAGTAATGTTTCAGATGCATGTGATATGTTGCCGGCGCTATTAACCTTGTCACAATCCATTAAGGCATTGCCTTCTACTTAAAGGGCACATGTGACGCTGCCTTATAATTTGGCAAAAACTTTTTACCATTCCATCATTATTTATTTTTGGTGCTTTTCAAATGCCTTATATGATTAATTTAACTGTTTTAGACTTGAGTGAGACCCAGACTTTCAATAATAAAGTATGGAAATCCATTATTAAAAAAAATAAAAATATCACGTTTAAAACTATGATCATCTGAACAAAGTGTGAAATAATCATTAAGCATTTCGATATTTATTGTATGAAAATGTGTTTTTTTTTTTTGTTTGTTTGTTTGTTTTTTTCACCAAACAATTTTGCCCCTAATAAAGTTTTTCGGTAACACTGCAATAAGGTTCCATTCGTTAACATTAGCAATGCATTAGGTATCATGAACTAACAATGAACAAAACATTGTTTTACAGCATTTATTAATCTTTGTTAAAGTTAGTAAATAAAAATACAATTGTTCAATTGTTAGTTCATATCAGTTCATAGTGCATTAAAGGGGTCCAGTCATGAGAAATCAAATTTTCCTTGATATTTTGACATATAAGAGGTCATTCTACTATAAAAACATACTGTAAATTCCAGAACTCAAAACTTAATCCCCATTGCAATAAAAGCATTAATTGAAACAAAGCTGCAAAAGCGCCTGTCTGTGCATGTTTAAATACAAAAATAATTTAAAATAGTCCAGATGGGTCCCCTTTGGTATTCAGGAATAGTTACGCCACATTGTTTGTCCTGCTCTCTCAGTTTATGAACTGAAGCACCAGTGTGCGGGGCCAAGGGTGTGATGATGTGAAGTAGGCATTGATGTTTTTGAGCTGTAGTGGCAGTCGCAGAAGTAGAGAACGAGGCGTCTTTGACTGCTTGATACATATCTCGCACCACTTTTAAAAGATGTAGTGTCAAGTTACAACTCTGAAGAGGAGAAGATATTCACTGTCATTCAGCTTCTGCCTCTTGTTGTTTTGAGCACAAACATATCATAGACAAATTTTTTCACCCATCTGCGCTATTTTTTATTGTTGGTGTATGAAAACATGCACTGGATGGATGTCTTTTACCGTTTAGATACATTTCCAGCGATGAGCATTTCAGTGCAGGTTGATACTGGAAACTGGATGTGTGTGCGTCTAGTTCACACTGTGCTTTAGACTATGTGTGGTCGTCATGTGCATGTGTCTTCAGTGTGGATTGCATGTTTTTTAGGCGAGCAGCGTGGATTGCTTGTGAATCAGTAATAAAATGATTCAAGCTATGCAAAGGAACTGATATTGAAGGACTGAGCAGATAAAAACACTTGGACCCGATGCAAAACAGTAAGTAAACAGTTCAATTCAGGAATATTTCAAATGTAATGACAGTATGATAGTTTATGGTGCTGACAACGTGTTTATACCTGCTGCATCTGTTGACCCGACACAACACACCGGCTTGAGGCTGTCTACACCGGCCACATCGACACAAATTTTCTAAACCGTTTATTTGTGTTGTTGACAGTAGTAGCGTCAGCATGTGCAGCGCAGAATGGAACGGGACACCTTTTTACTCCCAGCACAACATGATGCGCTTCAATGGATGCTTCCATAGTAGACAACATCATTGATTATAATGGGTTCTATTGCTTTTGACATGGCACGATTCTCACATCCGGTGTAGACAGGGTGTGAGTTAACAGTTGTGCTTGACATGAACAGTTTGATATATTCAGATGCAGTGTGTTGGATGCACGTTGGATGTGCGTTATTTGTAAACCCTGAAATGTAATTGTATAATATTGTGGGATTGTTCATTGTCTTCCGATTGAGCATCAAATATGGCAGAACGATGTTAGCTAATCATAACAGTGGGCGTTAACATTGATGTTTTAAGGAGGCTTTTAGGCCAAAACCGAGCGTTTCAGACAGAGGGTCAGAGACAGGGTGGAAAATTATCATATATTACTAAATTGTGACTGTTTTAATAATAATAAAAAAATTATAATAAAAACATTAGAGGAAAGATAATAAAACTATTTAAAAAAAAAAAAAAAGAGCATTTCATGCCACTTTTAACTAATGTATACTTGTTTACCATGTCGACACGTACAAGTGAAGAGCATGCTTGAGGTGAAATATGAGACAAGTAATGTTTGAAGAAAAAAAATAATTAAGGTAAATATCACTTGTGAGCAGAGTATTTGTATTGGGCTTCATTTCCAATCAAATTTTTATTTTGCCAAACATTGTGCAAGAAGTTTGAAAATATACAGTATATATATGTGTGTGTGTGTGTGTGTGTGTGTGTGTGTGTATGTGGGCAGGTTTAAGTGGTTTACAAGGACTTTGTTTTAGGATACAAATTGGTAATTACAAGGGTATTATGCTATAAATGTGGTTTATGAGGACATTTCTAGTGTCCCCATAATTGAAATTGCTTAAAAAAAACATACTAAATAATGTTTTATTGAAAATGTAAAAATGCAGAAAGTTTTTTGTGAGGGTTAGGTTTAGGGGTAGGGTTAGGGTTAGGGGATAGAATCTATAGTTTGTACAGTATAAAAATCATTATGTCTATGGAGAGTCCTCGTAATGATAGCTGTACCAACATGTGTGTGTGTGTGTGTGTTTAGGATACATAAAATGTTAGTTATGAAATTTGCCTTAGCAAGACAGTGGAGTCTGCCTTTTTATTTAAAAAAACAAACATTAAAAATACCATTTCCATCAGCAGCATTTCCACCACAGAATTCTATTAAACACAATGCAGAATTGGAGATGTACTGGAAGGCAAAGAAGCACTGTAGTGGGAATTACATGACTTTTAGAAAAAACAAAAAAAACAAAATGACATACAGTAAATCTCCTTGATGCATGAACATACACTGTTTGATATTGGTTGAAGACAAATTAAAACAATCTATTGAGAGTGTGAATATTTTTTAATGAGACTTGCTTTCTAGAAATCCACAGTGCTAAAAGTGCCTGAAGTTGTAGAAACACACATATACCCACATACAGTATACTGTATATTAATGTTTCTCATGCTTCAAAGTCTATAGTGATATAGTACCAAAAAACAAAAACAAACAAAAAAATACTAAATGCTGCGTCCCAGCATGGTATATGACATGGATCAGGCTTGCATTAGAGCTTATGACCTGTCTAAGAATTACTAAAGCAATGACAGTTAATAATGCCTCTGTATCCACACATATGGCACAAATAACATGCATGCACAAACACAGAGATGTATAACCAGATCCATGTAACCCAGGTGGCCCTACCACAGGTGATTCCAAGGCTGTGTTAATTATAATCCTGGAGTTAATCCAAGGAACTGCACATTGACCAGACACAAACTCCACACAGGCTCTCTCAGGAGGAAACTATCAACAGTGCTGAGCTTCAGAGGCTTCGCCAGGAGAGAAGTCGGACTGCAACAGTTCACTGCCATCCCATAAAAGCACAGCTCCCTCTCCTCATTATAAAACTCAGCGAGAGTCTGTGAGTAAACTTCGCTCTGTTGACAGAGGCTAAATCATCAATGTGACAAATGAGATGAGGTGTCAACACAGAAGAGGTGTCAACAACGGGCCGGGCCCTAAACACTAGTCGACTCAATCGCCACTCACCTCGCATTTCACAACCTACTAATGCATCTTATCAGATCAGATCATCATCGTGTACTTAAATATTTTGCAATAAAAGCAGGTATAAAGAACTGCTTATTTTCACTGAGTATTCAAAGCAACTGGGTTCCAGGTCATTTCCTGAGAGGGAGGAATATTTAAATTTAAGAAGTGTGAAAACAGATTATAGCATGCTACGCTAAATTCCTAGCTGCCTCACTGCCCAGGTAATTGATGACTTCGCACGCAGCGTTTTTGTGTATGAAGGCACCCCATATTTAATGATCTAAATAAATTCAAGTGAGATTTAGTCATAACTGAGCAAATACTACAATTCTTATTTCTCGGCATAAGTTGAAAACAGGAGAAAAAAAAAGTGACATGTATAATCTAACAACTGTTTCAACTTCTCTTAAGACACGAATTGCCAAACCACATGCCAAACTTAGATATTTGCCCAGGGCTGTGGGATATCATAGATAGTGAAGGTTCCATCTCTGCTGCCTTCAAATTTGATCAGTTGAAGTCATCTTAGCAGACAGGATGTTACGTAAACATCAGAAGTGGACAGGCCTTGATGCGTTCCTACATTCATATACTGCCTGTTAAGGCAACATTTTAAGCTAGTCTTATAGAATGACCATTACTATAACTTAATTTTTGCAAACTGAGTTATACATGCCACATTCTACATTTCGCCACAGTTTCCTGGTGTAATGAACACTAGAGGCGCTACAACAACTGTGCGTTGTATTTACTTTCACACAAACCACGAATACAACAGCCGATTATGACTTTATAAACAATTATTTTTCACATTATTATTTCTCACATACTGCTATGTTATGATATCAAAACCCTTTTACTCTAACGCATCATTTTAAAAACTACATTTGTATTAGAGACCCACCTACTTTTACACACGTATTCCAACATGATTAGCTTTCGTGTTAGCTCACCTGATAGAATGCTTTACTTTGGACTCGGAGGATCAAGGCTTGAGCCCAGCCAAGCACGTAAGCTGACACATGAGACGAAAGTGTCATAGAAGCAACATGAAATGACGTTGTTGCTTCAGAAAATGTGCTTTCGTGTAACATGCTTTTAGGGTGGGTGCGGACAGGTCAACTCCGCCCCCCCCCCCCCCCCCCACACCCCCTCAAGACTGGGCCTGGGACAAAAGGTCCAGTTGTACCGCCTTATCGGCGGCCCTGGGTGTTGGTTTAGGGTAAGGATGTCTGTTTTGTTTACCTCTTATTTGCTTTAAGGGACACTATTAATTTTAAGTTTTAAAAGCATTATATTATGTAATGATGTTTGTTAATGTTAATAAACGTTTTTATAAAGTGTGGTTAATATGGTTTATATGAAGAAATTTACATATGTAGGTTCTTTTTGAACTATCGATTCATTTGGCCTGTTTGATTTTTATCGGACATGTAACAGGATGATGAAAACATCCTCACAAGCTAAACACACTTCTAAAGCCTCAGAAATGTGGCATACAAAAATTAATTTAACGTGTTAATTCAGTGCAATTAATTATATAAAAAATAACGCGATTGATCATGTCCCCGGGCCGTAGAAAGAATATTCCTTCCATATAAGCAATTCAAGCATGGAGAACCACCTGATTTCTTTAGGGGGCTGTCTTGCATTCAAACACAGCTTGATGGAGCGCAAATCCAAAGGCAGGGATCTCAAAATCTTGCGACACAGCGAACTAAAAACGCTATGTTTAATACAACCAAGACACTCCAAAAAAGTCCGTCTGACACGTGTACGCTGACGCGTCCTTAGGCAAGACCTTATAATAAATCTCGGACTGACTGACAAATTAAATTGCAAAATGAATTGCTGTGAACTGTAGGCCAATGATAGACTTATGTGCTTAAATAATGTAATGCATTAAAATGCTATGTATTATTTAATATATATATATATATATATATATATATATATTTGTAATTATTTTTAAAATAACTTTATAATTATTTAATCATTATATATTGAATTATTGTTATTTGGGGGGTTTTCTCAGCAAATATTTATGCATGCAATTAATTGCAATTAATTCAATTAATTATTTGGCATACCATGTAATTAACTCGATTACAAATTTAAATTGATTGACAGCCCTAACAAAAAAGAAAACTGCCATCAGACATGAAATATCTGTCTTTACTAAAATTATTCATCCACATATAGTCTAAAATAATATTTGGCATTCAATAAATAAACTTAACAGCCGGTTGCGATTGGACAAGTTACTTACTGCATTCAAAATAAACGCAAAGATATATTTTACAAGTATAAATTATTTTTATCTGCATGTCCTTTCACAAACAGTTCACACTGCGAGTCATGTACAGTAGTAATACATGAAGAACAGGTTTTAATATTTTTGTACAACACTTTTGTTCTCAGGCTCACAGACAGCATTTCAAACCCTTGCATTTCATGACTTCATTATTTAGTCACATGTTTGGGGTCATCACAACAGGAAACAGTTGATTTATTACGATGTGACAAAAAGTTATACTGGGCAGTGCCACTGAGATACAGCCATACAGAAGTGTACATAGTAGCAGAGTCCTCTGTGTAAGAGAAGTCTATTGCCAAGACAAGAAGATTGTCACCATGGAAACTAATTTCATTTCTTGCAGGGGACTAGAGTAATACAGACAAGAGCAAGCTGCTTGCACAGAAGCACTCTCCGGTAATGTCTGGCGTTCAGCTCCCGCCCATCATATCACTCCGCTTTTATTTTGCTCCGTGGATGTGTGAAGGGAGAGGAACAGACCACTTCACTGATTACACATCACACAGAGTGCATGTTCAGCTCTTATGCACTTTCAAACTCACTTACTATGTAAATAAGAAACACTTTCCAATGCTGATAAATGTTTATCTCGGTATGTACACAAGAGGAGCAGAACATCCAGTCATAAGAGCAGTTTTTGCCACAGGCCAACTCTCTCATGAACAGTTAACACTCCACAACAACATCTCTTCACTAGGAAATATTTACACAGATTCATTGTACAATATACTATAATTTTATGCACAATATGCACATTTATTATATATGTTTAAACGCACACACTTTCCATTTAGGCTACCTAATAAACACGATCAATTTACTTAAGAAGCAGAAGCATAAGAATATGTCTTTAAGTTTAGTTATGTTTATTATTATTTTGACCCCACTGATAAATCCTTTTCTGTTGTTTATCAAACAAAATGTTGTAAGTTTTTGTGCTTAAAACAAGACATAATAATAATAATAATAATAATAATAATAATAATAATAATTTGCCAATGGGGTAAGAAAGATATATTCTTTGACAACAAGTTTTAATAAAATGTAACTGCTTCCTTGCTAGTGAAACTTTATAACGCAGCAGTACTGCTGTCTCCTTAAGATGAATCGCTTGTGATGTATTTTTCCTCTTTTGTAAGTTGCTTTGGATAAAAGTGTCTGCCAAATGAATAAATGTCAATGTAAATATCTTAGGGGTCCTGTGTAGCTCAGCAAGCAAAGACACTGATGCTGAATTGCGACTTCAAATCCAGAGGGTGCTGAGTGACTCCAGCCAGGCTTCCAAAGCAACCAGTTGGCCCGGTTGCTAGGGTGGGTAGAGTCACGTGGGTCACCTTCCATGTGGTCGCTATAAGGGGGTTCTCGCACTCGGTGGGGCGCGTGAATGATAAAAATCATTATAACAACATGCATAAAGAGGGTGTCTTTCATGCTTTTTACATAAAAAGTGTTATATATGCTTAATAACACTTATTTAACATTATGAAAATGTACCTTCATGTAAAATGGACCCATATGAAGCATGTAATAAGGTGTCACCAACATTAGAAACCCATGGACTTAAAGTTGAGTATGGTTTAATGTTCATCAGGCTTTATTATATATTATATGCTGTGAATGAGCATGAAGACCTGAAAAGTGTTTTTGCAAAGGACTTTAGGTAACTAGGAATAGGTAAGTTAGGACACACTCGATGTAGCACTGTACTTTTGACATCAACATGACAATGAAAGGGACAACACAAGTGAGTCATGATATTACAGTAATGTAGCAAAATTACATAATACCTATTTTTAACCTTGTGCAACCTTCCCATGAAGCCAAGTGCATTTAATCCTTCCTATCAAAAGTTCAGTTTCATGTTGCAGATGATGTTTGAACCACTCAACACGCTCTGGTCTCAGGAGGTTAATTTCATTATAATAGTCTATTTCTGCAGCAGTGTGACATAAATAATGAATTAGGGCATTTTAAGTTTTGATTAATATAAGTATGAATAAGTGTATTTATTAAGCATGTATAATATGTAAGTTAAAATGATCACTATTTGGAAAGAATTGCATGGAATTCACCCTTTAATTCATGTTGTTATAACTGCATATAAATGATTAATAATGCATTTGTAAATGATTTATTACTCATTTATGTACCTCTTTATATATCCTTAACAAAGGGAATGTTAATGTAAAATGTTACAAACTTATTATGTTGCTGTCATATTATTTTTAAATTATTATTTTTGTGCTTCTTTGCTTTTAATTGAAAGGCCAGTAGAGAACATGGACAGGAAAGGGTAGAAGATGAGTGAGATCGGGAAATAATCTGAGCCGGATTTGAACTTGTGTCGCACGCATGCAAGCACCGCAGCATGTCCGGCATCAGGGGTGCTTTTCCCGTACAACTACATAACTCACTGCTTAATCACTATAGTATGATGCATCGTTAGAGAAATTAACTAGCTAGTGACGACTGTTTCCCAAAACCGTAGTAACTATTTCAGACATTAATCGTTCGAACAATTTTGGTCCAACAATATGAGCTTAATGCTGTTATTAATGACGTTACACAGGGGGTGGAATAATAACGTCTGTGAATACAACATTTTAATAGCTCATTTACACATACTCCAGAAAGCTGTTTAATGCGCAAAAGCTGCTGAAGACATGAAAGCTGCATGTACTGTGTAAATGCGACAGACACATTTCGCTGCAAGAGTGGGGTTTCCCTTTACATCAGACTTCGGGGTTCCCCCGGCACACTTGAGCACATACGCACATGCGCTCTCTTCAATTAGAATGCCACTTATGTGTTAACATGGACACATAAGCCGTGTTCTCCAACAGAAACCATGTGTGATAAAGCACTTTCTCTTAACAGCCTTAAATCCCTTAAACGGCTGCATCCGAGTTTATATGATGTTTGAATGGTGCTTTATGCAGTTTTCTTAAGTGCATGCAATTGTTGTCAAAGTCTTGACAGAATGAAAGATATATGGAATAAATTATATAGAAGCCTTAACAAAGTCAAATGATGTCCATACAGCAAATCTAACAAATCGTTGAACTATGTTGGTAACGATGGAACTTGCAACTATAGTTGGCTAACAATGTTTTTGGGAAATGCACCCCAGATCTCCAGCACAGTTTATTTCTGAAAGGTGTGGTAAATACAGTATATGCCCATACACTTTACAGTAATGTGTAGCTCACTAACAATTTAGAACAATAGTAGCCTATACTCTCAAAAATGGTACCTAATCAGGGAACCATACAGCCTGCAATCAAATACCTTTTTCCCCCATTTGCAATTCTAAATCAATTACGGTTCTTGTTTTTTTTTTTTTTATATAATTAAATAGTTTGATGTAGAAGTTCTAACCCAAAGGAATGTGCAACTTGATCATCTTTAAAACTCTGAAAACTTGGAAATATTCAACTTTTGAGGGGTGTGGAGTTTGGCACAAATAACAACCAGGTGGAGAAACAGATGTAAGACAATCAGTACTGGTGGTATCCATGATGAAATCAAAAGTAATATGTTTGTGGCCTAAATGGCAACAGAATTATGTAGAGAGGCTCCTTTGAGCATTTGGGAATATTGAATTTTGAGGATATTCAATGAGAAATTATTTTTACATGGCTGTAAAAATGTTTCACTGCAGTGTTCTAATAGAGGCTCTACAACAACAATGACTTTTATTCCCTTTCATACAAATCAAGAATGTAACGGCAGATAATCAGTTCATAATCACTTTCTTTTCACCCTGTTACTCACACAATGCTCTCGTATGACATCTAAACACTTTTGCTATAGTGCTTGGCTTGTAATGAGATAGATTTTAATTTTTGCTTTACATCCAACTACATTTACAAACTTATGTGATATAAAATTGCGTGGTGGCTCAACTGATAGAGTGATGCTGGAGTACGAGTCCTGAAGAGCATCCACAGGGGCATAGATTCCAGGGGGAATGGGGGGATGTAAGCCCCTGAACAATCAAAACAAGCAAGTACAACACCCCCCCCCCCCCCCCCCCCCCAATTATTTATACCATGATAAATGGAAACATGAGTAAATGCTTCACGCTGCAAACCCCCAATTTTCAAGCAAAATTGTTGCTCTTGAGCATGCGAGTCGACACGTCCATTGAAAGTGTCATAGAAGAAGACACAAAATGACGTGGTTGCTTTAGCAATTTAGTTTTTCATGACGCTAAGGTTTAGGTTTGATTTAAGGTTTAGGGTAGGGATGTAGGTTTTCTTGATTTAAAACTCAGTAGAGAATTAACCTTAAAAACCTCATCTGTTTGGAAGAATATTTAACTCGCTTTTAGCACCACACAGTGGACATTTTTTCCTGGAAACTGCCACGATACGTGTCATGACACGCGTGAGACCAGGAGCAATTATTAAGAATGTAAATAGAGTACATTTTTATTGCATGTTGACTTTTAAGATAAAGTGAATGAATGACCATTTTATCTGAGATATCTCTTACATTAGTTACTGCAAAAGAGTAACACTGGGGAAGTTAATGGTTATATATGTCAGGGTATTCCTGGGGCTTTAGAAATTTGACAAGAAATTACAGTCCATCAGCAAAAAGAGACACAGCGCTTGCATCTCAGAAAATGGCCAGGAACAGCAAGCAAGTAATATAAATAAAACCTTGAGCCCCTAATAATGATACTGCGGTCTGTTAGCTGTCAGAGAGCATGATTGTTTGCAGTGGCGGAAATAACTATGCCAAAGCGGTGTAAATCACTCGCCTTATCGGGTGAAGCAATTATTCGCAGGGTCCCTATTCTATGCCTCTGATCCTCCAGTCAAAGGTGAGGTGTGCAGGACACACAGATGTCCCTGATTAGCAATCGTGGCATGAAGGGTACAGCATACATCTAAGGGGCCCAGTGTCACTTTTCTAAAACTATTAAATGTGACCCACAGAAGCCAGTCTTCCTGTTCTTTGCTGGGACAAAGATGGGAAGGCTAATGAGACCAGGCCTCCGGATTACATCCAAATTACAGCGCTGCCACAGTGCTATACATAGCCTTGACAGCTCCATTAATTTTGATGTAATGTCTGCCAAATTGGTGTGTGGGGTTATAACATTTGCCTTTTACATCTGGAGGTATGACTGGAATTTCGCAAGGGACCCCCACCCTTGACTCATATAATTAAATGTCTTTCTTTTAAAAGAGGGACAGTACAAATGAGAAGAAGGAATCTGAATTGGAAATATAGCTGCAAGTGGCAATTAGTGGATTCCAGTGGGTATGCCTATAGGAAGGTACTGTACAGGAAACCAAAGTTTCAGGTTTTTTGTTTTAACTGATTTCTCACTATAGAAAAATCAGTATATGCTTTTTATACCTGTTAGGGCTTGAATATTTTGTGTGATGGATTTTTGTCTATAATAGCTATTATAGATTAATATTAACAACCAGGGTCCAAAATTAACACTCGCCCATGCGATTGGCTTTGGCCAGTTTATTAAAGGGGTCATGTCATGAGGAATCAAATGTTCCTTGATATTTTGACATATAAGAGGTCATTCTACTATAAAAACATAAATATGTAAATTTCAGAACTCAAAACGTAATTCCCAATTAAATAAAAGCATTTATTGAAACAAAGCTACAAAAATGCCTCGTTCTCTACTTCCGTGACTTCCCTGCGTCATTTGGGGGCCCATTAATTTATGACCGCCTCTACAACGAAAAACATCAGTGCCTTCTACAACTGTTTCTTTGTCTTGAATACCTTCTTGAGAACTTCTATCACAATGTTGTATATAGGCCTATACAATAATCAAGGAAATAAAAAAATGCCATTTATTTGAATGCCATCATTTATTTTATTTTCTCCGGTATTGTCTGCTGGTGTTATATTATCAAAATTCATTATAATTTGCCGTTGGAGCAATTCACATGATTTTTCATGGATGGATGGATGTTTGTCCTTTTAACAATGGGCTTACTTAACTGTTTTAGCCTACATTTTTGATAAACTCGCATCACACGATCCAGTCTCCGTCTCTTATGTAAAACTGCACCTATCATAAACGCATGAACACATGTCAACATAATCTTATGTTCCCGTTATAATTATAACTCGTAATAATGATTTATGTATATTTCATATTTTCTACGTATGTGCCGCCACATAGATTCTGAAAAATGTGTTCTAGACAAAGTCGCAACATGTTCTTAACTGTTTCTGTCATTTGATTTGCTCATGTCTCTTACACTGTCAGTGAGCATCAGAATATCATACTTACAGTACGACTCGCTATACCATGTCTACAAAGGCAGAATATTTGTATGAATAAACAGAGGCAGAGTTATTTTGCGTTATAACAGATTTGCGAGTACACATGACATGTTTTGAGTGGCACACAATCTCTCTGAACGAGAGCAGGGAGATTTGAGTGTGCGCGTCCTGTTTTGATTGAAAGCAAAGGAAATCCGTGTGCGAGCGCAGAGATTCGCACTCATGCAAACTGTACATGGCATGACATGCATGTGATCTCATTCCATAAAAGGGCAGAATGCAAAAGTTAACGATTGTAACATGTCCTCTCTTCCACGTCAGAATGCACCTAGTGCTCGAGTTCATGTCCGAGTCATTAGTGTTCAAGTCCAAGACAAGTCATGAGTCATCAA
The DNA here is from genome assembly GCF_019703515.2 of Myxocyprinus asiaticus. Classification (NCBI taxonomy): domain Eukaryota; kingdom Metazoa; phylum Chordata; class Actinopteri; order Cypriniformes; family Catostomidae; genus Myxocyprinus; species Myxocyprinus asiaticus. The sequence continues at coordinate 42,588,012 of NC_059364.1, forward strand.
TAACGCGAAGTACTACAACACTGCCAGCACGTGCTAAAATGGAACGGAACACCCGTTTACTGTCGGCGCAACACGCCGCAACAGATGCTTTCAGTGTAGACAGCATCATTGATTATAATGGGTTCTATTGCTTTTGAAACAACGCATCTGTGTGAGTGTTAACAGTTGTGCTTGTGATAAACGGTTTACACCCAACATTGGTTGTAACAAACGTAACATGCCATTTTGAATATGTGAAATGGAGAATAAGAATTGAGATTTTAGCACATTATGCCCCACTTTATATTAGGTGTCTTTAAATACTATGTACTAGTATTAAAATACATACAATTATTGTGTAACTACATATTTGTCTGCAAAATTCTCAAAAGATTCACATTTGCTACTATTGAGGTTGAGGTATGGGTAGGTTTAGGGGTAGGGTTAGGGGTAGGGGTTAGGTTAACAGTGTAACTACAGGTGTAATTAAATGCAGGTAATTTAAATGTAAGTACAATGCAACAACACTGTGGGGATGGGGGCATAGTCGTGTATCTATCTGCGGGAGAGGGAGAGCGGTAAGGCTCGTCACCTTTGCTGTCATTATCATAAACACCTGTCTCTTGTTATAGTGATGGCAGAGGGAGACCTGAAAAGGCCGACAGACGCATCAGTTGGGAGAAAGAGAAAGCCGAGAGAGAGTCGGCTGTGTGTGTGACTACTAATATTGAAGTGAACTCTCATTGACTTGCTTGTGTGTTTATTTGGCCACAAAAAGCCCTTTTTGTTTATGTTCTTTCTGCTGCTAAAGGAGTAATAAAAATACTCAGGTTGACTGTTTCCGCTGCCTCCTGACCCCTCCATTTGCCCTGAAAATACGAACTCTGTTACAAACACGTATGTATATAATAAGTAAATAGTAGTTAAAGACACCTAATATAAAGTGGGTCCATGCATTAGTTATATGCACTACATTTATGGTGCTTTTGTAGTGTTTTTGGTCTTTTTTGGAGCTTGACAGACATGATCACTGGGAACTGCTGTTGTATGGAGAAAAGCTGCATGAGAATTCATCAAAAAAGCTCCTGTTGCACTTCACAAAAGAATAATGGCATAAGGGACGATATGAGAGTGAGTACACTGTGACAGAATTTTGATATTTGGGTTAACTATTTATTTAAAAGAATAGCTGTTTGTAAATAAGATAGCCCTTTGGATAAATGGTTTATGAGCATGTTTTACATAAATTGTCAAATACTGAAAAAACTTCCATGGCGGAACTTATGCATCCTTAAGGCAAATTTGTTCTACATGAGGGACTAAGCTTCTAACTCAAGAGCAGTAGAGGGGCTGATGTTTTTGAATGCTGCAAATTTAACCATAAGTTGCTAGGCAACCATACATCCAATCAATCCCAGAATTGCACAAAATGCAGAGACACTTAATGTCTGCAAAGTTTGGTGAGTTTTTACCATAAGGATAAAAAGTTATAGCTGTTCAAAGATGCAATGCCAGCATACTCTGGACTCCTAATAATTAAATGGATTTAGCCACACTGAAATATTCATCTGCCTCTTCTGCACATACAGGATTGCCAGTGTATAGATGCCAGTATTGTTATTCTAATTTGGAATTAGGTCAGCCCTGGCATGGCTGCCTGTGCCCAGTAAGTAACAATGCTGGTTGGCTGTTGCCTTTAAAAATTGGGGATATCACTAAAACAAGCCCGAAGAGCGGTTTCTCTCTTGACTTAACACATGACTTGAGGGCTGATAACTGGCCTGAAGCACACCACAGAGCATGGCCCAAAATCAACACCTAGACTTCACTGGATTTAAGAGCACAGTGGTAAAGAGGATTGTCAGTCCATCACTTGATCAATAGTTTTTCGCCTTGTCTGACCGTATTTCTGTCTTTCTGCCCTCACTCACAGTATATGCACTATAGGCTTCCTTTACAAAAAAAAAGCGTTACCAAAACGTTCTTTGAAGACAACATTCACTTTTCCTGAATTTTGACACAGACCCCCAAAATCAAGTAAAGGCAAGGTGCATGATGCAAAACTGTCTACATGCATTAATTTGCATCAGTGAACAAGTGCACAGACACACACGCAAGCAGTGATACAACTCTTTTTTATGTAAGAGGTCATATTGAGTTGCATCCCAAAATCTGTGCGTTCTCCACTCACGTCATGTCAGGTTATGGATTTGGCTGGTTTGGCCACATGAGATGGCAGCTAATGGATTGCTAACTGCATTTGGCATGACTGGCTTAAAGCTTTAAATGCAGAATGAGTTACAATGCATTTGTTTTCACAACATTTATAATTTAGATCTAGAGAGTAAGGTCTCAAGATGGCGCCGAGTATGGCTGCTGCGTTGCGAGCTCCGACACAACATAGCAATGTTTTGTTTGTTTTGTTCACAATTCTTATGTTTTTTGTCTTGGATGTTGTCTGCCTTATTGTCTACGACAGACAAACACTTTTGGACATTGGTTCAGCGATCTCACACCGAAAACCGGACTTCACATTCCTCAATGCCGACCCGCTGTTTACAAACACGCAAGCAGAGCCCTTTGTCTGGGCAGCACGGCCATGGAAACGCAGGAGGAAAAGGGGAAACAGAGCTGGTGTTCTCATCAGAGTAAGAACGCCGCGCAAATCGACCCCCGCTAGCCACTTTTCTACTGGCAAATGTTCAGTCTCTGGATAACAAGCTCTGCGAGCTGAAAGCGCGGATCTCTTTCCAACGAGAGACGATGGACTGCTGCATTATCTGCCTAACAGAAACTTGGATGTCTGCGGAGATTCCAGACTCAGCCATTGAACCCGCGGGGTTCTCCGTGCACCGAGCGGACAGAGCGAAAGACCTCTCAGGTAAAACTAGAGGAGGTGGTGTTGTATGTTTTATGATCAACAAATCCTGGTGTGATCAGAGGAACGTACATTCCATCAAGTCTTTCTGTTCTCCTGATCTGGAATTTCTTATGCTTCTGTGTCGACCATTCTGGCTACCGAGGGAATTCACAGCGGTCATTATCACTGCTGTGTACATTCCCCCACAAGCCGACACAGACCGGGCACTCAAGGAACTGTATGGGATTATAAGTGAGCAGGAAACCGCGCACCCTGAGGCCACGTTCATTGTGACCGGGGACTTTAATAAAGCCAGTTTAAAATCAGTCGCACCAAAATATCACACGAGGGGACCGGGTTTTGGATCATTGCTACTCTCTGTTCCGGGATGGCTACAAATCCCTCCCCCGCCCACCATTTGGCAAATCGGACCATTCTTCCATTCTGCTTCTGCCCGCTTACAGGCAGAAATTGAAACAGGAAGCACCCACCCTCAGAACAATCCAGTGGTGGTCGGACCAATCAGACTCTATGCTACAAGACTGTTTTGATCACACGGACTGGGAGATGTTCCGGTCCGCCTCTGATGACGACATCAAGCTTTACGCTGATAGCGTAATGTGTTTCATCAGAACGTGCGTAGAGGAAGTGATTCCAACCAGAACTGTACGAATCTATCCGAATCAGAAGCCATGGATCAATAGCGATGTTCGCGCGGCACTTAATGTGCGGACCTCCGCTTTTAATTCCGGGAACGCGGAGGAGCATAAACAAGCCAGTTATGCCCTCCGAAAAACAGCAAAACGCCAGTACAGGAGCAAGAATGAAGGACAGTTTAACACCACCAACTCTAGAAGCATGTGTCAGGGAATTAACATCATCACGGACTTTAAAGGGAATAAAAACTCCGCCATGAACACCGCTGCCTCTCTACCGGATGAGCTAAATACTTTTTATGCTCATTTTGAGGGAAATAACACCGCCCTCGCGGAGAGAGCTCTCGTGGCTGAAGCTACAGAGGTTAGTTCACTCTCCGTCTCTGTAGAGGATGTAACCCGATCCTTCCGACGGGTGAATATCCGCAAAGCCGCGGGCCCAGACGGCATTCCGGGCCGCGTCATCAGAGCGTGCGCAACCAGCTGGCTGGTGTTTTTATGGACATTTTCAACCTTTCCCTCTCTTTGTATGTAGTCCCCACATGCTTTAAAACATCCACCATTGTGCCTGTACCAAAACAATCAAAAATAACTTGTTTAAATGACTGGCATCCTGTTGCTCTGACCCCCAGCATCAGCAAATGTTTTGAGGGACTAATCAGAGATTACATCTTCTCTGTATTGCCACTCAATCTTGACCCGCTGCAGTTTGCTTACCGCAACAACCGCTCCACTGATGATGCCATTGCATCTACAATACACACTGCTCTCTCCCACCTGGAAAAAAAGAACACTTATGTGAGAATGCTGTTTGTAGACTACAGCTCAGCATTCAACACCATAGTGCCCTCCAAGCTAGATGAGAAACTCTGGGCTTAAACAGCTCGCTGTGCAGCTGGATCCTGGACTTCCTGTCAAGCAGACGCCAGGTGGTTAGAATAGGCAGCAACATCTCCCCATCACTAACCCTCAACACTGGAGTCCCGCAGGGCTGTGTTCTCAGCCCACTACTGTATTCCTTGTACACACATGACTGTGTGGCAACACATAGCTCCAATGCCATCATTAAGTTTGCTGATGATATGACAGTGGTAGGTCTGATCACTGACAATGATGAAACAGCCTACAGAGAGGAGGTGCACACTCTGACACACTGGTGTCAGGAGCACAACCTCTCCCTCAACGTCAGTAAGACAAAGGAGCTTGTGGTGGACTTCAGAAGAAAAGACAGAGAACACAGTCCCATCACCATCAATGGAGCACCAGTGGAGAGAGTCAGCAGCTTCAAGTTCCTGGGTGTCCACATCACTGAGGAACTCACATGGTCCGTCCACACTGAAGTCGTTGTGAAGAAGGCTCATCAGCGCCTCTTCTTCCTGAGACGGCTGAGGAAGTTTGGAATGAACCGCCACATCCTCACACGGTTCTACACCTGCACTGTGGAGAGCATCCTGACTGGCTGTATCTCCGCCTGGTACGGCAATAGCACCGCCCACAACCGCAAAGCACTGCAAAGGGTGGTGCGAACTGCCAGACACATCATCGGAGGTGAGCTTCCCTCCCTCCAGGAAATATATACAAGGCGGTGTGTGAAAAAAGCTCGGAGGATCATCAGAGACTCCAGCCACCCGACCCATGGGCTGTTCTCACTGCTACCACCAGGTAGGCAGTATCGCAGCATCAGGACCCGCACCAGCCGACTCCATGATAGCTTCTTCCCCCAAGCAATCAGACTTCTGAACTCTTGATCTCCCACGATCAAAATACATCAGCACTGCACTTTATTACCCTTACTCTTATATCTCACACCGGACTGTCATAAATTATATTATTATTATTATATTATGTTCTCTCTTAACAACTGACTATCAACCGACAGCCTGAATGTCAATACAGTACAATACTGTACATTATATATATATATATATATATATATATATATATATATATATATATATATATATATATATACTTCTTTTTAATATATTTTAATTTTTTATTTTTATTGAATAATGTGTATCTATATAGTAAAAAAAAAAACAAAACAGCATATTGTATACTGTACAGTGTATGTTATTATTTGTATATTGTTGAGTGTAATTATGTGTATAACAGATGTTTAAATTGTGTTGTGTTAATTTGATGTTATTGTAAATTGGTATATGTCTCATCACTGTCACGACTGCTATGTTGATCGGAACTGCACCCAAGAATTTCACACACCATTGCACTTGTGTATATGGCTGTGTGACAATAAAGTGATTTGATTTGATTTGATTGAGATCAACTCTGCATTGCCTTTTGTGAAAGCTATGATGAGAGTTGAAATATGGCTGTCATACACACACAAACCTTTAAAACATATCAAAGTGGTAAATAATTGATCCTTTCATGGACATGGCCCTCAATTGACAAATATTATGAATCATAGCCTCAATGATCCACTTCAAATATAACACTTCGAGAACAAGCAAAATGACTGACAGGTGAAAAGTGTCAATGTCCACAGTCCACAGACACATTTTTGTTTGCTGTTACAAGTCTACAGCTATAACAGAGAGCACTGAGATATATCAAACCCTTATTCTCTTCAGGAGTTTAAACCTATTAAGATGTATTTATAGTCCTTTAGTCTCGAGTTACACAAATGCAGGTATCTCTTGACCTCCTCACACACACGCTCTTGACGTGCACGTCCACTGTTTTTGTTTCCACATTCGTGTCCAGTTGTTTAGCGATGATTACAGTTTCTTCTAGCGCTTCTTTGTGACAGCAATGGCTCAACTGTAAATGTTGCCACTTTGTGGACCCACAAATTAGCGCAAATAATTCCAGGTGCATGCACACACTGTGCATTTAGCGTGTGTGGTTAGAAAAATAGCACCGACTACCACACATGTGTGTCCTGCTCTACCCTCTCCGAGCGGTATTCAAACGGCGATTCCCGGCAATGGAGTCGGAAGCCCTAGCAAGGAGGCTTTAAAAGACATGGCCTCTAGCCTCAGTCGCTAGTGCATCTCTTACGGCCAGGAGAGTGAGTTTTACACACCGCACAGCTATAATGTACCAGCTGGCTACCGTTACACTCACCCCCCTAAACCTCACACCCATCCGTGTCACGGCACCAGTGGCAATGGTCCTACTCGACCCGACCCGAGAGGGATTTGACCCGCTGATCCCTGGCATGGGAGTCGGACACACTAGCAAGGAGGCTATAAAAGCTATGGCCTGTAGCCTTGGTCGCTAGTGCGTCTCTTAAAGCCAGGAGAGTGAGGTTTACACACTGCACAGCTATCACATACCAGCTGGCTACCATTACACTCTCCCCCCTAAACCTCACTCCCATCCTGTAGAGTCGCATAGGTTACCTTCCTCGTGGTCCCTATAAGGTGGTTCTTGCTCTCGGTGGGGGGTATGGTGAGTTGTGCTCGGTAACGCGCATGCCTCCAACTCGAGTTTTAAATAAATTTACCAATGGTCATTATGACAATGTGGTGTGGCTCATGTGTGCTCATCTTGTAAAGATCCTCATTCTGAATTGAAGGCAGCATTAATAGACTAAACTCTTTTAATAAAATTTTTTAAAAAATATTCTTGATACAACCCCTTTAAGTTTCAGGTTATGTTATGTTATGTTATGTTATGTTATGTTATGTTATGTTATGTTATGTTATGTTATGTCTGCATGAATCACATTTTGCCAACCTGCAACCTTTTAGTTAGCAACCCAGCTCTTTAACTACTAATACTGCCTTCATGTGCTATCGAAATTAGCGTAAATACGAGTTTCCTACATGGAAGTTGCACACGCGCCCCCTCAAGTCAGAATTAAAACTGGGAAACTCAAGAGATAATTTTGATAGTTTCTGAGTTGAGAGGAAAAATGAACTTTTAACATGATGGAGGAGAGTACGGTTTCTGTTTCATTCTGTTTTTCTAAATGTAGCTAACTTGTGTTTCAGTCATAAACATCAGTAACCAATTATTGCACATTTACCTTTTTTTTCATACAGAGAATATGAATTTGATCAAAATTCCAATATCTTCAGCAAGCTGTCTAACATGTATTATGGTGTCAAAATAAGAGTTTCCCAAAACATATGCAAGAATGAACCTGGCATCCTCCATGTTTGCTATTCTCCCTGACTACAAAACACTTATAGTGACATATTCTTAATTACAACATCAAAAGTGTGAGGCCAACGATATCTATAGGCAGAGTAGGCAATTGCCTAGGGCCTCCACATTAAGGATGTGCCTCCAAATCCCACAACGGTTGTTCTCCCTTTAAAGGAGTATTGGTATTTTGTGTAAAGGCCCTACCTAAAGTCAAGAATGTGCTGTAACATTCTACTTTATGTAGAATCAATACACAGCTGACATGGCAAAGGGCATTTTAGTACCCTTGTCACACTTATTTATATGCTGCCTGTGAATGTGGAAAACAGTCCCCGTTTTTTGTTAAAGACAGATAGATCCTTGGTAAAAGTTGGCTTTTGATGCTAACATGCAGTAATACCATATAGTTAGATGCATGTTTGATTGTGATGTGCAGTTACTACATCAAAGCATGCACAGATGCAGGACGTATGTGCATGTGTGTCAGATTTGCCAAGCATTTTAAGTTAGCGCTTACTGCAATTTGACTACAGATGAATCCATTGTGCTTTTGAAATGCAATTGTTGTCAGTGTGCAAACTAGGAGAAACTAAACGCATTTGCAATCTCATGTCTGTTGGCAATCTTCAATGGCAGGCTTTTTGGCCTGTCTGTAATTATTTAACAACAACTGAGGTTAGCTGGTATTATCCAGCATCCCGTCAACAGTCCATATGAATCAGTTTGTCAAGCATTGATAACTGACACCTACAGATGCAATCCTCAAAATACTGCCCATGCCTTATCATTCTCAAACATGACAATTAAGGAGGAGGAGGAGTTACAAAAACTGCATCAGCCATAAGCAGGCCCAGACAGAAGCTTGGGACTTTTTGTGCATTATCTTTACTGAATATGGAGGAAAATCTGCAGAATTCTGTAGAATGGGTTTAAACATGCATTAGAAATGTGTTTAATGGAGCTGTAAGTTCTGTGTACCTTAATATTTTTTTTTTTGTTTTTTTTGTTTTTTTTCCAGAAGAAAAAAATTTCCTAAATTTCCTTCAAGATAAAGATACAGCGCTAAATATTTTAAAATGTGTTAAACAGAGTTGAAAGAGTACTATATACTGCAAAAATTTAATACTTTTTCTCAATATTTTTTCCAGAAAAAAATAATAATATCTAAACATCCCTAAAACAAGATAAATTTGTTTATTTAAATGTGTTTATGTAAAATGTGTTAAATTTAGCTGTGTGTGTATATATATATATACATATATATATATATATATATATATATATATATATATATATATATATATATATATATATATACACTACCAGTCAAAAGTTTTGAAACACTTGATTGAAATGTTTCTCATGATCTTAAAAATCTTTTGATCTGAAGGTGTATGCTTAAATGTTTGAAATTGGTTTTGTAGACAAAGATATAATTGTGCCACCATATTAATTTATTTCATTACAAAACTAAAATTTAATAAAAAAAAAAATAAAAAAAAAGTTTTTGAAATTGGACCAAATAATAAAGAAAAGCAGCTAATAAGTGCCCAACATAGATGGGAACTCCTTCAATACTGTTTAAAAAGCATCCCAGGGTGATACCTCAAGAAGTTGGTTGAGAAAATGTCAAGAGTACATGTCTGCAAATTCTAGACAAAGGGTGACTACTTTGAAGATGCTAAAATATAACACAGTTTTGATTTATTTTGGATTTTGTTTAGTCACAACATAATTTCCATAGTTCCATTTATGTTATTCCATAGTTTTGATGACTTTACTATTATTCTAAAATGTGAAGAAAAAAAATTATAATAAAGAATAAGTGTTTCAAAACTTTTGACCGGTAGTGTATATATACACACATACAGTGCATTCAGAAAGTATTCAGACCCCTTCATTTTTTTCACATTTTGTCATGTTGCAGCCTTATGCTAGAATGCTTTAAATATTTATTTTTTTTCACATCAGTCTACACTCCATACCCCATAATGACAAAGCAAAAAACATAATTTTGCAAATGTATTAAAAATACAAAACTGAAATAATCACATTGACATAAGTATTCAGACCTTTAACTCAGTCCTTAGTTGAAGCACATTTGGCAGCGATTACAGCCTCAAGTCTTTTTGGGTATGATGCGACAAAATTTGCACACCTGGATTTGGGGATTTTCTGCCATTCTTCTCTGCAGATCCTCTCAAGCTCTGTCAGGTTGGATAGGGACCGTCGGTGGACAGCCATTTTCAGGTCTCTCCAGAGATGTTCAAATGAGTTAAAGTCCGGGCTCTGGCTGGGCCAGTCAAGGACATTCACAGAGATGTCCCTAAGCCATTCTTGCATTGTCTTGGCTGTGTGCTTAAGGTCAGTGTCCTGTTGGAATGTGAACCTTCAGCCCAATCTGAGGTCCTGAGTGCTCTGGACCAGGTTTTCGTTGAGGATATCTCTGTATTTTGCTGCTTTCAGCTTTCCTTCAACCCTGACCAGTCCCCCAGTCCCTGCCACTGAAAAACACCCCAACATCATGATGCTACCATCTCCATGCTTCACCGATGGGATAGTATTGCACAGGAGATGAGCGGTACCTGGTTTCCTACAGACGCTTGGAATTGAGGCCAAATAGTTCAATCTTCATTTCATCAGACCAGAGAATCTTTTTTCTCAAAGTCTAAGGGTCCTTTAGGTATTTTGTTATGTGTCTTGCACTGAGGAGAGGCTTCCGTCTGGCCACTCTGCAATAAAGCCCAGATCGGTGGAGTGTTGCAGTGATGGTTGTCCATCTGCAAGTTTCTCCCATCTCCACACATGATCTCTGGAGCTCAACCTGAGTGACCATTGGTTTATTGGTCACCACTCTTGCTCAGTTTGGCCAGGTGGTCAGCACTAGGAAGGTCCTGGTTGTTGTATGGAGGCCACTGTGCTCTTGGGAACCTTCAATGCAGCCAAAATGTTTTTGTAGCCTTACCCAGATCTGTGCCTTGACACAGTCCTGTCTCTGAGCTCTGCAGGTAGTTCCTTTGACCTCATGGCTTGGTTTTTGCTCTGATATGCATTTTCAGCTGTGAGACCTTATATAGACAGGTGTGTGCCTTTCCAAATCATGTCCAATCAACTGAATTTGCCACAGGTGGACTCCAATCAAAGTGTAGAAAAATCTTAAAGATGATCCAGAGAAATGGGATGCACCTGAGCTAAATTTCAAGTGTCGTAGCAAAGGGTCTGAATACTTATGTCAATGTGATATTTCAGTTTTTTCAAGTTATCACAAATCTGGTTTTTGCTTTGTCATTATGGGATATGGAGTGTAGATTGATGTGATTTTTAAATTTTTAAATTTTTATTTTTTTTTACATAAGGCTGCAACATATCAAAATGTGAAAACAAATGAAGGGGTCTGAATACTTTCTGAATGGACTGTGTGTGTGTATATATATATATATATAGTCAAAAGAAAAGAAACATTCTTAAAACAAGATATATGTACTGCATTAAACATTTTAAAATGTGTTAAACAGAGATAACTGCATACAGCAACAAATATAAGAAATAAAAATGTATAATATTTTTTGTTTTATTTTCCAGAAAGAAATATCTAAACATTGCTAAAAAAAGATAACCATACTGCATCAAACATTTATAAATGTGTTACATGGAGTGGATAGTACTTTATACTTCAAAAATAAATACTTTTATCCAAAAGAAAAGAGAACATCCAGAAAAAAAAAGATAAATGCACTGCATTGTTTTTTTAAATGTGTAAAGTTGAGCTGTGAGTACTATATACTGCAAAAAAATATACTGCAAAAATATTTAAACCTTCATAAAACATGATAAATGCACTGCATTAAACATATTAAAATGTGTTAAATGGAGCTTAGAGTACCAAGTATATATAGTTTATTTTTCTTACCACATTTGTGAATTGTTTTTTCTTGTTTTAAGCATAAATCTAACTGTTTAGATAGGTTCATGCATTGTGTTCAGGATGTATAGATATTTTTACTGGAAAACAAGAAAATAAAAATACTGGTCAAGGGGCAGACGATGTGCAGAACTTGAATGAATGGGCATGAATGATGGTCATTTTGATTTTGTTTTTATCAGAGTACAAACATAAGCATTCTGTTGAGTTCCATGTGGGCCTGATCATCTCTCAGTATTCTTAATCCTAACTATATTTAATAAAATATATTATGATATGGAGTCCTGTGGTTTAAGCATTGCGTCAAGGTAGAGCGGAAGTTTAACTGTACTTTTGTTATCCCATTCTTTCTAACTCACTGAACACCATAAATCAACTCATGTACAAAATGCGCAGGCCTCTTTGTTGAGTTTTGCACATTGTGTGAAATTGGACATGGAGGCCTTTAAAGATTTACTGCCATAAAATAAATATCTGTCATTCATTTTCCTACTTGAGTTATAGTCAAATGATGGCACACATCACAGTACTTGGTTGTACAAAAGGTCCCTTTAAAACAAGTCCGTCCAAACAGCAGCCATCTTGGAAACATCACGAGCAGCTGTTTTCTTTCTAGACAAGTACAGCTCCCATTTACATGAATGGGGAAAGTCTCAAAATCTCCAAAACTATTGTCTAAGCTTATGTTTCAATAAAATAGGACAATAGTTGTATCATAAATATTGTTTCTATAGCTCAAATCTGAGCTCATAAATTTTATTTTTCAAGCTGGTCCTGCTAATGTTCACACATGCACTTGAATTAAAAAATAAAAAGCAATGTTTTTTTGCAATTGGCTCCAGTCCTGCAGCTGCCATACAGTGTTGCCATTTCGGTATGGAATACTAGATTACTTCTTACAGAATCCCCTATATAGTATACACTGTAAACTGCCAACTATTTAAAAAATAAAAAAAACTCTGGTTTCACATTTACATTGTAATCTGTTTTTCTTCCTCCAAATAATGTTTATATGATGTAGGAATTGCAAAGAAGAAAGCTGGGTTTGCAGTTTGCTGCTTGTTAGACAAAGAAATGCAACAATACCCTTCATAGACTCAAAGGTCAGATGAAGTCATTTAGAAAATGCCCCATGAAAGTGGAAAATACGGAAAACCTTTTTCCATGTTCTGTTAGCGCTGAAGTTCTCTAAAGTCCATTTCCCGGAAGAAGGTAATCACTCCAGGGGTCAATGAGAACACAATCATCATTTGTTTATAGTGAACAACGGTTTCTTCTGGAATATTACGCTTGAGGCAATTTCACACACAGGACAGGGTCCACTGCTAATGAACTCCCAGAATGTTTTGGTCCATACGGATGCTGAGATTGGAGATGTTGAGGAGTGGACAGATGGTGCCGTGGACACTGGCCAGTCTCCACTTGTAAACTACATTGGCCAGTAATATCTGTTGTCTTGGTGAATCGTGGCACACTGACAGAGTTGTTGAGTGCCAGTGGTCATCCAGAGACAAGATCCATAGAAGGATTCATCATATGTGGCCAGTACTGGATCTCAGTATTAGGCACAATTCACAGGTAAACAGCACCAAAATACTGTTGTTGCTGTGAGAGTTGCTTTAAAATGCTGAAGATTACATTTTATAATATTAAAAACACTATACTTTGGTGTGTATTTTTTCAACGTTGAAATACTTTCACTTATCCCATCTCAATCTGCAAAGACAATTATAAAAAGGACATGTGTAGATTGATTTCTCCCCGAAAGTGGATACACTGTGGCTCTGTGGTGCTGTTAAAACTTCTATTTGTTCTGTTTGTTTGAGCATCTCGACCAGTCTGACACACATTGGCTCAACCAATGAGCTCTTTTGAATAGCAACAACCCTAGAAACTCCTAAAACACCCTACTAACCATAGTCATAGTTAGGGTTGGGTACCAATAACTAGTTCTTGTTCAGAACCGGTTCCATTTAAAAAAAAAAAAAAAAAAAATACTAGTTAACTGTTCCTGTGTGTGTAATTTTCCGCCAATGCGGACTGAACACTGTACTAAAATACTCTTACAGTATTTCCAGCAGCGCAATTTAGCGGCAGCACTGCCCTCTACTAGTGTATTTTGATTCCCAAATGAATGTTAGCGGTAGAAAATCAACTAGCTAGTCAAAACCGCAGTAACTATGTCACACATCCATTGTTCAAACCACGCTGGTTGAGCTGTCGTAAATTACGTTACTCAGGGGGTGGAGTAATAGCTTCCACAAATATTAAATTATCATAGCTCATTTACACATACAACAGAAAACTGTTTAATGCAAGAAAGCTGCTGAAGACACGAAAGCTCAATGCACTTTGTAATATGACATATGCATTGTGCTGCAATAGATGGGTTTCCCTCTATATTAGACTTTGGTGTTCCCCTGACATACTTGAATATATGCACACGCACACTCTTCAAAATCATATTAACGGCAATTATGCGTTAACAAACACAAACATTTTTAATCCCTTAACCGACTGCACTCGCGTTTGCGTGAAGTTTCAGAGCTCCACTTTCTGCAAAACCCCGAAATAAATCATTTTCTTAAATGCATGTAAACGTGGTCAAAGTCTTGACAGAATGAAAGATATATATTAAATGAAAGATATAGAAGCTTTAGTGAAGTGAAATGATGTCCACACAGCAAACTAACAAGGAACTGTGCTTCTAACCTCAGGTAAAGAGCTGTAATTTCGGGAAACACCAAATTGTTGAACTACATTGGTAACGATGGAACTTGTGAGGATAGTTGGCTAACAATGCTTTTGGGAAACACACCCCAGAGCAACTACTGAATTAATCTTATACTGATGCGCAAGTTATGAATGTCCAACTCAAAATAAGAACTCACAAGCATGAAGTACATTAGTGTAACGTTAATGGGAGAAACGAGACAGGAAATTGTGGACCCAAACACAGACTAATTTTATTAATGTAACTCAGAAGTTGAAGACATAAAGATGAAAATAAAACACTTGAGAAAAAGGGAAAAATCAAACATAATAGCAGTTTGCTTGTTAAATTAATCTCTAACATTCAAATTAACATGTTAACAAACTAACAAGAACCGACCATGAGGGAAGGAAGCCAGAGGGTATTTATACACAGAAGGATGAGGATGGAAGAGGGAACAGCTGTGGAAGATGGAGGGCAGGTGAGGGTAATCAACCAAAGTGCATCCTGGGAAATGAAGTCCATGACTAAGGGGAAAACAAAGGGCAGTTCGTGACAATTAGACTACATAACACAACTTTCTCTGGAACTGTTACTGTGTTTATTTAATGTACTTCATACCTGTGAGGCTTTAATCAAGCAATGCAGTTACTGACTGCTTGTTTATATGACAATGTGCAGTTAAAGATACATGACTTTTGTTGTAATAATAAATGCATGAATGAAATATGCTAACAAAATATATTTTTTTTATCACATAACATGTTCTTGGAAAATGAACAAATGAACAAAATAAAAATGGTCGCACAGGTGTAGGTAAATTTGCACCAGCTCGCTAATAACTCTGCACACCGTTGTGCTCATGTTGATATATTTTAACTGACTGAACGGGAATTAGCTTTCGCCTCAAAGTAGGTGTAGCTCCGGGTCACGACTACCGATGACGTGGACCAATGGCAGTAAGAAGGTTGTCCTGAAAGTTCGCCCTGGCGAACTGCTATGAACCACCAAAACTAACTAAAAAAACACCTTCTTTTTGGCCAGATTTTGTTCTTAATGACGTCACACCCATTTGTTCTTTGATTTCGTAGGAAGTATGCAGGGGCCTTTAAGGTCAAAAAAACTGGACTTGGGGGGTCCCCTGGTGTTTCATTAAAAACAAGAATACTAGAAACAGAATTATTTTCATATTATTGCAGTGAAACAACGCAACATTGTCCATTATCTGTCCCAGTTTTCATAAGTAATCCAAATTATTATGTGAATCTTCAAAGACACACCTAAGACTGAGAGCTAAAGTTGGAGCTTATCTATAAATTCCAGAAAGATTAAATATGGTAAAGTCAGATTAAAACTGTACAGCGCTCTTGTTTTAATGTTCCGTCCCAATGACAATAGCATTCTAAAATGCAAAACAAGAATCAACTACAGCAACTTCAGCTGAGCAAATTTAAACAAACCCAGATACGTGCTCAAAATCAAGAAGCACGTTTTATGATGCCATGCATCTCACATGCTGTTCTGCATTGCAGATTGCAGATATTGACATGTCACTAATTTGTCAGACATGTGACAAAACACCACAGAACTAACAAAATAAAAGTTTATGCACAAAAGAAGCATTTTGGATAAACATAAAAAAAAAAAAAAACAAACAAAAAAAAAATTGTTTATCATAAGATTATAAACACATACAATATTTTTTTATGAATATTTGGAGTCTTTTTTTATTTGAGGTTATTTCTGAAAAATGAGACAAACTTTTTGCAATTAGTCCACAGTATGTGTGAATGATGAGCTTTTAAACTTGAGTGTGAAAAATTGCGGGCGGCTGCCCAAAAATGCTTCAGAGTTTTAATACTGTGATGCTTAAATGTGCAGCACTGTATTTTACAATAATAATAATAATAATAATAATAATAATAATAATAATAATAAATGGAAAAAATAAATGGAATGAAAAAAATGAAACAGATTTCACATGACCCTATTTTTACTCTATATGGGTCAACACCATCGGATCAAAAAGTGTAACAAAGCTAGCACTCACATTGATGAATGAATGTACTGAGACTCCAGGATGGTTTTTATCTTCAGTTAATTGAATTGTCACTACTGTCACACAAGAAGATTCATGAATATATATTTTTTCTTTTGTCTGATACAAAAACATACCACAAAATGTTGACAAATCTAACATTCACTTCAGTGAATTGAGAATAGCATGATTATTTCAAACTGATTTTCATCTCCATCTATTGATTTGTCACCACAATGGCTTCATCATACGCATATACCATCAATTAACAACTTTGGAGCTTATGGTAGGCCTGTATTTAAAAGTTTATAAGTTATCAATAATACATTTTTCAGTGGAGAAAATAAACAGGATTTTTACTTTCAGAACTGCTGCACTCAATTGCTGTATTCCAAGCTGTGGGACATGTTTTGTCCCATGTCTCAAGAATCATGTAGTGATGTACCAGTTTGTTGACCATTTTTAATAACACCCCTTTGCAGAAATCTGCACTATTCCTGTATTCAACAACTAGCGCCTTGCTTTGCTCCAGCATTTCGCACATGCCAATCTTTTGATTTGAATTTGAGAGTTTGTGATTAAGGTAATCTGACACTCTCCAATCATTGATTATATGCTAAAAGCCATGCTAAATCCAGTTTTATTTGTGCCAAATAAAGAAGGCGTCTTCAGACCACTTCAGCTTGTAAGGTCTCACATTTACACTCTGTACAAGAATGAGAATTTGATTGCTGTGTCTTTGTGGCCTGTTGACAGGGCAAATCAAATGATGATTCACTGCGATGAAATGCTTCCTTATTGGAAGTGCGATTGATTTGGCGCACTGCAGAAACGAGATGAACTCAACAAGTGAGATATTTGTCACAACCCTCTTATTTCCTGTGATTATTTCAACAACAGAGGATAATTAGCATAATTAGTATTAATTTCATTTCCAAAGGATGGGGTTCCATTAACTTAGCATGCATTAAGGAGCACAGAATTCATTTGTGACATTTTTCTCTACATTTAAAGCTATGCCTCATTCATGTGCAATTTTTTTTTTTTTTTTTTTTTACATCAGCCTGTTAATCTGAATTAGCTCTTATGGTCAATGACGAAGAAATATTTTGACTCTTTGCAATATCACAATGAATAATTTATTCAAACATGAGGGACCCATAACCTGTTTAAGTGAAGAAATATGTTTTGCTCCTGAAAATTATATCCAAAAAGGAAATGGCATGTAATTATTTATATAACACAAACAAAGTTTCACAAATGTCTTGTGAATAGCCAAAATGTAATTTACATATTTATATTAATTACACAAAATGCCACAATCCTGTTTAGGTGGTTTAAATTCAAATTATGTTGCACATAGAAATCCAGATGTATGTGCAATAGAACATTAAAAAATGTGCTCAGTTTGCTAAGTATTAGAGCAAAAGGTAAGGGTTGCAATTAAAAGAGCTTTCATCCCCTACATACAGTACTAGGGCCTATTACTCCCAATGGATCAGTTTTTTCAGTCAATTATCAGTGTTTTATAAGGTGAGCGCACATATTTCTGCAGAAATTAATGGTCTTTAAGCCATCTGGCATCTTTTTTGAGGTAAATGTGCCAAGAGAGACTATCCGTGTGGAACGCTTGTACAGAGAGCGTGTTGGATTGAATGATATATTGCGTTCAGAGCTTATTTCTTGAGGGAAAACAAATGGATAATGTTCGTACAATAAAAACATCTGTTAGTACTTTTTTTTTTCTTGATGATTAACATATACACTTTCATTTCAATTGAGGATTACTGACTACAGAGGAGAACATAGGCCTACTTTGGGTACAAAAAGTCCCCATGAAGTGCCTTGATGAGTGCAGTTTGATTTTTTTGTTGTTTTTTATTTTTATTTTATTTTTACGTATTTCCTATTGAAACAGGAAGTGGGGGCGGGACAAGTCAAACGACTCATCCCATTTTTAAAAATGGCAAATAGGCTTGAGTTTACAGCCACACACACATACAAACACATATCCTTTTCCACCATACTGCTCACGTCAGAGCCGCTTATGGGGGAACTTAAGAAGCGATCTCAATACTAGCCAGCTTTTTCCAAAGACTTGAGAACCGAATGAGGATCTAAATGACAACATTCATCCATAACCAGCCTACATACGCACACAGCACATCACGGTCTTTGCTTATGACAAGGCTGGAGCCGTTGTGCAAGTCAAATGGAGATGAATGAGAAGCAAGCAAGTAAAAGATAATATATTCATGTTTTGAATCACAATACACTAAACGAAAAGAATAAAGAACACTTACTCGAACAGTACATCCCAAGAAACCTCCGGCTGCACACATTGTTTTGAATAAACTCACATTTTTCGCATACAGCTTGGTGCGTCCAATTCAGAAGTGATCATCCCTCTGCCATATTCCCTTTGAGGACAATTGCCCTCTGTGAGAGCTTCAGACAGTCAGTCAGAACTCACTTTTTAAGTAATTCTTATTGGAAATTCTGTTTGGAACAATCCTACAGCATGGATTGTGCTCCCTTCGAAGTTCCCTGCGAAGGTATGATCAGCTCCAGTTAGAACACAGACAGATGCGTTGAACAGTTGTAGGGGAGGGCGTGTTTTTGCTCAATTGCTATGAACTCGTTTACACCTGGTATTAAGAAGCGTTTCGGGTGATATGATAACAAACTTGGTCTAAAATATTTTATGGTTGGATCACAAAAACCACATACGAAGGTCAAAAACGCATGTAACCACATAACATTTGAGGTGTAAACGCTATCCGTCCTGAATGCGTACATACAGCTTTAAAAGGAAATAACCATCCGATTGGAAAATTGGAAAAAGCGAATACATACACAAGCAGGAGGATCTCCTTCAGTGTGCCTGATATCATCATGCAGTGACACAGATGACAAGCACACACATCTGAAGCTCAAGTTACTGTAATACTTTTAATCCACCAAAATAACAAGTAATTCTGCTCTTAATGTTGCATTTGTGCTTATTAAATTTCAGCTGCATCATTTTTCCACACATTTTGTGTCTTTTCTGACTTTGTTGCGCTTTAATATCTTGCAGTAACACACTGACATAGTGATTGATGTATGTCGTCATGAAATCAGAGAGCATCCCCTCAACCACAATTGGTCACAGGAGATGCATTTAAACAGCGATTTACAAATACACAGCTGAATACATGTAATAGTTTCATAATTATATTAAAATGACAATATCATATAGTATTAATCACTGTAAAATAAAGTGTATCTAGAGTGTACTCATGTGTAACAGTTCATTAAGTACAGTCAAGATACACTATTTTACAGTGATTGATACTATGTAATATTGCGTAATTCTAAAGTAATAATGAAGCTATTATTCAGCTTTGTACTAGTAGGTTAATTTAAACTTAAGCACAGCTTGTTAAGGTATGTAGTTACAAATTAAGTAAATTTAAGTACAGTTTAGATACAGTTTATTTTACAGTGATTAATACTATGTAATATTGTGTAATTTTCATGTAATTATGAAGCTATTACATGTATTCAGCTTTGTACAAGTGAGTTAATATAAACTTGTTAAGGTATGTTTATTGCCGTACTTGCAATGTATTCAGACACTGTCAGAGGAGACTAAAAAACATACACTTAAATGCATCTTGACACACTTTATGGGGCATAACACTTAGTTACTTTAAAAAGAGTATGAAGCCATTGCACGCATTCTGCTGTGTAATGGTGTGCTAACTTGTTATAGTTTTTGATTCTTTGTCTCTAGACTGACAGGCTGGTGGAAGTTCAGTGCAGGACTGTATACCTAATATCAGAATTTTTGTATTTATGTATTTATTTATTTATAAATATTATTTATTTGTTTTTTTTTCTTCAGATATCATTTCTATTTGGAACAAAATGTAACAGTTGAACAGTAAAACCAATGTTGAAAAAACCTGACTCATGCCGATACACACAATAGACCCATGCTGTTTAGAAAAATGAATGTGGAAATCACATGTAGAAAAGGTAATAACTTAATTTTTTTACAGTTGTGATAGTATTTCACCATGCAAAGCCAGCCCAAACACCAATGTGTTGTAACAAGATCTGTCTGTTCCACGTATGAAACAAGATCTTCCTATTGCATAAATAGGAATGTAACAAGATTTGCCTGTTACACATATGTAATAATACTTGTCTCTTACACATGCATAATTACAATGTGTAAGTAAATGCTGTTCCATAACTTAATTACATATTAAGTGCATGTTGTTTCATGTTATTACATTATTTATTACTCTGTACTTACTTGGGTAATTATACTGTAACAAGGAACCTGTAAAATAAAGTGTTACCGAAAACTGTGCTTGTGCTCTTTCTTAAAAATCAAGGCTTTGATATTATGTTTTATACCATTTAGTTCCAGTCCTTTAATCTGATTGGACAAGTACAATTCCAAGAATGCTGTTATTTCATATAAATCAGATTTATATTTTTAGTATAAATCCGATGCAATGACATTCAACCATTTGTGTGGCTTACACATATCATTTTACATCAGGTCAATCAAAAGCAACATGGCACAGCAAGATGGACATCATATACATAAGCTATACATAATAACATTTTGTGAGATCAATATAAGAGAGCTTGGTATAAATACAAACATAATCATTTTATGTCATGTAAAATGATAATTTATGTTATGTAATCATTTCTCAGGATGTAGAATGTCCTGGTATTCAATAATCTAATGCAGGCAGGGTAGAAGCTGTAATATCATAACAGAGTTTTATGAATGATTATGGCTTACCATGACTTTTCTTATTCCCAGTGTGAAGCAATTCACCATTCACACAATCCAAAACCAAAAGGAAAAAAGGTTTCCCACCACAGCTGCTCTTACGAACAGCACACTGACAGTTGGGTTGCTGTGTTTAAATTAGAGCAAAAATCCCTAGGTGGGATATTGAACACTTTGCATTATTAAAGCAATGTTTAGAAGGGCTGCCGCTCTACCCAGCCCTGAGGCTGTAGGGCCCCATGGTGCATGCCGGTGATTTAGAGACAGTCTCGTTCTCTCTCTCTCTCTCTCAGATGCTAGAAACAGGTTGGAAAGCTCAATCGAGCTAATTCTGTGATCCATTAATTACGGCGCAGTGGTGGCTGTGTGAGATGGAGTGATTGGGGTTCAAGGACATGCCTTCCCGTGTCTGTGGGCAGCTTTTGCAAGGCAGAGCGGTTAGATGCTCTCTCTTGAAGACTTATAATCCACATCTTATATCTTCCAAGGCCTGACTGCTGCTCTCCACTTTCTCACAACATGACATGGACAAATGTATATGCCAAGGCCAGGCAAGCAAACAAATAGCAAAGAGACACATAAGACCATGGCTACAATTTTGAGGTGCAGGTATTGGGCATTTGATATATGTAAACTTAGGCCATGTCCACACTGATCTGTTTAAGTTTAAAACCTCAGTTTTTAGTTTTCTAACATCATCGTTTTCTAAAGTATTGTATGTGGTAATGTTCCAGTGTGGACATGAGGTGTAAATGTAGCAAAATCAATGTGTCTTCAAACGAAAACAGATTAGTGTGTATATGCCCAAAGTCCATATATAAGCACACCCATATGAAATCTGTGTGCGAAAAACTCTGCATATTTCAGCAATATTGGGACATATTATGTTATATTATTATATTTAGTGCTGTCAGTCGATTAAAATGTTTAATCACGATTAATCGTAGATTTTGAAAGTGCTGAAATTTGACACTATATATACGTTTTTTTTCCAGTCAAAATGCACTTATTTCCATCTTAGGAAAGAAAACAACACAATATGTAACAATATAATGTTTTATTAACATTTTCCAAACAAAGCCTTCAGCAATATAAAGATAGAAATGCACTAAAATAGCACCAATTCAAGTAACATTAAATGTTTCCCAAAATCTAAGTGGGAGTTTGACTCATTGAAAGAACTAGTCTCCTCATAGGTTGCATATTCATTGCAATGGGCCTGATTGGCATCAGGGCATCAGCATCAGCGTCAAGCACTGCTTTGAACTCCACTTGAAAAGCGCTTGCAGACAAGAACGTCTCATTTTGTGTTTTGGTGATAATTAAGGCTTGATCGTTCTTCTGTGGTAATTAAAAAACACTTTGAAAAATACCTGATTTCTATCACCAGTCCCATCTGGGCTTGTTTTGTGCATCAAACAGTGCTAAGAACTCCCTTCTACATCATTTTATCACTGACATGAAAGGTGACCATGCAAATCCAATAAAAGTGATAATTTTCGTACGATACATGCAAGGATACTAGAAAGGAAACTAACATAGCTATCTACTAAATACTGTTTACTTGGGACAAACTCCCCACACAGGAATCACATCTGTAATGCATAATCAGAAGTTCATCGGCCTAGAAAGGCAGTACAAGCATCACATTTCTGCTTCTACACCTTCCAGAACTCTGGCCCCAAAGACTTCCATTGAGAGTGCATAACTAAACATGTGATTATGCTTGTGTACAAACTAAAGGACAAATCAAAATGATTTAATGTGATAATCGACAGCATGCCTCCAATGCTGTCGATAGAGCATACATTGTTTTTAACCTTTGGTATTCCTTTAAGCTTGAGGGTACTCCCAGTTCATTTTGCGATTAGTGCCTTTTTAACTTTGCATCAGTGTCTCAGATATTTT
This sequence comes from Myxocyprinus asiaticus, assembly GCF_019703515.2. NCBI lineage: Eukaryota > Metazoa > Chordata > Actinopteri > Cypriniformes > Catostomidae > Myxocyprinus > Myxocyprinus asiaticus. Next base: position 42,611,008 of record NC_059364.1, read on the forward strand.
TTATAAAATATCTAAAACATTTTCTAAAACTGTGGGAATCACAAGAGATTGATACTTCAACACTGCAAATATTTCTCAACTCATAAACAATAAAGTCAGCGAAACAGATATCTCTAGCCAGTGAGTCATTATCATCATGTGGCAATTTCCGCTGCAATAATTTCCGCAAGTAATATAAACACTCCATTTGGCAACACACAATACTGAGGGGTTACATGATATTTCCCAGGGAAATGCCTCCTCTTAGACTTTTGAACGTTTCTTTTCCCAGCTTAATTAGCAGGTTAATGGAATAGCTTTAATAAGACCTGAGACGTGCAGATCCGCCATTGTGTCACATTCCCTTGTTTTTGTGTAACATTCTCTATGGATGCCCGTAGACTTAATTAGAAAAAAAAGAAGGGGAAAAAAATATATTGTCGGTGGGTGGGGCAAGGGAAACCTTTTTTTCTCTGTGTCAGCACCAGTTAAATAAGCTATTTGGGTATTTCTTCAACAATGGACACTTTTGACTCTGTTGACTTTTAGAAAATATCCTCACTTAAAACACACTTTTCATACTCTCACTAGTTTATTAAGTTTACTAACAATGTCCAGCAGTGGATATACAGTACATACACCACAGGAGAACTATGTGACCAATATGACCGACAAATACCATATATATATATATATATATATATATATATATATATATATATATATATATATATATATATATATATATATTATGACACAATGAAAAGTGTTGAAATCTGTTCATTTTTTAATAACAATCAACCCCTGGTACATTAAAGGGGACCCCATAGTTGAAGAAACATCCCCATACAAGTGTTATTTTTACAGAAGTACATCATCAGTGGGACAGCAATTTGCCCTGTAGATTCAAGCATATTGAATTATTTCTCCTATTAGTGACTGATACCCTCAAAAGCAGCATGCACCTACTGTAGCAGCATGGAGCCATTCGTTAATTACAGACGGTGAAAAATAATCAGAAATGAGGCGCCAGCATGCTAATGCTACACATCAATGCCGATAAGTAATGATTACTCAGGCGAGACCTACAATATGAGCGTGTGCCTTTGTTTATGCGTGTGTGTGAATTTCCGTTCAGACCTCAAATTAATCAAATGCCTGAGTGAAAACAATAATCAATACCATGTATTTTATGCAATGAGCTCTATTCATAGCATGTATACACTGCAAGTTGATTATCAGAAATCACATCAATTGTACTCATGTAAATATATAGACAGAGAACAGAATGCAAACATTGGCAATGCCTATTCTAATGTATCGTAAATTGCCAATGTGATCTCATTAGTATTCATAGGTATTGGTACATAAAGTGTGGTTCTGCCACACATATTGTAAATTTTTTATGTTTAGAGAGACTATGAAACATACAATATTAACGAATGAACAGCTTCTAAAACGTATCATGTAAGTAATTCTGTTAAAAAAAAAAAAAAAAAAATCATAGATTGACAGCCAAACTAATATAAATGAGATCACCCTGATAATGTATCCAGAAAGAGCTGTCTTTACCAAAAACAAAGGCACAAATATGGTTCACTTACAGAAGAGATAGAAGAGATGCCACTTACAAATCTGTGCAAAACGTTATGATTAATTATACCCTTCCTGTCCCATCTGTCTGTCTAATTTATGTACTCAATTTAGTATCTGATCTAATTTACTACAACCTCATCATTCACCTCTCACAAAAGACATCATCATTTCAGAAAGCTGGCTTCACAAATGCAAATCATTACAGGTAGTCTAACCATTAAACATGCTGAACTGAAGACTAACAACTACTTGGGGGGGGGGTTTGGCTACATGCATTAACGGAAGAAAAGTGAGTGACGGGAGGTTGTTTTTTCGAACAGAAATTAGAAACAAAATGTTATTCATTTTGGTTTGTTCTAAGCAGAAACAAACTGTGAAATCGGTGTCAGGAGGTCAAAAGTTCTGCAACTGAAATCGGTCTGTGCTTACCGAAATTCAAACCATTGCCCCCAGTGGCCTAAGCTGGAAGTGTTGCTGAGTATATGGGCACATGTGAGCTCCAGTTTCCAAGTAAAATGTCCACAGAGTGGTACAAAAAGTGCATTTTATTTTTAGTTGTAAATGATGTAATACAGTCAATGGAAATGCATATTTTATTAACTCTAAACCCAACTGTCAGTGGAGTTGGAATGTTGTTTCTGATGTTTCTCATATTGCGTCTGACCGCACCTTCCAAATGAGCTCTGATCGGTCCAGCTGTTCATAAATTTAGAAGCTCTCCCGTTAAAAACACTTGTTGCACACACGCATCTAGGAGTCGGTTATGGATGAAGAGCATGTCGCTGTCAGCTTTGAAGTGGAAAACGTGCAGCTCTCTCCTACTGTTGGATCATGCAATTTCATATTCACGACCACGACTGGCTGAGTAAGCGCCATCTTACGAAAAATATCGGGAGAAACCAATGATGTATATGTGCTCAAATCTAGTGTAATGCTGCCTTCATGTGCTATCAGAATTATCCTACTTTGCACTTCTGAAGTGGTAATTAAGAGTACGTCATGTTCAAGTGCTTTGTTGTCGGAAAGAACAAGAAACATGGTCGACACCAGATTCAATCATACATATTTCTTGAGGAACTTTTATTCTGAAACATAATACATATTACTCAGTTATCTTGCTGACGATAATTACATTTTAGTCAAATACAAGCTATTTTTGCCGTGTAAAATGTACAACATGCATCAAATGGTTGCTGATAATATACATAAATGAATTTGACCTAAACGGCAAGTGCTAAAAATTAGCTGTATTTAGAAAATTGAATAAAACCAGTCATTGTCTACAGAAATCATCCTGTCCTCTGCCATGTTGAAAGTTTATTACTTCTCCCAACTCGGAAACTCGGATGTTAAAATTATCTCAGAGTTTTCCAGTTGTAATTATGACTTGAGGGTTCATTCATGTGCAACTTCTGAGTGGGAAACTCATAATTACGATAATTCCAATAGCACATGAAGGCAGCATAAATCTAACATATACATGTGACATCCCTTACAAACTTTTTGCAAACTTGCTGAAAACTTGCCGCAAATTTGCCACTCATTATTTTCACATGCAAATGAGCTTGTGAATTGCTGCAAATATTTGCCAGAAGTTTGCAGCTCTTCACCAGTAGTGGTGAACCTGCAGCAAACCTTTGGTGACAGTGAAGAGTTTGCTGCAAAATATTTGCATGTGAAAACAAGGAGTTGTGAATTTGCTGCGAATTTGTGGCAATTTCCAGCAAGTTTGCCGCAAGTTTGCCATATCTCTCGATTTTTGTAAGGGATTTTCTCAACATTGATTTCAAACCAGGATGAAGAAAATGGCAAAAAAAAAAAAAAAAAAAAATCCCTAAATTAACCACTTACTATAATAATGCAAAATGGGCAACACGTAGAAATCTGTTAACATCTAGAAAAATATGTTTTACTGTTCAATGGCCCTTTCAAGCGAAAATGCAACCTTTTGAATCAGTGCTCACTATTGTTTATATCCACAGTAAAAGGTAAACACATTTGAATTGATGCAAACATGTATAATGGGGGATGGTGCTTGTCAGTAATTCGACAGAATATGCTTGATTTCAGGGTACATGGACATTCGGAAGCAATGTACCGATTTCCCATATGATTATGTTGGCAGAAACGGTATGTTTACATAAGCTGCTTTTCCACCATCGGGCCGAACGGTTCCGAGCACGGTATGGAACAGTTACAGTAGCATTTCCACTTGAGCACGGTTCAGCACGGCACGATTATAAAACGTTCTCGGCCCAGAATTCTCAGCATGGTTAGCTAACCTTACTCAACCATGCTGGCTTTAGTACGTGATGACTTGTTTAGTGTATCTTCATGATTTTATTTTGATGGGTTAACTAGTTTTGTAGCCTACATTTATTTTTCTACAAACATTTTTCGTCAGGGAAGTAGATTACTAGCTCATTTAAACTCAAAACACATCCATATATTCTCACTAACTATTTTCATATAATACTTATATAATATTTTATGTAAATATCCTTTTAAGCTAGTCTGGGAACTGGGAACCTTTCTGCATGTTCATGTCCGGTGGCGAACACAAGCCATTAGCAACTTATGGTAAACCTCTCGTCTTTTTCTATTTTCTTTCCTTTTTGCGACATGGTCCGTGTGCTGTTTATCCACAATATAGTCCCATGACACTTTGCGGGCAATGTGGGCAGATCTTCCGGTTAAGTGTAAACAATTCTGTAATTAAAAATTACAGAAACTTGAGAACAAATTATCACAGAATTATAGCGAGGCAATATTGTTCTTCCTCACCTATCTGTTAATGACTATGGGTTTCAGGATTATGGCCAAATATCGCGAATAGAAGCATTTTAGCTTTATCCATCGATGGAAGAACATGTAGTTGGACATGTTTTGAGAACTGTAGATAAATGTTTATTTTAAAGCATATCTTTTTTTTTATTGTTTCATATATTAAACGAAGAACAGCAAAACATATACAAACAGAATCAATACTTAACCCCCACTAATACCCCCTCAAAAGCAGCCACCCTCCCCATCTCCAAGCACCACTCCTGAAATGGGGGCGCTCCAGCCAACTTCCATCCCCTTAAAACTATTTGTCTGGCAATCATGACGCTGGTTAGGACCCAACTCTTTATGTGCCTATTCTCCACATCGATGACCGCCCCATCGCCCAAAACACAAAACGAAATTTGGGGCAAAACGAAATTTGAGTGCCCAATACATCACACATTAAACTCTGAACCATCAACCAAAACTCGTGGATCTTAACACACGAACAAAAGACATGGGTTGTGTCTCCATCTTCCGATTGACATCACCAGCAGGTAGGTGTGCCTCTAAGAACAAGCCTATACAATCTAGAGGGTGTCCAGTAGAATCAGTGTAAAATCTTGAATTGCATAAGGTGCACCCTTGCATCTCTAGATGAAGACTTGACGTTTTTTAAAACCCTAGCCTACACTCCATCCTCCAATACCAAGTTTAAATCTTTCTCCCATAATCTTTTGATAGAAGTTAAAGCTCCTTCCCCCAAACTCTCAGTTAGCAGGGAGTAATACACAGATGCCTCATGACCTTTTCCAAAAGCAGTAATCACCACTCCCAGAGTGTCTGCCGCTTTAGTGGGGTGTATGCTACTCCCAAAAATAGTACAGAGCAGGTGGCGCAGCTGTAAATACCTAAAAAACGGAGATCTGGGAATCCTAAAGTGTTGAACCAAATTTTCAAAGGATCTCAACACTCCACTCTCACATAGGTCACCGAGCGTATTAACCTCCCTCACAATCCACTCTGACCAGCAGAAAGGGGACTTGTTAATATGTAATTTTGGGTTCAGCCATATGCTCGAGGCAACATTTAAATAAATGTCCGAAATTTTAAAGCATAAAATGAGTTTAGTCAGAACCTGAAGAGTTTGTTGTACTGAGATTACGTACTTACTGCAGATACAGGAGAGGTCCAGACAGCAGGATTACAGTGATGAGACTGTCATGCTGCCGTTTTCCGGATAAAATACAAGTATTTTGTGGGAGATGAATGTGTAGTAAACTCAATCTAGCTTTATAATTGTTAGTTTACATACATAATCTTTGTATCTAAATGCTATAACCTACATGAAATGTTTTAGTGTTGACTGAACAACTGATCCTGTTGATAGATTGAATTTATTGTTCTTGTGGAAATAACGATGTCACACAATAAACTGTACCGTACAAAAAGAACTACATGCAATACAAATAAACATTTATTTGGACATACATTATAAACACTGTACACAAAAGTTTTCTGTAGAGCAAATATAAAACAGTATGTATTATTAAAAACACTGTACATATAAATTTAATTGATACTGAATTAATGTCCACACTGTTTTCCAAATCACCTTTTCCCCTTAAGGGAAGGCATGCCCTGCGTCTGAATATCCATACTTCCCTACTATATAGTATGCCTAAAACAGTATGCCAGTGAAGTAGTATGTTTGAATCTATAGTATTCATAAGACAGTAAGCGAAAAATGCCCGGATGACCTACTATTTCCGGTGGGAATCTGAAGTGTGGATCGGTTGAACACTTTCCTATCCCACAATGCATCGGGAGCTGAGGAGACGTCATGTTCAAATGCTGGATATAAAACAAATGGTGGAGAACCGTGGGGCGGAAGGCTGTTTTCAACAGTAAGTGCTGTATACACAAAGAACGTTGCTCATTGTGCTTAAATGTCGCTTGTTTAACCGAATTTGAGTGGATTATTTTCATGGTTGTTGTTGTCACGTCATATATTCTGGTCACGGGACCATGCGTATGTTCCCAGATGTTAGGATGTCCGAATTCTATTCATAATTCCTCTTGCATACCCAAAGAGCGTACTGTTTTACCAGCCGAGAAGTCTGTTTCTCATCAAATACAGTACAAACTGTGACAGTACACGGTTTCGGATGCAGCTATGCACTTTCTGCAAAGTCACTCAAAAGAAAGTGAATTACGGGAAGGAAAACGCAGGAAAGAGGAAAATCATAATACAATTAATTTCAAACATGATAAAACATCTCACTGCTGTACATGTCTCATCTAATAATTATGGTCTTCCACTGTAGAATTTATTCATTCAGCATCACAGCATGAAAACAGTTGAAAACATCATCACTACTCACAGACAGTTCAGGAAAAACACTGTTCCTTTTAATACTCAGTAATAATGCCATTTCAAAAGACGAGAAACCAATGCTGAATAGAAATGAACAAACTCTCAAAATTTCTAATGAACTTTCAGCACATGTACACACACCTGTTAGCACAATAATGCTATCGTTTATGTAATTTATTGCGCTTCGTTTCTGGACGTCTATCGTAGCCGGACCATAACGGTGGATAATACAAGTAATCCCCCCAGTTGACTTCTTGCCAATAAAGTGAAAAGAGCATGAAAACAAATTATTCCAAGCTTTTTCAAACAGATGTTCCTAAATCAATCCTTCTGTAGGCAGCATCTGGGACTGGAGCGCTTTGCGAGTGGTTTCTGATCATAACATTGCTGTTTTAGTTTGAAACTTAAACTTTAGTTTTGATTGATTATTAGGATAACCATTATCTGCACACATTGTCCGGAAATTTCTAGAGACATCTTACAACAATTAAAAAGCAAGAATCTAACCGCATGATACGCAAGCAGGCAGAGACCGGCTATACACAAAACGCCAACCAATCGCACTTCCGCTAGCCAACCGTAAATTCTGCCCACCTAGCGAAATACAGTGGACTTGCTGAGAATATTGTGGATTAGCAGAGTAAAACCAAGGGAAATGCAGTCCTAAAAACTGGAATATGCAATCATCCTCCATAGCACAGCGCACTCGCTCCAATGTTTACCTCTCACACCGTTGCCAAAAGACGGATCTGTTATGTACCACAGTGGAAAAAGAAACCTTAACCACGCCAGCTGGCCCGGATCGGCACGGAACAGTTTTGCAATGAGAACTGTTCGCCCGATGGTGAAAAGCGGCTATTGTTCTGTGAAAAAGGGCTGTTCTGTGGCCTTAATTCCAAATGATAACTTCGGTTAGAATTAAATGAAAGAAGGGTTAACTGTGTTCTTTTGAAAATAAAAGTTCACTGTGCTTATAACCCATGAAAACTAATCCATTGTGGTATTGCAAAATCAGGATTTTAATGAAAATAACTGACAACTGGCCAATCGTGAGTCCTCACATCACTTAAGCCTTTCCACCAGTATAGTTCTCCTACTGGACAAGTGAAGGCTTATTAGTGTGTGACCAGAGAGTGGTGTGATTCTAAAAGTTTACAGTGAAAGATGGTCTTTGGTTTCATTAAAAATTATCAGAACAAAATAATAATGTTAACAGCATTTCAAAATAGCGTTTTCACTCTGGAACAATTGGGATTTTGTTCCCATATTATGTTTTGCCATAAATAAAAATAAAATAAAAACAGCTGTGGTTTCGAAGCTGTTGTTATAGAGAAAACGATAGCGCACATTCAACAAAAGGATATGTATGACAGCATTCAACACTTGTTCACTTGAGTTCATGTGGGGATTTTTATTATTTTCTGATATGCTTTCATAATTACACTTTCCTTAAAAACAATAGTTATTTAGAAATTCACAGTTCTATGGAATGTGCTGAACATGCCTGATGATATTTTATTTGTCCTCTTTATGAAAGAATATTTTCTTTGCATGTACAGCTCATTCTGTGTTTGTGGGAAAATGTTTGTTTTGTGCTCAGCATGGGACTGCAGTTTGTAACTACTGTATGCAAGAGTGTCTTGTAACAGTGCCCACAAGAAAATTTGTACATAGGGTTCCCACAGTCATGTAATGCTTAGAAATATCAGTGAATGAGTTTTTTCAGGCCTGCTCATGCCATTTGATGAAATCTTAAAAGTCATTGAAAGTTCTATAGTGAATATATACACTTTTTAGTTCTGTTCTGGTCTAAAATATTTCATAGGCTAGATATTGCTGGCTAGCCATAGTGAGCAAATCACTCTCTTTGAGTCATTAGAATCATTCTTTTTTCAATGAATCAGTTCAACCAGTTCACAAATCGTTCTGAATTATTCATAAATGTATTTATAAAAATGTTCATATCTAGAATTACCAATGGCTAAAATTGTCATGAGAATTCACTGGTCAAAAAGTGTGAGAACCCTGTGTACAAAACAATTGCAGATTAAAATCGAGTATAAAATGTCATTTGAAAAATAATGAGCATAATTCAATGGATTTGAGTTGCCAAGACAAGAGATCCATGCAATCCATTTGCCACTGATAATGTCTCCTTTTACATCCCATTCTTTACAGTCAGCTGTTGATCAAAAACAACAAAAAAAGAAACATTTAATAATAATAATAATAATAATAATAATAATAATAATAATAAAGAAGAAGCCATGCCCTCCACTCTCGTTTAAATTTGCTCAACCAAAACAAAACTCGGAACTAAATTTTTTTTTTTAATTAATATTTTCCAATGTACCAAGCTAACTAATTGCCCATTTCACAGCTCATTTGGCCTGGCTTTGTTTTTGTTGTTTTTTTTTTTTATGAATAAATGTCATAAAAGGTGTTCTTTTAAAGATAAACTGCCTCTTGAGTATTACTCCAATGGCTTAGTTATAGTATGTTAAAACAGTATGTATGTGATTTTTCTGTGCGGATGACCTGGGTTCTAATCCACCTTTTGACCCAGTTTTCCCCATCCTGTTTCCTGTCTCAACTTTTAATATTGTTATTTAATATTTCTTATAATAATAAATGAAAATGAATATAAAGGTTGATATCCTTGCAAATGAAGCATGGTTTTACTAAAGTAATATTGTAATAACCATGTTTTTTGGCGGAAGCCATATTTTAATGCAACTAACCATGGTGTTACTACAGTAATATGGTGTTAACATAGTAACCATGTTTTAGTGGAATTATAAATTACCATGGTGATACTATGGTTACTGTATTAAAACCATGATTCATTTTTGTAAGTGAAGGTTAGGATTAGGCTTAGGGGTAGAGGTTGGTGTAGGGTGTCTGTGACACCCAATACCAACACTTTCCTTAAGGTACAAAGGTACCGAAGGTACTGTGGGGGTACTTATGGTAAAACAAGTTTCGGAAACACTAGTTCACTTAGCATATTTTTAGGTATGCTGGCAATTTGCTTAAAAGTTTGTAGTTGACAATTATAAGGAGTACAAAAGCTTCAAAATTAATACACATGCACTAAAAGCCACACTAATTCAGTTTTGATGGGGTTTTTAAGCTACAGCGTTAGAACAGATTTCCAGAACAGACACAGATTTTTATGATATTTTTGTTCCATAAATTACTTTGACAGGGATCTGTTAAATGGCTAAAATTTTCTCATCATTTAAAATGAAAATTATCTCATCATTTACTCACCCTTGTGCCATCCCAGATGTGTATGTTTTTCTTTCTTCTGCTGACCACAAACAAAGATTTTTAGAAGAATATCTCCACTCTGTAGGTCCATACAATGCAAGTGAACTTTGAAGCTCCAAAAAGCATACAAAGGCAGCATATAAATAATCCATATGTCTCCAGTGTTAAATTCCATATCTTCAGAAGTGATATGTTTGGTTTGGATGAGAAACAGATCAATATTTAAGTATTTGTTCTTTACCATAAATTCTCCTCCCTGCCCAGAAGGTGATGATTTGCATGAAGAATGTGAATCGCCAAAAACAAAAGAAGAAGGATGTGTAAGCATGAAAGTGGGGATTTATAGCAAAAAACTACTTACATATTGATCTGTTTCTCACCAACACCGATCATATGGATTTAATTCATTCTGACCACCATTCACTTGCATTGTATGGACCTTCAGAGCTTAGATATTCTTAGAAAAATCTTCGTTTGTATTCAGCAGAACAAAGACATACACATCTGGGATGGCATGAGGGTGAGTAAATGATGAGAGAATGTTCAAGAACTAATCAATATTCTATTCAGAAAATATAAAAGCATTGTCATCAGTTCACCACCATGATTGATGCATCAGATCCCCATTATGCAATTTAAAATGCTCAAATTTGATGTGCAAATAAGAAATGAGAAATTCTACTGAGTTCCACTGATCTTATATAGGGCCTACTTTTGAAGTAAAAAATAACTGCGTAAGAAGAAGCATTCTTAACACCAGCCATTTTAAATACAGCCTACACTTACTTAGCATAGGACATTTACAACAATGACAAACCGAAAGTGACGAAGAAAGAAAAAAATGCATTTATAAAACAAATAGTTATGACTCTAAATTCTGATTGGATGAGGAATGTTTTAAGTCATTGTAAATGGTGAGAAACGCACATCTGTGACTGCTCGTTCACTTGGCAACCGTAAACAGCCTTAAACAGTTAATGCTAATGAACTATATTACTTGGCAGAATTATTATTAATCATAAATTTTACTTTTATTGGTAACCAGTTTTAGCCATCTATAAAGCAAAGTAAAATAAGTAATTAATCAATAAGTAAAACCATGGACCCAAGTTATTCCATGTTTCACACAGGCCTGTAGGTACAGCCAAAACAAAACCATGGCAAGGTTATCTAACAATATTCACAAGCACTCAAGTGTGCCATTGTTACAAATGTTACAATCAGCAACTTCATTTTCAGGCTAAGAATTTCAAGAACAAGCCAAAATGTGTATTAGTTTGGATTAGATTTAGCATGGGAAGAAAAGCAGCTGGTTCTGTTGCAAAGATGGAGAAACGCTGTACATCTTAGACCAAGTTACCCCAGAATAGGGCTGCAGCTATGTTTGTATCATTCCACATCATGCCCAATGCTCTCCTTCAAACAATGTGCAAATTTCAGGCTATAAAATAAACATATGCAAATGTATGAATATATGCAATAAACTGTGTGGAGGAAAAGTTGTAATATATTAATGTTACAATCTAAAATTGCAGATTGCTTTTAACATTTAAAAAAAAAAAATGTCTACATAGGGGGAAAAAAATACAAATGAGATTTCTTTCTGAGATGTATTTTTTTCTAGATTACATAACTTTTCTAAATAGCATAACTGGAAGAATTTGATGAGAACTATAAATAATGATAAAAAAATAGCAGTCAGGTTTGGAACAACATGATGGTGAGTTTTCATTTATGGGTGAACTATTCCTTTAATATATATCGCTCTCATCTGTGGAGCCTTTAGTAAAGGCAATTAAGATATTGAGGCTGGACTGTTTTAAGCTAAATAATTAATGGAGATCTTACCTGTGATTCAGGTATGTTGATTGTCTCTTTTTTATGTTATCAAGGGACCTAAAATAATTGAGCAATGTCATGTGATTTTCCAGTGGGCAACATTCTCTCATGCTACTCCCTCTCCTTCTTTACATTTTATGTCAACTCTCATTTTAGAGAGCAGTACTGAGTGAATCAAGTCTAAATGAACTATTCCATCAACTGATGTTCAAGTAATCAAACGTGCAAACTTTCTATGACACTGCCTTATCAAAACCGAGATGGCACTTGAAAGGCAAAGCACTCACTTGATTATTGCCACTAACTTAAAGTTTGCCACCTCATCAGCCGACAATCAAGCTGCCATCGTATGAAGTTTTAATGCAGCCGGTGAGTAAAACAGACTATCGCTGGCCTCTTGAATTATGTATCGCACAACAAGCAACCATGTTTCTGTTTACTTCAAACAAGCAGCTTTTAGTGATGACATTGAGCAGTGCTACAGTTCAGTTAAGCAATAAATAATGTAATAATGTTTTATAAGTAATTAAAAATTGATACCTATGGTTTATAGTAAAGAAATATACACTGGTCTTTTTTAACTATCAAAGGTTAAAACTAGGGTTGTCAATCTATTTAAATTTGTTTCGATTTTTATAAAATATTTATATAAATGTTTAAATTAGTTTAGTATATAAATATTTGCTGAGAAAGGCCCAAAAATGAAGAAAATTTAATACGAAATATACATAAATAATTTAAATAATCATATATATATACACTACCGTTCAAAAGTTTAGGGTCACTTACTCATTCTTTATTTTATTTTATTTTTTCACATTTTAGAATAATAGTAAAGTCATCACAACTATGGAATAATAGAGATGTAAATATGGGAATTATGTTGTGACTAAAAAATTCCAAAATAAATCAAAACTGTGTTATATTTTAGCATCTTCAAAGTGGCACACTTTGCCTAGATTTTGCAGAAATGTACTCTTGGCATTTTCTCAACCAACTTCTTGAGGTATCACCCTGGGATGCTTTTTAAACAGTATTGAAGGAGTTCCCAACTATATGCTGGGCACTTAGTGGCTGCTTTTCTTAATTATTCAGTCCAAGTCATCCATTTCAAAAACTTTTTTATTAAATACAATTTTAGTTTTGTAATTAAATTAATTTATATGTTGGCACAATTATATTTTTGTCTAAAAAACTAATTTCAAACATTTAAGCATACGCCTTCAGATCAAAAGGTTTTTAAGATCATGTGAAACATTTCAGGCAAGTGACCCCAATCTTGACTTGACTGGAGGTGTACCTGTGAATGTATTTTAAGGCCTACCTTCAAACTCAGTGCCTCTTTGCTTGACATCATGGAAAAATCAAAAGAAATCAGCCAAGACCTCAGAAAAAAAATTGTGGACCTCCACAAGTCTGGTTCATCCTTGGGAGCAATTTCCAAACACCTGAAGGTACCATATTCATATGTAGAAACAATAGTACGCAGGTATAAACACCATGGGACCACGTAGCCATCATACCGCTCAGGAAGGAGACGCATTCTGTCTCTTAGAGATGAACGTAGTTTTGTGCGAAAAGTGCAAATCAATCCCAGAACAAATGCAAAGGACCTTGTGAAGATGTTGGTGGAAACAGGTAGACAAGTATCTATATCCACAGTAAAACAAGTCCTATATCGACATAACCTGAAAGGCTGCTCAGCAAGGAAGAAGCCACTGCTCCAAAACCGCCATATAAAAGCCAGACTACAGTTTGCAAGTGCCCTAATGTCCTCTGGCCCGATGAAACAAAAATGTAACTGTTTGGCCATAATGACCATCATTATTATGTAATAATACAGGTGAGGCTTGCAAGCCAGAGAACACCATCCCAACCGTGAAGCATGGGGGTGGCAGCATCATGTTGTGGGGTGATTTGCTTCAGGAGGGACTGGTGCACTTCACAAAATAGATGGAATCATGAGGAAGGAAAATTATGTGGATTTATTGAAGCAACATCTCAGACATCAGCCAAGAAGTTAAAGCTCATCGCAATTGGGTCTTCCAAACAGACACTGACCCCAAGCATACCTCCAAAGTTGTGGCAAAATGGCTTAAGGACAACAAAGTCAAGGTACTGCAGTGGCCATCACAAAGCCCTGACTTCAATCCGATAGAAAATTTGGGGGCAGAACTGAAAAAGCGTGTGTGAGCAAGGAGGCCTACAAACCTGACTCAGTTACACCAGTTCTGTCTGGAGGAATGGGCCAAAATTCCAGCAACTTATTGTGAGAATCTTGTGGAAGGCTACCCAAAACATATGACCCAAATTAAACATTTTAAAGGCAATGCTACCAAATTCTAACAAAGTGTATGTAAACTTCTGACCCACTGGGAATGTGATGAAAGAAATAAAAGCTGAAATAAATAATTATCTCTACTATTATTCTGACATTTCACATTCTTAAAATAAAGTAGTTATCCTAACTAACATAAGACAGGAAATGTTTTCTACAATTAAATGTCAGGAATTGGGAAAAACTTAGTTTAAATGTATTTGGCTAAGGTGTATGGCTGACTTCAACTGTATATGGCATGTATCGCTTCAATCATCTCACAATTCGGTTCACGATACTGAATCCTGGTTGGGTTCATTTAACGATTCTTTAAACTAAGCCTCAAAAGTTCATCGGGAGTGGGACATTTTTCAGAATGTTGCTTCTGTGTGTATTACTCAAACAGAGATTGTTCTCACAAAAGATAGAAAAGTTCCCGTTGTACAAACATGGCACGCTCATACATTCACAGAAAAAAGGTCATTTCCACTTCACGTATCATGCACCCCAAACATTATGTTCAACCTCTTCCCTATGGTGGGCGGTGCTCTATCTCCTATAGCGAACGAATCAATAAGCCCACTGTCCCGCTGCTCGAACACGTGGTGAGCCCTCATGGGCGTGGCAGAATGGGTGTTAAAAACGATCAAACACCGTTATATGATTCTGTTTGCACGCCGGCCACCTCGCTTCAGATTCACAGTCTCCTCGCAAAAAAACACAATAGAGACTGTCCCAGCCTGCGACACACACAGCAGGATTTACAGCTGTTATTTTTTCATTCCGAAGAAGGACAGTGGGCTTCAGCCCATTCTTGGTCTGAGACGCTTGAATAGCGCACTTGTGAAGTGCCTATTTAAAATGTTAACTCAGAAACAGATCTTATCGCACATCCATCCTCACGACTGGTTTGCGTCAATAGATCTGAAGGACGCATACTTTCATGTAACAATTGCACCGCGTCACAGGCGTTTTTTGAGATTCACATTCGAGGTAACTGTATATCAATTCAAAGTCCTTCCTTTCATTATGCCTCTGGCTCCCGGAACGTTCACGAAATGTATCAAAGCAGCACTCACCCCAGGTGTGCGTGTTTTGAATTACCTCAACGACTGGTTACTAGCCCAATCAGAGGCACTACTGAGTGAACACAGAGACTTGCTGCTGTGCCATCTGAAAAATCTGTGTCTGAATGTCAACTGGGCAAAAAGAACACTTTTCCCCAGCCAGCAAATCTCCTTTTTAGGAGTTTGTCTCGACTCCATGAGCATGTGCAAGCACCTCACAAACGAGCGTGTACAGACCATCCTTCGGTGTCTGTCTCAGCTCAAACTGGGGAAAACATTGCCACTGGTGGCAGCATCCATCGTCGTACCGTTAGGTCTGTTACACATAAGACCTCTCCAGTACTGGCTCAAGCG
The DNA here is from genome assembly GCF_019703515.2 of Myxocyprinus asiaticus. NCBI lineage: Eukaryota > Metazoa > Chordata > Actinopteri > Cypriniformes > Catostomidae > Myxocyprinus > Myxocyprinus asiaticus. The sequence continues at coordinate 42,626,576 of NC_059364.1, forward strand.
ACACATTCCACATCGCGCCTGCAGTGACTCGCTGCTGATTGGCTGCTCTAGCACCATGGACAGCGCCAACCTTCTACCAACAGGGTGTTATACTGGGTCAAATTTTCAGAAGAAAAGTGGTGACCACAGATGCATCCAGATGCTTTGTCCTCATTTAAATGGGTGGGTGACTTGCAGGTGTTGTCGACTGACAGCTCATGCCTGGTGTCATGCCTGATCCAGATCTGTCAAAAGCCACTATTAAACCTAGAAAAGGCTACGGGCCTAAGGTTTTATTAACGCCCTTCAGGGCTCAGGTGGTTCGTTTTAAAGCCTTCTTTCCCGCAACATTTAATTAATATGAAGAGTAATCTATGCATATGTTATGCCCGGTGAGGGGATTGCATACATATGTAGAGCGCACCCGTCAGTTTAGGCCATTGGATCAGCTTTTTATTTGTTATGAAGTACGCACAAAAGTAATGTCCATCTCCAAAAAAAGGCTCTCCCACTGGATCGTTAATGCGATTGCCCTTGCTTATGAATCACAGGGTGAAAGTACTGGTGTCAAAGCGCATTCAACCAGAGGCATGGCCTCTTCATGGGCATGGACAAACGGTGTGTCCTTTCAGGACATATGTTTGGCAACAGAATGGTCCTCACAAAACATGTTTGCGAGATTTTATAACCTGGACGTGGCGTCCATCTCCTCACAACTCCTCTCTGTACAGAGTGCTTCCTACATTCAAGCGGGTGAGCCTGTTGTAGGCTAACCATGTTTTGTTTTTGTTTTTGCTTTGTTTTTTGACAGAAACCATGGTTTTACTATAGTAATATTGTAGTAACTATAAAAAAGTATGTTAAGTAACCATGTTTTGGTGGAAACCATATACTGTATCCATACAGTAACCATAATTTTACTATAGACTAACCAATGTAATAATGGTGGTTACTATGGTTTAACTACAAATACCATGTTATTATTAGTAAAAACCAAAATAACCACAAAATTATGATTTTAATTACCATAGTTTTAATTTTCCTTTATTATTACAATAATTTTAGGGCACGTAGAACTTATTGTGAGGGCAAGTAAAACTGTTTCAGAAAAAAAATTCCCACACTGTCCTCTAGGATGCTCCATAATGTACAGATCAGGAGGCATGATTAATTGCATTATATATTTATTAATTTATTTACTTTTTTCAATGTTTTTTTTTAAATTTATATATATATATATATATATATATATATATATATATATATATATATATATAATTAAACACACTACATTAACATGTTAAATCGACAGCCATAGTTAAATTTTTATTCAGTACTTGAATTTGTAGGATATATACGGTTAGCCAGTTTCTCAAATAGCAGTAGCCATAGTGTTTTGAGCTGCTCTGTCAATGTAATGCAGTATTCATCATCTTTATAGACTGTGTTTCAAAGCACAAACAGTGATATAATTGTGGCTAGTCTTAAGGCATGGCATTGCTTGTAGGCTTTCTTTAATAACAGATGGCACATGAATAGAAGTTTAGAAAAGCAAGGCGAGACACCAGGCACTCAATCAAATTCTCACTCCGTACAGAACTGGGACAAACCCTTTAGTACTGCGCGTTCCCCTCTGTCATTCACAGCTGAAGTAGGGCGAGCGAGACCGTCTGGTGAGGCGAAACAGTCAGACGGTGAGATGGGACTTTCAGAATAAGCTCCGGGCTGAATTTTTTATTCCAACCGTCCGGTCTAATATATTCAAACCTGTGATTGTTTCGGGCACTGTGGGGATGTGAATGGCTGCTAGTGTGCCAATATAACAGAAGGGGGCTAATTTATCAGAGTGCAGAGCCCGCCATAAGCCCTATTCGGACATGCCTAGTTTTCTCTGTGGAGGTGAGGTAAATTTGTGTTTTGTACACGTACTTGTTGATTTCAATTCTGAATCAAACATGTCTATGTTTCTCTACTACACAACCTCGGTATAAATTACAGAGCAAAACGTGCTGTGTACTCTGAGAAATCTAATCCCAACCGAATAGAAATGACTGATTGCATTATGTATTTTTCCTCATTTATTTTTACTTTTGTTGACTACTAATTTTCTATTCTGACTACCCGGTGCACAGTCTAAAGGATTTTGACCTCTTTGCGAACTTTCTGGGTAAAAATTGGATGATAATTCAAGTACTGCCTGCTGGCATCCCATTCGATAATATATTTGGGTGTTTCTTCAACTTTGGGCAATTTTAGCACTGTAGTTCCCTATCTGTCACTCACTCGACGTTGTGTCGATGTAGTGACACTAGGGGTCACTCTTGGGAGCCCGAGACACCTCTGGTCTTTGATAAAAGGCCAATGAAAATTGGCGAGTGGTATTTGCATGCCACTCCCCCGGACATAAGGGTATAAAAGGAGCTGGTATGCAACCACTCATTCAGATTTTCTCTTCGGAGCCGAACGTTCATGCTCAATGAGCTGAATACTACTGTTCATTCACCTCTGCTGGATCTGACGGCGCATTTCAGCGGCTTCTCCCTCCTCTGCACTGGTGCACTGCAGAGAACGCCCCTGGGCGCTTCGGCAGAAAAACTAGAGAGTATATTTTCTGAAAGAGCTTTTTTCCCCTCTAAAAGAGTATATATTTCTCTAAAAGAGCACACACATGGAACATCTTTTTAAAGACGCGTCTTTTTAAAGATGCCTTTCCGATTGTGTGTTATTCCTGGTTGCGGTCATTATCTCTCAACTTCAGATGGTCATTATCGCTGTCTTTCGTGTCTGGGCACGAACCACATGGAGGCAGCATTTGAGAATGGTTCATGTTCATGTATGAGGCCAGCGTGGCTAGCACTGGGGGCGATTTGGGGACCTCAATGGGATCGTCTCCACCGGGTATCCCCCCGTGGACCTCCCATTCCCCAGCACGCTCGTCTGCCCCAATCGGGCTTCCGGATGAGTTCGCCAGCTCGTCTCACGGCTAGTCTGGCTTCTTGTTCGGAGCCTGCGAAGATGATGAGCTCTTGAGTGCAGCATCGGAGAGCGGGCTTGTCCAGTCGGACGCAGAAGCCTCAGCTAGGCTTCCCCCTTTGGGGATGGTTACCCAGTCATAGGCCGATGCCGAAATGACGGACATACTTTCCCGGGCGGCCGCGAGCATCGGGTTTGAGTGGAACCCTCTGCTCTCCCCTGAACCCTCGCGGCTTGATGATTGGTTTCTGGGCTCGCAGTGCCACTCAAAGCAGCCACGCCCCGCTCCAGTGCCATTCTTCCCGGAAGTGCATGAGGAGCTGACAAAGTCATGGGAGGCACCTTTTACTGCCCGGCCCCGACGCCGCTACCCTCGATGGCGGGGCAGCCAGGGGCTATACGGCGATTCCCACCTATGCCCGCAGAGCGCCGCCACCTGGCGTGGATGCCCTAAGCTCCCATCCAAGCCGTGTAGGCTCACGTCATCCCTGAAGGCTAAAGCCTACAATGCTGCTGGACAAGCCGCCTCTGCCCTGCATGCCATGGCTCTCCTGCAGGTCCACCAAGGCAAGGCGCTGAAAGAACTGCACAAGGGTAGTTCCGCCCCTGATTTGATGCAGTAACTGCGCTCGGCGACCGACCTCACTCTCCGAGTGACGATGGTCATGGCGCGGTCTCTCGGGTGGACGATGGCCACACTAGTGGTCCAAGAGTGCCACCTTTGGCTCAACCTGGTCAAGATGGGCAAGGCCGACAAGACACGGTTCCTTGCTGCCCCCATTTCCCAAGCGGGCCTATTCGGCAACACCGTCGAGGACTTTGCCCAGCAGTTCTCGGCGGTGAAGCAGCAGACAGAAACAATCCGGCACATCCTGCCCCGGTGCGACTCATGATCTCACACCCCGTCTGCTCGTCACCAAGGGCGTCCCCCTGCAGTGACTGCACCAGCTCCGCTGCAGCCCACCCCTTCGGTCCGGCACCGGCGTGGAGACCACCGCAGAAAGCCGACGCCACCCGTCTCATAGCCAGCACCGAAGAACCCACGGAGGTCCTCGAAGCGCCTCTGAGACGGGCGACCTAGGGACGAGGGAACCCACTCACGTGGAGCTGGTAAGAAGACCACTCCATCCGCCGGTGGAGGGCTGGGTGGAAAATCTTTTGTTGCCTTTTTGTTTGATTTCGCCGCATGCCCAAGTGGCTGCAGTACCCAACAGTTCAGCAAAAGAGCGGCTTCCTTCCACCCTGGATCACATACCTGGTGTGTACGGTCGTCACCACGACTACCGTCCACGGGCTTTTTCTTGCAGGATTGGCACTCCAGCGGTAGCCTTTCCGCCCCTGAGCACCCAGCTGTGGCACACAGCCGCCCCCGATGTGGCAGTCTCCACAGGTTACAAGGACAGGCCTCTTCCTCCTCCATCCTAGGCTGTTCTGGGGGTGGTCACAAGGAGCCAGGTAAGTGCTTCGATGTCCCTAGACTCAGCACGGCCATGACGTGGTGTGGCACCTTGCGCTCCGCCCCACCGTGAGGCCCCACCTGCCGGTACGTCCAACGACGTTGTCCCCTTGGTCCCCCTCACGCGGAACTTGGACGCGTGGCTCGCGCTTTCTAATCCGTCGCAATGGCTGATCCAGAGTGTCCGACTTGGCTACGCGATTCAGTTTGCCAGGCACCCGCCCAGGTTCAGCGGTATTCACTTCACCTTGGTCAAAGATGAAAACACTGCCACCCTGCGCGCGGAGATCGCTACCCTCCTACGGAAGGCCGCGATAGAACCTGTCCCTCCAGCCAAGATGAAGAAAGGGTTTTACAGCCCCTACTTCATCATACCGAAATAAGGCGGTGGGTTGAGGCCAATCTTGGACCTGCGAGTACTGAACTGGGCTTTACACAGATTCCCATTCAAGATGCTGATGCAAAAACGCATTCTGGCGAGCGTCTGGCATCAAGATTGGTTCGCGGTGGTAGACCTGAAGGATGCGTACTTCCACGTCTCGATCCTTCCTCGACACAGACCCTTCCTGCGGTTCGCATTCGAGGGTCAGGCGTATCAGTACAAAGTCCTCCCTTTCGGCCTGTCCCTGTCTCCTCGCATCTTTATGAAGATCGCTGAGGCTGCCCTTGCTCTGTTAAGGGAGGTGGGCATTCGCATTCTCAACTATCTCGACGACTGGCTAATCCTAGCTCACTCTCGAGACATGTTGTGCGCACACAGGGACCTGGTGCTCTCACACCTCAGCTGACTAGGGCTTCGGGTCAACTGGAAAAAGAGCAAGCTCCTCCCGGTTCAGAGCATCTCTTCTCTCAGATTGGAGTTGGACTCAGTCTACTTGATGGCACGCCTTATGAACGAGCGTGCCCAGTCAGTGCTGGTCTGTTTGGAACAGCAGTTCCACTAAAACTTTTTCAGAGGTTCCTGGGGCATATGGCGTCATCGGCGGTGGCCACCCCGCTCGGGTTGATGCATATGAGGCCGCTTCAGCACTGACTCCAGACTCGATTCCCGAGATGGGCATGGTGACGCGGGACACATCGCGTGGCCATCACGCCGGTCTGTCACTGTCTTTTCAGCCCTTGGACCGACCTCTTGTTTCTACGAGCAGGTGTTCCTTTAGAACTGGTCTCCAGGCACATTGTGGTCACGACAGACGCCTCCAAAATGGGCTAGTGTATTGTTTGCAATGGGCCCGCGACTAAATTGGCACATTAACTGCCTCGAGTTGCTGACAATTCTGCTCGCCCTGCGGAGGTTCCGGCCATTGATCCAGGGCAAGCACATTTTAGTTCGGACAGATAGCACGGCAACGGTAGTATATGTCAACCTCCAAGGTGGTCTGCGCTCTCGTTGTATGTCACAACTCACCCGCCGTCTCCTCCTCTGGAGTCAGCAGCACTTCAAGTCGCTGCGAGCCACTCACATCCTGGGCAACCTCAACACTACAGCGGACGTGCTGTCATGGCAGGTTACCCTCAGGGGAGAGTGGAGACTCCACCCTCAGGTAGTCCAGCTGATTTGGAGTTGATTCGGACGGGCACAGGTGGACCTGTTCACCTCCCAAGAATCTTCCCACTGTCCACTCTGGTACGCCCTCACCGAGGCTTCCCTCAGCATAGACACACTGGCACACAGCTGCCCCCCTGGCCTACACAAATATGTATTTCCCCCAGTGAGCCTGCTTGCACAGACCCTGTGCAAGGTCAGGGAGGACGAGGAGCAGGTCTTCCTGGTAGCACCCTACTGGCCCACCCAGATGTGGTTCTCGGACCTCATGCTCCTCGCGACAGCTCCCCCCTGGTGAATTCCCCTGAGGAAGGACCTTCTTTCTCAGGGACGGGGCACCCTCTGGCACCTGCACCCAGACCTCTGGAATCTCCACGTCTGGCCCCTGGACAGGACGTGGAAGATCACTCAGGCTAGGGCCCCCTCTATGAGGTGCCTGTATGCCTTTAAGTGGCGTCTGTTTGCTAAGTGGTGTTCTTCCCGACGTGAAGACCCCCAGAGATGCGCAGTCGGATCAGTGCTTTCCTTCCTGCAGGAGAGGCTGGAAGGGACGCTGTCCCCATCCACCTTGAAGGTGTACATTGCCGCCATAGCAGCACACCACGACGCAGTCGACGGTAAGTCCTTAGGGAAGCACGACCTGATCATCAGGTTCCTAAGAGGCGCCAGGAGGCTGAATCCCTCCAGACCACGCCTCGTTCCCTCATGGGACCTCTCCGTAGTTCTTCAGGGTCTACAGAGAGCCCCCTTTGAGCCTTTGCAGTCAGCCGAGCTTAAGGCACTCTCCTTGAAGACTGCCCTCCTGACTGCGCTCACTTCCATCAAGAGGGTAGGTGACGTGCAAGCATTCTCTGTCAGCGAAACGTGCCTGGAGTTCAGTCCGGGTTGCTCTCACGTGATCCTGAGACCCCGACCGGGCTATGTGCCCAAGGTTCCCACCACCCCTTTTAGGGACCAGGTGGTGAACCTGCAAGCGCTGCCCCAGGAGGAGGCAGACTCAGCCCTGTCATTGCTGTGTCCAGTGCACGCTTTACCCATCTATTTGGATCGAACGCAGAGCTTTAGAATCTCTGAGCAGCTCTTTGTCTGCTTTGGTGCGCAGTGGAAAGGAAGCGCTGTCTCCAAGCAGAGGATCGCCCACTGGCTCATTGACGGCATAACTATGGCATATCTTGCCCAGGACATGCCGCCCCCGGTAGGCCTATGAGCCCATTCTACCAGAGGTGTAGCGGCTTCCTGGGCCCTGGTCAGAGGTGCCTCTCTAACAGATATTTGCACCCAACACCTTTGCAAGGTTCTACAACCTCTGGGTGGAACTGGTTTCGTCCCAGGTAGTGGCACGCAAAACAAGAGGATAAGCCCGGGATAGCTGGCCTGGTGTATCGCTTGCACATAGCGCCTTCCACCTTCCTTGGTGATGAAGACGTGCGCCATTAATTCCCAGTAGTGTTCAAAAACTTTGTTCCCTGGTTGACTTCCTCAGAGCCCTGTGGCAGTCGAGTTTTCGGAGAGACTCGCTGCCGGCCCAGTACACGTGCTAATTAAGAGTCCTGTTCTGGGGTAGGTGCTCCGCATGTGGCGGTTCCCTGTAAGGCTAACCCCATGCGATATATATCTTCCGCTAGTTCGTTTCCCTGTTGGCTAACTGCGTCTTCTTTGGGCAGAGCCTCTCTGCCCCAGTCTCCATGTTTGTAGTAACTCCTCCCCCATTGGGCAGGATCTACCTTGAAGACTCTCCACATGGTTGGAAGGACCATGTGACGTATTCTTCCACTTAAATATCCCCCCTCACTTTGGGCGAGGTGTGGTCTCCGCGGTGTCTTCCCCTTGGGAGGGACACCCCCCAACTAGACCTGGTGGCCCAGTCGGATAATCCCCCTTCTTTTTTAGGGAGTGGAAATAAAGAAGGGGAAAAGAGGCCACGACTGGGTTAAGCCTGTCTATATCTTTTGGGTAGTCGACTTGTCCCGATAAAGGGCCGTTCGACACTCATAACTTTTGGGGGAGTGAACACAGTTCAGCCAATTGTGGCGTTTCGTATAGGGACCCCTAGTGTCACTACATCGACACAACGTCGAGTGAGTGACAGATAGGGAACATCATAGTTACTTGTGTAACCTCCGTTCCCTGATGGAGGGAACGAGACGTTGTGTCCCTCTTGCCACAACGCTGAACTACCCACTGAAATGGCCGGACCTTATATCGGCTCCTCAGCATAAAACCTGAATGAGTGGTTGCATACCAGCTCCTTTTATACCCGAATGTCTGGGGGAGTGGCATGCAAATACCACTCGCCAATTTTCATTGGTCATTTATCAAAGACCAGAGGTGTCTCGGGCTCCCAAGAGTGACCCCTAGTGTCACTACATCGACACGTCGTCTCGTTCCCTCCATCAGGGAACGGAGGTTACACAAGTAACCATGACGATTTCTAAAAAGTTTTGTTGCTAAGGATACATTGATAGTAATAATAAAAAAATATATATATTTTTTGCGTAATTTGGCAAAATTGCAGTTTGATTGGGAATTACGCCCAATAAAAATATTCTGCTCACAAGTGATATTTACCTTTAATTATCTTTGTTTCTATCACTTGACTTATTTTTCATCTCAAGCATGCTCTTCACTGATACTTTTGTTGACATGGTAAACAAGTACACAACAAAAACTTTAATAGGTGCAAAATTGTTTGGTGTGTTGGAAATTACACCACAACTCTAGAACTGCCATAATTTAGCAATTGATAAAAATCATTTTCACACAACATTTAAATGGTTTATATTTATTTAATTGTTTGTTTAGATTATCATAGTTTTAAACATGTAATAATTTGTATTTTTATAATGGATCTTCATAGTTTAATACTAAAAGTATGGATCTAGGTCAAGGCTAAAACCGTACAATCTGTACATAAAAGGCATTTGAAAAGAAACAAAACTAATTATAGGCCTGGTAAAAAGTTTCAAATTCAGTTCTACTGAGACCTTCATAAAAAATAAAATAAAACTCTGAAGAAACACCCATATATACAGCATATTCATCACCCCCAATAAGCAACTTCAAACTAAATTGTCTAATCAAATTAAACTGTGAAAATTCACAATCTCTTGTTTGTTATGAATTAACAAAATCCTTTTAATGTATTATGAAGAAAGGAGAAATGCTTAATTTCATTGATCAACATCAAAAACAAAAAGCAAAGAATTATGCTTTTTTGATACTTATATTTTCAATAACTATTTACATATATTTTCAATAACTGTATCCTTTTACAAAAATAATTTCAATATTTCACAGATAAACATTTCACATGCACGGACACACAAACCTGGGAAAGATAAAAAGTGCGCATTTACATATTATTGGGGTAGAAATGAGGTTGATAAAGGCAGAAACATGGGATGAAATGAGAAACAAAGTATGGCGATTAATAACAGCACCGTTTGACAGCAGTGATTTGTCACACTTGTTTTGGGGGCAAATCACGATCAAGCCCAACATTTCTGTGAAACTAGTGTCACCAAACAGAATTCCAAACATACGTAAGTAAGGCTTCGCTGCTCCCTCTCTCCCATGCTCAAACACGCTTACCCACCCAAATGTTTAAGGAGAGAGAAGCCGCACATATACTACATACAGTGAAGACATTTTTGAAAATATTGGAAAAAAGTTGGGTTAATGCAACTCACGTTCACTATATCAATGTCCCCTCTCACTGTGGTGGAGTGGTGACATGATTTATTAATTGTAACAAGTAGTTGCTGAGATGAGACAGGAGATGCTGGATCTAATTGCAGGCTTTTAATGAAGATGAAAGGGAAACAAACATGAACGCAAATGGCAACAAACAAGAACTGACAAAGAGGGAACAAAACTAGAGGGGATTCATACACACAAGGGCTAATGAGGGAATGGAGAATAGGTGAGAACAATTGGGAACAGATGGCAGTGAGGAGGGCAGTGCATTATGGGAAATGTAGTCCATGGGAAACAAAAGACAGATGACAAAAACCATTTCAAAATAAGAGTCCTTGGAAACATGACGGAAACACAATGTGACATAACCCACCCCCTTTAAGGGGTGACTCCTGGTGCCCCAAAAGGCAGATGAGGAGGGTAGGATAATGCTCAGGTGGCCAGGGAGGAGACCCCAGGGCAGGTACCAGGTCGGGAGGCAGCCACAGGGCAAAGACAGTAGGTTTGGGAGGCAGCTCTAGGAAGGCAACGGGTTTCAGCCCAGGAGGTGAAAACTTAGGGGGCAGAGCCATAGGTGGATCCAGAGGCAGAGCAGCAGGAGTAGGGACTTGAGATCCCAACGGCAGAGCTGGAGATGGGTCCGGAGATGGAGCAGGCAGAGCAGTTGGAGGAGGAGTCTCAGGATGAAGAGTGGGTGGGGCCACAGGAAGAGCCGGAGTTTGAGTGTCAGGAGGTGGAGCTGCTGGAGGATCAAAAACTGGACACTCAGGAGAAAGACCCGGAATGAGGTCGGGCGGAGCCACAGGAGGATGGAGGATTTGGGTCTTGAGGAGGAACCGGAGGTGGAGCAAGCGAAGCCACAGGAGGATCGGGGATTTGAGACAGGGGGTGAGGGCGGAGCCATGGAAGATTCTGAGGACGGAGCCGAGGGGCTCAACGAAGGCAGCCGGAGCCAGGAGAGGCCTGAGGGGCGGAGCTTAGGAGGGTGGAGCTGTGGAAGACTGGGGAACTGACCTCCGTGGTCGTGAGCACTGGCAGCGACTGGAGAATGACCTCCATGGTCGTGAGCACTGGCAGCGACTGGGGAATGACCTCCGTGGTCGTGAGCACTGGCAGCGACTGGGGAGCAGGAGCCCTTCTTCTCCTCCACTTCCGGACTACCATGAGCACAGCTGTGGGAGGCTCGAAGGGCGGAGCCGTGGTGGCCCCCCCTGAAAACTCCACTAGGGCTGAACCAGGCTGGCAACGCTGGCTCTGGGATGGATGTGGTAGGCGCGGGCGCTGGCTCATTGGCCGCTGGAGGCTTGGAGCCAGGAGCCACGGGAGGCTTGGAGCAAGGAGCCATGGATGCAGGTTTTGGCCCTGGGTTCCCACCATAATTCACTGTGTAAGGGGAACCGCAATGTTCCAGAGCCTTCTCCACATACTCAGAGTGTCCAGTTAGTATCAGCCAGAGGCATCAGTTCCTTCAGTGCACTAATCAGACCAGTCTGGAAGAAAACCACCAGAGAGCGGTCAGGTTAGTGCACTAAATTCACTAGTTCTAAAAACTCAAACGTGATCCTCAACTGGAGAGTCCCCTTGCTTGAGCAGAAGAATTCTGACAGCCGCTAGATCCATGTTGGTCAGCTCTTCTGTAACGAGTAGTTGCTGAGATGAGACGGGAGATGCTGGATCTAATTGCAGGCTTTTAATGAAGATGATGAAAGTGAAACAAACAAACATGAACTCAAATGGCAACAAACAAGAACTGGCAAAGAGGGAACAAAACTAGAGGGTATTTATACACACAAGGGCTAATGAGGGAATGGAGAACAGGTGAGAACAATGGGGAACAGATGGCAGTGATGAGGGCAGTGCATTATGGGAAATGTAGTCCGTGGGAAACAGAAGACAGAGGACAAAAACCACTTCAAAATAAGAGTCCTTGGAAACACGACGGAAACACACTATGACATTAATGTTGATAATTTCCAACATCTCTGTTATACATCTCTATATTGTATTAAATATACACATGCATCTTGTCATATAGTAATTATACAGCACTTGACAGAGGTCAAAATGGATTTCCAATACGACTTTTGGATTGATTCCTACTTTTAAATGTGGATTCGGATGGAAATCAAATAACCACACAACCTTGGTGTTTGTCAAAAACACAGAATGTAATTTGGCCGGGAATTTCCGCATGGATGGTGGGAGAAAAACACAGACATTTTGGATTTGGACAGCAATAAAATCACTGACTAGCCTCTGAATATGCTGGAATTACCTCATGTCCTCATGTAAAACAATTGCAGTTCGAATAGGGCTTAAGTGTTTGATTTAAAGACATCATGCATAGTATGTTGGTGCCAAACCCTGGCTGATCACAAACATTTCAACCTAATGACAGTTTAGATCGCTGTAAGCAATTATTTATGAAATAGTATGCAAATTGTCCCTACTACCTGAAAGATTTCACAGAAATAGGTGTCCCAAGAAATTACATCTGTCTCTGTGATGGCCCTAGACTCTGTAAAGGGGACAAACATTTTGTCAGTAAGTGGATTATGTTCTAAAAACTAGTAAAATGCTATGCATAGTCAACTTCATTCTAAGGCTGAAACGGAACCTCAGAAGGGACCGATTTAGAATGCTCTACATGGGAATGCATCATACAAGTCCCAATTGCTTTCACAAGAGTTAGCATGTTGCTAAGCTAACGAAGAAATACTCTAATAAGCCTAAAAAACGTATATAAAATTAAAAATTATTATTATTATTTAATTAAATTGTTTATTTTTCTCCACAAAGGATACGTGCAATGCTGCCTATCTTTGAGAACATATTTGGCATTGGTAGTATGCTTATGATGCCTATAAAAGCTGCCTACATAGGTAGCTTACTAGGTTTACAAACAGAGCTTTTGAGGTGCTTTCTGCCTGTCAGTCATTTTGTGTGTTCAGATTTGCTAACATATCTTTGGCAGGAGGGATTTTAGAAAGAGGGGTGGTCTTACTCAGTAGCTAACTCTGACAGAAGTTAGCTAAACAGCTAACATCGCTTACAGCATAGAAGACTCTATGAAATCAAAGTTCTGTAGCTTCTTGTCCATATCTCTTAGCTTTGAGGCTAACATCTTTATGCTAGTGCACTCCTAAAAGTTTACAAAATTATCTTTAAAATGAAAATTTTAAGTCTTTCTCTTTCAGGAAAACTGAAAAACATTGATTTTTGTAAATAAAATGTTCTTTATAATGGAAAATTTTACTTCTGACTGGGATGCACAATCCGAAACCTGGATCGGTATCGGCTCCGATACAAAAGCTTTTAGATGGATCGGGTATCGGTCCGATGAGCCCGATCCAAATCCAATACTGTGTGTTAGTCATGTTCATTACTGTCAAGCTCAAAAAATGACATAAAAGAACCATAAAAACACCATTAAAGCAGTTAATATGACATTTTATTCGAAGCCACTTGAAGACGTGCGATAGCTCAGTGAATCACAAAAGGCTGTGTTTATTAAGTAAATATATAGTATGCGCAGCGCCAGCGCATTAGTGAATGGTGCTGCTCTGTTGACACAAACTCACGCACAGGCTGATGCACTCGCGGCTATTTTTAGCTTTCACAGTGGTGCGCAATATTTGAGTGCTACTCAAGAAAAGCATCTCAGATGTAGATGCTCAATAGTTCGGTTCACTTATAATATGCATTTAGAACGGCACCAGAGGTGCATTTTACCAGAATTTGAATAAGAAGTGAATTAAACTACTGTGAACTTGCCTACAAACAGACACATACAGGACTTCCTGGAGAGTTTAGAATGTCAAAATAAAAGCATGAGGGTTTAAAAAGTGCACGGTTTAAATGTATAACTGTTGTATTTAAAATTCAAATTAAAAGTAAATAATAATAATATTATAAATAACAATGTATTATTATTATTATTATTAATATTATTATTATTATTATTATTATTATTATTGTCATCATTAGTATTTGTTTACAATTTATAACAATTTTTAAGTTGAATGGGTTCCAAAAAATAACTGTGTGAATGAAAAGTGGACTGATGTCTTACAACTAAATTGAACAAAAAAGAGAAGATTTAAAGTCCAGATGCAAGTTGAAACATTTTTGGGGAAAAAAGGCAAAAATAAAACACTAGTTTATTTTCTATTGAGGACTTGAAGACTGGAATTACTGTTAATTTTGCTGCTATATTATCCATTATACTAGTTAATAATAAAGTGTTGTTTAATAATCTATACATTTATATTGAAATAATGTGTAGTTAGATGTTTGTGTTTCTTTACATATTAAATAGTACTCCCAATTAGTTCCACACAATAATGTAAAGATATTCTAAACTGATTATGCAAAAAAACAACACTGGTATCGGCTTGTGATTGGTATCGGCTAATACTGATATTTCCGATATCGGAATCAGAAGAGAAAAGTGGTATCAGTGCATCTCTACTTCTGACTGTATGATACCTGCCAACCTACTAGCGATGTGCAGATATCAGTCTTTCTCTTTCCCACTGGTTTATTAAAGTGTTAGGACAGATTGCTTGAAGAGGCGGTATACAGGGTTAAGCACTCCCACTGTCTGGGACTCACTCCATGGGCAAGCCTGGTATTTTATTGTCAGTTAGCTTTAAAATAAAAGTGACTCATCCAACTCTGACACTCGTCAAAGAAAATGCAAGAGAGAGAGAGAGAGTGAGAGAAAGCATGGACAAGGGCATCATTTACCATTAGCCTCCCATTTGAATGCCATACAACCTCTGTGAATGGCACAGCTATCACTCTGCAAGAAGGAATCATGGGAGAGTCAGACAAGAGCAACAGTGTTTCTTCGCATAAGCCCATAAAAATTGTCTGTGCTCACAGTAAGATCTAAATGGACCTTGTATGGGCTTTTAACACTTAAAATTGTTGCCCCAGGGAACTTTTAAACATGGATTAATGCAATCCTGGGTTATCTTGACAAGAAGGTCTGTAATACCTGGAAATAGCTATCCATTTGCATTCCAATTCATCCCAAAGACAGTTTCAGAACCCTCTAGCCCCGGTTACGGAGGACCATGGAGAAAAAATAAAATAAAAAATAAAAATAAACAATCAGTTTTGATTTTTGCAGATAACCAATAGCTTTAAAAAGCAACTATCGGCACTGATTAATCTTAAAACCTCTATATCGTCAGCCTCTACTGTAAAACCCTCACATGCCAGATATTGAGGAATGAAAACATGTATATCGCTGTGATTTTTTGCAGATAACTGAAAGCTCCCAAAAGCAACTATCACTGCCGATTTATTGGTAAAAACGATATTGGTTGACCTCTGGATGCTTTGCACATTTCACACTGAACCTTTGTAAACCCTGAGTTCATCTTGCAAATTAGCGAGGTTAATAACAATGGTTGGATAATCACATCCTTGCCCTATTCAATGATACAAGTTTGTATACTATTCAATTTGAAACCATCATGCAGCACATTCTAGCACAAAACACAAGGGCCATTTTTGTCAGGCATGCTGAGCTTTTCAAGGTAATAATACCTAAGGGTCATGACAGTACACAGACCCCTAAATTCAAGGCTTGCAAATGGCTGAAATTGACTAGTACACGTCACTGAGTTTGAAAATGTCTCGGAAGTCTATGTCTGTGCATTCGTTCCATGTCAACACTTGTCCAAGCAACAGGGCTTTGGAGAGTAAATTATATCTTCTCATAAAGAAACAGATGCTGGCTATTTACAAGTAAATGCCTGTGAGCTATGATTCGAACTCAAGTGGGAATATTAAATCAAAGTAATTATTTAGTAGGCATGATTTTTCGCGGCTTCGCTATGTGAAGCCAGACAACAAAAAAATTATCAGTAGCACAGAACATTCCATCCTGTAAATGAGCGGTAATATGATTTGGTGTTTTATATGGTACGAAATCTTCATAAGATGTAATGGATTAAACGGCAGTTTCCTGCTCTTGGAGTGCATTTTCAAAACACATGAATCAAATGTATATTTATCGTAAAGGACAAGAGACAAATATCAATAAACAAAGCAAAAACCAACCTCATAAAGGAAAGCATCACTATTACTACTGCTCATACATTAGGCTTAGGGATTTGAGCAAACCTCTAATTTATATACCTCACTGTTTCGTCTGACATGAATTATGCCTCAAATCAGATTTTTGCCAGGCAGATGTTAAATGAGCAAATAAATCCCAATGATTTACATTGAAGGAAGGACCAGAGCTTCATGTATAGGCCAGAATATCATTAGCCGCGTTTCCACTATCAGGTCAAATGAGGGCCTGCTAGTGTATGCCAGGGCCAGTTGCATTCCCACTGTCACTTCCGGGGATTCATCATGCCCCCTCAGGGCTTTCTCAGGGCCAACAGCCAAGTGCCCTGGCCCACCGATACACTTGGTCCAAAGAAGGCCAACTGGGGATTGAGGCAGGGTCAGTATAAAAGGTGGAGTTTCTCCGAGTCAGGTTTCAGTATCAAGACACTCCTTTCCCAATTTTTTCAAATCTAGCTACCAGTTTACCTCAGCAGATCAATGGAGAATGGAGAATCATCAGTCAGTACTGTCTACTGGTCAGTAGATGAAATCAGTGCTCTTCTGAATATTTGGGCTGATGAAAATGTCAGATCGACGGTGTCTGGTGAAACAAAGACATGATTAACTATATTGTTGCCAAACGTTCCGAGTTGTGTATCTAGCACATAATGTTACAGGTTTGAAAAAATAATAATTTGTGGACACCATGTTCATTTCGAGGGCTAGTTAGTCTCCAGAGTCTGATACCTCAGCTTGAGTTTCCCTCTTGTGAAATGGGCGGGGTTTCTGACGTTGGCAGTTGGCATCAGGTCAGCTTATTAAGGGTGGGTTTTAGGGCAACACTGCTGGGCTATTGGCCCAATGGTGGGAATGCAGATTGATTTTGGTCTCGTGGCTCAAGGTCTGAGGCTTTTGGCCCTGGCTGACCAGTTGATAAGCCCTGGCTCGCACTGGCCCAATAGTGGAAAAGTGTCTATTGATACTTGGGGGTGGACTCTTTTGACTTTAGCCAATTAGCAAACACACAGAACACCCTAGCAACCACCAAGCAATGCCCTAGCAACCATAGAAATATAAAGAAACTAATTGCATCAACTACAGTGCAGTTAACGTTTACAAACTATGTCTGATATATGTGGAATGGTCAATCAGCTTTTTTCATAATCTAATATAGATTAGCGGTATGTTTATGTTTTTGTATCAGTCGCTGTTCATTTCCTTTGAAATGCCGAAATGCATTTTACAGGTTTGTCAGAAAAAACACTCTTTTTTTCATGTTTAAAGAAAGTCATGTTATCTTATTTTAGTGTGAATTCTCTCCTTTCCAGTCATAAAAACTAATTAACGAAATTTGGTTTAACTTGTTTCCTCAGTAGCCGCGGGTTCCCTATTTTCAGTGGTATAAATGCAGCTGCCTGAACGGATGAAGGTGGTGCTTTTCAAGCATTCACGAGACATCAGCCGCTTTTTCTTGCATGACTGCTTATGGTGCACACTGCGCAAGATAAATATATTTTATTGTTTAGCAGCTGCTGCATGTCACTGACCTTGGTGCCCCTCAAAAAAATATGTACATGACACCCCTGCTAATAACCACATTGCAACGTGCTAAAAACTATTATGAATAGCCTAGCAACCTAACAGCAACACCCAGGTAACCACTGGGGTGGTGGAATTTTGCACAGGCCAGTACCACAGCCATTTTCTTTAGAAAAATCTATAAATCTAGGATCTTTCTAATTCTATTATTAGATGTTCTTTAAATGGGATAAAATGGAGATTAAACGGAGACTTTTGATTAAGCTTCACAGACTGTATTCTCCTGAGAAAAATACCTACTGTAGGTAATCCTACATGCACTCCATTTTCATTAAGCAAAATAGAATTTCTTATTTCTTTTGATTTGGGGGTAAAATATGACCTGGAGCATATGCTTAAACCAGCAGATATTTGTTCCCTTAACAAGAGCAAGTAAAACAGGGGAGAGACATATGAGCAGGGGACTGAATTCTCCTTTATCTAAATATGAACGTAAATGCAGAATTATCTTCAGCTTTTTATTTAGAGCTCCTCCTCTGCAGCAGAAATGCAAGTGCACCCACATGCTGCGATGAGAAAAGAAGCAACTGTCTGTAATCTGCACCAGATACACAGATAGCACCAACAGCTGCTAAGAATAGCCTCACCCCACCTTTAATGCATTAGCATATTACTTTGTCTAAAATGATGAAGAAAAACTCAACCTCCCTCATTCATTCTCTCTCTTTCACATTGGAAATAATCTTTTTTTTTAAATTATTTATTTAAAATTGTAGTTGTTGCTGTAGACAGAAATTAGATTAAATGGGCAGAAAATGGAGACTTTTGCTTGTCTCCTGTCATATTTTTCGGTTCTCACGTGTCTCCTCTGGAGTTTCAAAAGAGATCACAACAATTAGGCCTGTCTGGATAACTACTTTTGTTGGACAATATATTGTCCCAGAAATAATTGTGATAAATGATATTATTGTCATTTTAAGACCATTTTATGCCACTGATATAATGATAATATAATAGCATAATAATGCAAGTACACCCTTTCAAAGAGCAATGAACTTTTAATTCTTAAGAATATTTTAAAAGTCGTGAAGGCCCCTCTTCCTCTCCAACTTGTCCTCAGCTCAGAAAACTGGATGGAATGGTTGTTTTAGATGAGCTTTTAGATTACAGGGCTTGACATTAAGCATTGTGATGTGCTTGGCTTGCTGTTATGTTTTCTAAAATTTGCAGTAAAAATGGCTGTTTAATGTTAACAAAATGCATTAAAATTTGAACGAATCCTGAGAAAGTACCCTGTTTATTTAATACTGTATGTGGGTTGTTGATAAATAACATAACTGTGAACTTTTATCAAGATTCATGATTTATCAACATATGAAAATTTATCAACAACCCCACACCTTTAGAATTAACATGTCCTCTCTAGACACATGTCTTACATCCCTGAAAAAACATAGTGACATTTGGCATGTCCCAGCAGGATATCAAATGTCAGATGGAACAACCCACCAAAAATAAATCATAATATTCACAACATAAAAATGAATAGTATTTGTTAAAATTACTTTTACCTCAACAAATATTTTTATATATATTTAAATAATAAAATATAGAAAAAGTTCTAAGATTTTTTTTTTTTTTTTAGATTATGCAGATTTTCCATTATCATTATGGAGAACCATATTTTTGACTGACCCATGTATTTTAAAAACAGATAATATATTTTCATTTTATGTATATTGTTAATATTATAAAGTTTATATTACCATTTTATTTTTATGTTTGTATATTATTACATATTAAAATTGATTGATTCACATGGCAGAGAATACCTGTATAGTTCAGAAAGAGCTCCAGAGAGATGGAGATGAGAGATGTAACAGGTGTTTAAACGTTTCTCTTCATCCTGCAGCAGATAGCATTACACAAAGCATTTTTGCTATTTCTGCAGTTCTTGTCAAAGGTGTTGAATTATGACTTATGACGAAGGCTGCAAACCTGGATCGCTCCGACGTTACGCGCTTGCAACTTTGACTGATTTGTTGTTTATAAATAGGTGCAATATTTTTATCGCATCACTCTCTTAACACAGGCACAGTACATTGACATTCACATGTCTGAAAAAATGCGTCCACTTCGAGCGCTAACACCAAATTCAACAAGCGCTGCTGCATGAGAGACGGAGAAGATCGTGAAAAGCAGATTTCCTGTATTCGCGCAGATTCTGGAATTAATACAAAGACAATACTCAGAATCCCATGCAGAATTTCTGACACTGTAGATTATTTTCAACAGCAGCATATGTTTGTTTTTTTAAATAAGTGATACAGGCATACGCTAAATCACAAATAAACCTGGTATTTTTAATCATTATTAAGGTTTCAATCAGGCAACATGTCCGGTCGGGCAAGTCAAATTCACTTTGACTTGCCCTTACAAAAATCAACTTGTTCTGGACAAGCGTTAATGTCGAGCCCCGAGTTGTATTGCCACTTTTCATTGTCATTGTTTTTAAACAAAGTCAACATACTCTCTCATTCAGCTTAAAGCCAAAAAGTTCCCACACCGGAGCTGTGCCATTTGGACTTATTCTTCCAAACTTTCTGGCTGGAATTATGCTGTCGTTGGGAAAAACATCTATTAAAACACCTATTAGCCTTGAGTAACACGTAATCTTCACCTTTCGCTGTCTGCTGTGGGTGGGGGGTGGGGTGTGTGTGTGTGTGTGTGTGTGTGTGTGTGTGTGTGTGTGTGTGTGTGTGTGTGTGTGTGTGTGTGTGGAGCTGCCTGAACCCCGCCTCCGACACAGAGAGCGGACGAGAGCACTGATGCAGTGCGACTGGCTAAAATGTTAGTGACATTCATTCTTATGTAAACAAACATGCATGTAAACACAATGGGCAATATCAAGGTCTGCAAAAATTATCGAGGTCATGTCCATATATCATACGATAAGTCGATAACGTAATTATCGTGACAGGCCTAACAACAATGTCTAAATCTCTGCTCAGATGTGTCTAGATACCAAAGTCTGCAATCAAAAGTCTCAATATGAACTCAAACATATCTCACACATTTTTTCCAAAACAAAATTATCCAGACTGATGTCATGGAAATTTTGCGTTGCGAAATTTTTGCTAAATTAAATTATGTGGTTAATTACACCTATCGCGGAGGTTCCGAGCTGAAATGTCCACTGAGTAGTGCTAAAAGCGAGTTACATTTTCTCCCAAACAGTATGTATAAAATCATGACCACTCACATGAGATGAAGATTCCAGTCACATCAGTAACCTAATAAAAAGCTGTTTTATTCTACATGGAGAGGGTCTGCACATGGGGGCTGCCATGATAGAATCACGTGACCAGCCGAATACTACTCGCTTAATCTCAGTAACTGCCCTGTTACTGGACACTTTCACTCATGGATTAAATTAATAATGGCTGACTGTGAATTGTGAATTTTTACATTGGCATCAGTAACTGAAAACTATTGCGTTTGAATGATGCTGCATCCAGGCCACTAGGTGTCAGTATAAGTCTAATATGACAAACCAAAACTTACTGAATGCACCTTTAAAACTGTTCATACAAAAAAAAAAAAAAAGCAGCATGCAAAATAACACAATACAACTGAAACATGCCATCTGACTAGAATATACTCACCACTCCTGTTTGAGAATGGCTCACATTAGCATTCACAACACCTCTCTAGGTGTAAAATCAAAATTCATAATACCCCTCAAAGAGAAGACTGCATGTTCGGCATTTACATAAACTCTGATATTCTCACCAAAAAGTAAGTCATGGCGTTACCACCTACGTGATATCTTCCATTGCTAAAATCCTCAATTTGAGGTGTAATAGAACACATAAATCAGGCCTCCAGATTTGCTTGTCTTTTCAGTCTCCTAAGGGCATCATCACTGGTTCATTGCCTTCATTGTCATACTGACTCATTGCATTCCAACCATCTGCTGTACTCTGTCACGTTCACTTTCTTTGGCACCATCACTCCAACATGTTGCATTCATGATGAGTCCACGACTGCTGCATTCAAGAGCTGTTAAACAAATCAAGCTTTGACACAGACTTCTAGCTTAGTATGTCACTAACCGATTAGCCTACTAGCTTAGTATACTGAAAGCCAATTAACCTGCTAGCCTCTAGAACAAGATATTGTGATAACTCCAAAGTTTTTTGGGCAGATATTACAGGTAAATGTCTACCTCTTGCAGTCCAAGGGGAATAAGATTATGCAAGGTTAGATCATTTTGCATGACAATGACTTGTTTTGCTTTCATGGTGACATAGTCCTTGTCCCCTCCCATGCATTCCCAAACCGACTACAAGACCCATGGTTATGCAGGTTTGACATCAGTGTTGGGGGGTGAGCCACCTGCCATGTTTAGTGAAGTGATCTAGCACTGTGTAGGGTGTTAGAATGAGTCATGTGTGATTCAGACATGGACCTAAAGGCAAAGCACACACAACCGTGTCCTCATTAAGCATTCAAATGTTGAATGTTAGCTCTGTCAACACAACAGAGTATTTAGAGGAGAAGAGGAAAACTAATCATTAAAGTGATGATTACTTTTTACAAAGGCATTTACTTCCTTTTAGGGCTGGGCAATAAAGCTATAGAAATTATATCTTTATATTTTTAAGCCTCCTGACGATATTCAGTATCTTGATATTCATGTATTTAAACTGAAATAGCTTAAAAGGATGAATTTTATTTCAATCTGAGGAGCCATCATTTCAACCAAACCAAAGCAGATTCCAAATGTTACAAGTTAAACTCAATCCACAACACTTATAGCCATAAGGTTTATTACAACAGAAAATATTTTCAAACACTTTTGAATTGATTCACTGAAATGGACAGTCTGACTGTCTGAACTGATTCTCAGAAATAAATGACCAACTCAAATGGCATTTTTACTTCTGGCATTAAAATCCTTGCAATATTCACAATGTTGCTTACTTTTTATCACCACGAAAATCATTGCAAATATATTATGAATATTCAATATACAGCATATCCCAACCCCACTTCACTACAATTGTCCTTTGGAACATTACTGTTTTGTTTCATTCCTCTTTTGAGATCATCACTAGCCAAAACATGCACTTTTAAACTAGTGGAGCGAGACCCTCGTCTATTTATATAACAGTTTAACTCTAAACATATTTGAGTTAATACATGTCTTGTACCAATGGAAAGCACTTTTCTGAGACTGCATTTAGCGCAGGAGCACTCCTTGTGTAAGAAAACCTGAGAGTTTCTGGAAAACGACTCAACGCTAAGTGCCAAACTGACAGAATCCGTAAGTTGTATGTTTTGACAGTTGGATTGATAACACTGTGAACCCGAACAAGTTTGCAGAACTCAAAAAATTTGAAGTAATCAGTTACATAACTTTTTTTTTAAGTTAATAAATTCCAAATAAGTGGAACTGTCAGGTTTTGATTGTAGTACTTCTGCATGCTAATTGCTCTTAACTTGAAAAATTAAGTTAACTCATACATTTTGATGGCACTAAACTTCACATTTTGAGTAAACCACCAGATTTTTGTTTTTATTTTGACAACACATCAATTATTTACATCACTTTATTCACCCAAGTTAAATCTGACTAAAGACTTGCTTAATAATGTATAAAGCAGTAAATAAGATACACACTTGGTATCGGTCCTCAACCTAAGCTCAAGCTTCACTCTTCACCGTAATGGTAACCTCCAAAACTGCAACATAACAGAAATTCTTCTAAATGGCAACATAACAAAACATTAAACACTAACAAGTTTCCCCTTTGCATTCATGTTGCAAAAACACATAAAATAACACTTAATTGTAACATTTACTTTACCTATCGAGACCCATGCAAAGCATGCTGGGAACAAGAAATCCCCTGCCCAATTTGAGTTTACCAAACAAAAACAAAAATTAAGTTAATTAAACTCAAATCAACAAAACAGTTCAGGTTACTTAAAATGTGTCAGTTTCGTGAACTGAAAAGAAAGAGAAAGTTCTAAATACTCATCAATATTAATTTATTTGATCTAATTTTAATGATTACATTTTTCCCTACTCAATACAATTAATTACTTTGAGCATTGGGTTTACAGTGAAAGCCATAACAATGGCAAGTGTTGTAGCTCAATGCGCAAAACTTTGGTTTGTAGCAAAAATATGTAGCGGCATCTGGTTTTGATGAAAGTCCTTCTGTGCTAAGCCACTAAAAAGCTCAGATTAGTAGCACAGAGGTAGAAAACACAGTGCACTCTTCAAAGTAAGCTTATGCCGGTGTCTTGCAAGAGTCGCTCCCTTCGCAGAATCATATCGCCCTTTAGGTCTCAAGAAGTAGCTGTTTTTAATGCCTGTTCAAAAATGTATGGAATAATCGCGATTTTGCATTCTAGCGCTAGCAAAATCGTAAAATAGCGGTTATCCTTCTGGAGCAGCATAATAAAAAGTAGTAGTGCAGTAATTTGCATGGGTTTATGCTAAGATTGTAGGCTAATCAGCTTGTGGCATGCTAAGCTAGCAGGCTTATCAACTACTGGTATGTTTAGTTAGTAGGCTAACCTGTTAGCTTGCAAGCTAACTGTAAAAACAAAACTATACATTTGTAATTTGACATATTATAGTCCTAAAGAGGCATCCAATAGAGAATGATACCCAATAAAAGTTATTTCAGCCAATCACTGAATCACTTTGGGATCCAAGGGAGATTGCATGACACCAGTTGATGGCGTAGCCCAAAGCGTATACATTCACAGCATTTTCTTCCTGTGTCAAGTGGTCACATCAAGCGTTATTGGCAAACAGCTGTCAGGAAAATGCTGTGGAGGCTTTACTGCAGGATGGTAGCAGTGGGCTCGCACCCCAAACAGACTCGATAAACAGGTAAGCGCTGGGGAGGAGAGGCATTGGACCGGCCAATTAACGGAGGCTTATGCCGGGAGCTGTTGGAGCGTTGAGCTGCAGTGGGAGAAAGCTGGGACAGTTAGCAGCTTGAAGTGGATCTGATATTGAGGCAGGGAGAATACAGTCAATGCTGAGATAAAACCAGAGCATGAGTGAAGTCAACCAATAACTAGAATATCTAAACCAAATGCTACCAAATACAATCTAAGCAGACAAATAGGCAGATAGGCCAAGTGTTTTCACAACTTAACTGTAAAAGTGAAACTACATTTTAAAACATTTCTGAAAAAAATTAATTTGAGTGGTCCAATCAAAAGTTGCTGCCACAATGATAGGATGTTGTTATGCATCTGCTAAGATATTCTAAATGATTTTAAGTGGAATAGTTACTGCTTTGTTACTATATGGTTGCAAGGGCATTGCTTGGTGGTAGCTAGGGTGTTCTGGGTGGTTTCTGGGGCAAGGGCAGACTGTGGTTGCTAAGATGTTCTGAGTGTTTTTTTAGCGCATTGCTATGTGGTTTCTAGCATGTTCTGGGTAATTGCTTGGGTGTTTTGGGTCGTTGCTGGTACAGTGGTGGTTGTTATGGTGTTCTGGGTGATTGCTAGGGTGTTTTGTGTCGTTGCTAGTTCCATGGTAGTTGTCAGGGGGTTCTGTTCAACCAGCTGCATACCATACTGACCCCTGCCCATATAAATATATGTTGATCTTTCTAAACAAAAATGATTAGGATTGCCCAGCAGCTTAATTTGTGGCTTAGACTGTTTTTATTGTTCCATTATACTGATAAAGTTATCACCTCGTAGGTTTATTTGGCATGTGCATTAAACATTAGTTTGTTATGAAATATAATGTTGTTCATTCAAATGTTGATGTAATAACTATTGCTAAATATGCACATCTCTCATGTGAGACTGTTTTGCTTCAGCCAGTATAGAGCTTTGTCATGCCTGTTTGGTCACTTTGGTTTGATTCATGGCTTATTGGTTAACCGGTTAATAACCAGTTAAAACTCATGTCAGTTAAAAGAATTTGCCAAAATTTGCATCCCTAATTGCTAGGGTATTTTGTTTAGTTGTTAATTGCATGGTTGTTGCTATGATGTTGTGGGTGGTTGCTAAGGTGTTCTGGGTAGTTGTTAGTTCCATGGTGGTTGCTATGGAGTCCCGGTTGGTTGCTAAGGTGTTCTGAGTGTTTTTAGCACATTGCTATGTGGTTTCTAGTGTGTTCTGTGTGGTTGCTAGGGTGTTTTGGGTCATTGCTAGTTCCATGGTGGTTGCAACGGTGTTCTGGGTGATTGCTAGGGTGTTTTGTGTCATTGCTAGTTCCATGGTGGTTGTTAGGGTGTTCTGGGTGATTGCTAGGGTGTTTTGTGTCGTTGCTAGTTCCATGGTGGTTGTTAGGGTGTTCCGGGTTATTGCTAGGGTGTTTTGTGTCAATGCTAGTTCCATGTTGGTTCTCAGGGTGTTCTGGGTGATTGCTAAGGTGTTTTGGATCATTGCTAGTTCCATGGTGGTGGTTAGAGTGTTCCGGGTGGTGGCTAAGGTGTTCTGAGTGTTTTCAGCACATTGCTATGTGGTTCCTAGCATGTTCTGGCTGTGTTGTTAGGGTGTTTTGGGTAGTTGCTAAGTTCATGGTGGTTGTTAGCGAGTTCTGGGTGGTTGCTAAGGTGTTCTGGGTGTTTTCAGCACATTGCTATTTGGTTTCTAACATGTTCTGGGTTGTTGATAGGGAGTTTTGGGTAGTTGCTAGTGCCATGGTGGTTGTTAGCGTGTTCTGGGCGGTTGCTAAGATGTTCTGGGTATTTTCAGCACATTGCTATTTGGTTTCTAAAATGTTCTGGGTTGTTGATAGGGAGTTTTGGGTAGTTGCTAGTGCCATGGTGGTTGTTAGCGTGTTCTGGGTGGTTGCTAAGGTGTTCTGGGTGTTTTCAGCACTTTGCTATGTAGTTTCTAGCATGTTCTAAGTTGTTGCTAGGGTGTTATGGGTAGTTGCTAATTCAGTGGTGGTTGTTAGCATGTTCTGGGTGGTTGCTAGGGTGTTTTGGGTAGTTGTTAGTTGCATGGTGGTTGCTAGGGTATTCTGGGTGTTTAGCATGTAATAGCAGACCTCTATGCAACAAGCCCCATGGTTTGAGGTATTATTCATGTCTATAGCACAAACAGTACAGGACAAAGTACAAAGTTTAATTCTTAAGCCTAGGGGTTTGTTCTAATCCATAACTCTAATGAGCAACAGTAGTAGTGACTCTTGTCTTAAAAAGCACCAGTAATTACCTCATCAAGCCTGTCTTGCAGCAAATGAAACATTTCAACCCAAGAGATGTGATGCAATCATGTCAATAAAAAATAAACATAAACAATCAACTTCGCACAGAATTTGAAATACAGCACTATTTGCATCCTAAGTGTAATATATTTCAACATTGTTGACCCCAAAAAGGAAATAAGCCTGTTTTAGCATCATGTCTGCAAATCTCTCCAATGCGACGAGAAATGCGAGAACCACTTTCCACGGGTTACATTTATAGCACCTGCTGTGAATCCTGTGACAGTTCTCATTCTGATGTAAAAGGTAAAATCAATGCTGTGAAGATACTTCACAATCGAACACCAAGCCAAGCAATTATGAAGTCGCAATAAAACTGTGTGGCTACAGGCAGCAGAACAAGAAAAAGTGTGGTCTGAAAGAGGTGAGAGGTATTTCTTCTAAAGCCTAAATCTACCTCATCTATCATAAGAATGGAGCTTACCCTCTCAAATCTGTACACTGATTTCACATAGCCTCAAATTTATGGCTAAAATGTATTGAAAGGAAATTAATTGGCTTGAAACAACCCCATGCAGAGAAGGCACAAGACATTCGGCTTAAAAATACAAAGAAATTGCACGACTACCTTTATTGTCAGTCGCAGCACGTATAAATAAAGGCTACTTGAATGACTAATGAACCTGCAGTCAAGTTACGATGGGTTTACTGGTATTAATGACAGCTAAAATGCATCTCAGGCAATGAGAAGGTTTGTTGCCCACAAACATGGAACTGTGCTACTGCACACAGTCTTAGGTACATTAGAATTATTGTTAAATATTATTAATTATACAAATAGATACAAGTGTATATATATATATATATATATACAGTAAATGCAAACCTTTGTGTTCAATTTATTTTATCAAAGCAATTCACAATATATATCACAATTTTAAGATTTTAATGGTCCATTTATTTTAATGTTGGTGTGGGAATCCCCTGTACCTTTGATTTTAGGTATTTTTTTTTTATTTTTGGCTCTGAAACTTATATGAATTAAATCAATTTTTGTGTTGCTCATTTCATGAAAGGTCACCCATGTCCACTCTAGTCTCCAAAATATTCATCATATATTTTTGCCACCCTCTAACTCTACGCTACTTCATAAAAACAAACAATAAATATACAAACATGTGGTGCTGATTACGGTTTTACTTTCATATGTTTTGCAAGCTTCAGAAATGCCATCATGTCTAATTCAACAGAAATTGACAAATTATGTAATTCTACATTACATCAAATGATTCCACTGGATTCAAATAATAAAAAGCACTGTTACCCTTATTTCCATTCTGTCATGTAATATACTTCACCAAGAAGTCTGTGTTTTGAATAGATGACGTGACAATTTTTAGCATTTTTAATTTATAATTCCTTCACAGTAAACATTAAAAACAAAGATCAAGGGGGCCTGGGTAGCTCAGCAATTAAAGACGCTGACTACCACACTTGGAGTAGCAAGTTTGAATCCAGGGCGTGCTGAGTGACTCCAGTCAGGCTTCCTAAGCAACCAATTGGCCCGGTTGCTAGGATGGGTTGAGTCACATTGGGTTAACCTTCTCGTGGTTGCTATAATGTGGTTCTTGCTTTCGGTGGGGTGTGTGGTGAGTTGTGCGTGGATGCTGCGGAGAATAGCGTGGGCCTCCACACGCGCTACGTCTCCGCGGTAACATGCTCAACAAGCCACGTGATAAGATGCACGGATTGAGTGTTTTCTCACAATAGTTTGCGTTCCATCGCAACACGAGTTGCATTCCCTCACAATTAGTTTTGCGTTCCCTTTAGAATAACTATATCTAACCCTTATGAATTTTTTTACAACAACCATAGCTGAACTATGTTTTGTGGCAGAATAAATGAATAAGTACTTAGCCCAATATTTGTAGGTTTGGTGCTGCTGGCTGAAGTTTTCAGACGGTCTCTTACCACACCCTCCACAGTTTAAGCACATTTTAGCACAATGTGCAGACTTTTCAAATGGTCCCTTACCCACCATAGGCACAATTTCCAATGAATATCAAAGTTTAATTATCTTGAACGATTTCGTGGTGACTCCATCGGACCATCTTAAATATGGGACAAATTGCGTTGTTTACGTAATCCTGGAGGTATTAACACGATTCAACAATAGAGCTTACTGTTGCTCCAAACATTACAAATGCACAGTTCTATCCTTCTAATTGGTCATTTGTACTCATGACAGAAAAGATCTCATGACCCACTGAACCACTGGTTGAGAACCTCTGCTCTAAGTGCTCAGTAGTTATGTAGTCCATGTTATACATAGCTGTTGAAATAGTGTAGAGCTGGAACAAGATGTACTTCCTCTACCGTTAATGCCTATCATCTTAGAATGGCCAAACTTCAGCTGATTAATCACTAAATGCAGCTTTTGAAATGTGTTGAAAGCAGGCTTGTCACTTGATTCTTCCTCTGCATCGCGAGTGAGCCCTGCTCTTACAGAGCCCTCCCCAGCAACAGCTCGAGTCGTGCCGTTAAAATGTCTCACAGAGTTAGATTAAGCACTTTGGGCTTTACCAGTTTGATTCTATTAGTCACTGTATTAATAAATGCCTCCCATTTCCTTGGCTGCTGACGATAACTCGATTTGAAAGGGGCCAATGCGTTTTTCCACACTTCATGCCTACTTGAAGAGGCTTTTGATTGTTTTTGTTACCATTTTTTATCCCTGTGGAAGCCATTAATTGAAGCATACATTTCTACCGCATCCTAAGTGCTGGTATGCAGAATGATAAATATCCTCGGTTAGATACTTATTACATGGCAACGCCCTAAGGGACAATGCAAAGCAATGTGGTGTCGCCACCAGGAGAGAGATGGCCATCACTTCCTTTCCGTATTATTCACATCTGTCATTCCTACTTTCCAGAGGCCGTCGCAGATCCCGTCCTCCCCCAGCTTTGCTCATACACTTGTCCTTCATCTACTACTTACCCCTCATTTTAATAAAGTACCCTTTAATCAGTTGTCACCCGGAATATTGGCTCATTTTGATGGGCAGAGATGGTACCGCCGGGATGATTTCACCACTGTGATGGCTGTGTGACATACATCCTTTTCAATTTCCCCCGGTGCACCTCATTCGGGGGTCAGCCGTATTGAAATGGCTGAGATCCACTCTGGGCTCTTCCCTCATCCGCTTACAGGGAAGTCATCCACTTGTGCACATGTGCAATGGTTGTTGACCCCCCACTACCACTCCACAACCCTGAGATACAAGACAGCGTAGCTATAATGGGATTAGTTATTTCAAGAAGATTAATAGGACATTACACTACAGTGCATCCATCGCAATATGTGTGATGGGCGGCTCTCCTACAAATGAATCATCCTCGGGTTTCCCATTGCCACTGTTATCTCATTTAGCTATTGGTACATCTTGAAAACTATCGCTGGTAGGCTAGTGTAGACATTAGAACGGCTATTATTCACTTCCAAACGTCATGTGGATTGGAAAGTATTCGTCTTGTGTAAACTACAGCAATACATGTCAGATTACCCAGAAAAGATGCCTGCCAAAAATTCTGTTAGGTACCAATCATGTTGAGTGGTCCAAACCTCATCTGCCACCTGAAATTGCCCTTTTGGTCAGATTTTAGGAGTGAATGCACTAGCTGCATAGAAAGCTATAGGATGCTCCCATGCTCCCTATTTAGTGAATTATTTAACCTCCAGTGTGTTGTCTGTCTGCACTGGTCTCAGAACAGTTCTAAATGCACCTTATTTTCATCCTAACTCCATATAAAGCCTCTGAAAGCAAAATGTGTCAGCTTTCGGATGAAACCATAATGTGAAAATGCACTGTGAATATAGGAATTAATTTATTAATGAATAGAACCTTATTGTACAGTGATAACAAAATAAAATATAACACAATTTATATTAAAATGAAGCGAAATGACCCACAGATATGTTAACTTTTTTTTTTTTTTTTTTGAGGCAATAATGTCCAAAAATCCAAGTATGTGGACATCATGTTTATCAGCGCGCTGACGTGAGAAAAATTTATTAATTTTTTAAAGCGGCATATCAAACGAAACTAGAGACTCTACTCTTTAAACCAAAACAGGTTTCAATGAAAAAATTTAAAGAGGTTTCTTACCAAGGGCCTGGGTAGCTTAGCGAGTAAAGACGCTGACTACCACACCTGGAGTCGCGAGTTCAAATCCAGGGCATGCTGAGTGACTCCAGCCAGGTCTCCTAAGCAACCTAATTGGCCCGGTTGCTAGGAAGGGTAGAGTCACATGGGGTAACCTCCTCATGGTCGCTATAAAGTGGTTCTCACTCTCTGTGGGGTGCATTGTGAGTTGTGCGTGGATGCCGCTTGTTGAGCGCGTTAACGCGGAGACATATCACGTGTGGAGGCTTCACGGTATTCGCCGCGGTAATGCGCTCAACAAGCCAGGTGATAAGATGCACGGATTGACGGTCTCAGATTCGGAGGCAACTGAGATTCGTCCTCTGCCACCCGGATTGAGGTGAGTCACTACGCCACCACGAGGACTTAGAGTGCATTGGGAATTGGGCATTCCAAACTGGAGAGAAAAAAAAAGAAGAGGTTTCTTACCAGAGGCACTTTTGTTGGCTCTGTGCCCATAGAAGCACTTCATGGATACCAACGTCATGTTGTTGTGTCACGTGACTCGATGTGGCAGAAGTTTAACCCTTAAATGACAGTCTAGAGCCTTGTGATCAGTATCCAGTCGTTTTAAATTAATTTAAATTATGTGTTGCGTATAGTGAAGCCAAAATACAACATCCTTGCATGTGGACATGGGGTCGCACAAGGTTAAGTGTGATGTATATTTTACACATTTCATTTTGCTTTATATATTTATTTGTAACAGTTAATAGTGTCAAAATGAAGTTAATGTTTGTGCTAGGCTTTAACATATTGCCTTTTTAATGTACTGTAAATAAAGTAAATGATAACTTGTGTAAAACAGGTCGCAGTTTTCAAATATCTGGAAATGGATTTTAGATATTAATAAAGTGAAGAGTCACATTCACATTTTAGATATCTAAAAGTAACATTTCCACTAGTGAAAACCAAAATCCAGACATGATAAATTAGCATTTTTACTAGTCGTAATTCAACTGTTAATATCCGGAATAGATATTTGTACTAGTAGCAATGTAAGCACTGATATTTTAAAATCATAATTTTAACTAGTAATAAGTACATAGCTTGTATGTGTGTTTGGAATTTCAACTAGTAAGAAATTAACTAAAGATATATATGTAATTGTGTTTTGAACATGAGTGAATGTCAGATCATTGTGAAATTCTACTAGTGAAAATGCAGTACAGATTTCAATAAGTTTTGTTTTAATAATAATTGTTTTATAACTAGTTGATATAAAAATGGGTAATTCTGCAAGTAAAGATGTCAATTTGGATATCAAGAATTAACGTTATTACTAGTGCAAATGTAATTACTGAATTCAAAAATAGTAGTAATAGTTTTTTATGGTGCTTTTTTGTGTTTTTGGTCCATTTTTGGCCACTATGAAGTGTCATTCTATGGGGGGAAAAATTGCAAGTTCTTTTAAATGAAGGGGAAAAAAAAGTTGATGCAAAACTTAAAGCCAGAAGTTGAAACAAGTCCTTTACATGGCACCATCACACATCTCAACAGCTGACAAACATTCTCACATTAAATAGGCATTTATCATTAGCATCACTCTTGACACCAACTGTTGTTTGGGCCAAATCTCACCATGGCCCTTAGTTATAAAGCTGCAATGGCTTTATGTTATACAGTATGCTATGACTATTTAAATGCAGCAGTGAATTTAATTTAGAAATTGCCAGTGTTAAACCATCAATTTCCCTATGACAGCTCATTAGAATGTGGTGAGCACACACAGGCGGTGGCACGGCCCAGGCGCTTGACATGCCAACAAAGTGCTGCGCTTTAATGCAAAAACTAAAGGGGAAAGGTTTAAGGGCTGCTTGCTGTTCATTTGACATTGTAATCAGCATGACCCTTCTCAAACAGCGACACATCCCACTATAAAGGACACTGAGGATGTGAATTATAGGTGTCGAAAAATGGTCTGTATAGTAATGTTACCTACAGTATTTTGCTTTTGCCATGGGAGACCAACCCATATCCCCACACCCAAAATTGGGTTTAACAACTTGCTAATCAATAACCAGGGTTCCCACATATCCTGGAAAACCTGTAATTTTGCAGTGCAGTTTTCCAGTCATGGAAAAGTCATGGAAAATTAGATAAATACCTAAATGTCCTGGAAAATTATAATTTGTCCTGGAAAATACTTGAGAATAATAAAACTGTTTGACTTTGTCACTAAAAAGGTTTTGGTTACATGTACAAAAACATGGTAATGATCGGGACTCGGGATAGGGGTCAAATACACACATACGTATAATTTTGCCGTCTGCACATTGTGAAACAACATCATTGGGTTACTGTCATAAACAAAGCCCTGTCACATACATTGTCTGCTCATCTGCTGTCATCTCTGCCAGTATTAATATAGTGCAATATATATATATATATATATATATTTTTTTTTTTTTTTTTTTTTTGGATTTTATATCTGTAGTGTTATCTACAAAAAAAACATTTAAGCTGTAAACTTTCGATAATGACAATGGTCGGAACACTCCTAAATAAGCCAGAAACGCGACATCACATTCTGTCAAAAGGGTCCAATAAACCACAAAAGGCTATACAATTTCATTAAATAAATATTAAATCTGCGTGTGTCGCATGCTTCAAAATGAATTTGTGAAGCCAGCCGCTCATACACTGAAAACACTGCATCATGATCAACAGGTGCACTCTGTGTGAGTGTGTAGTAGTAGTAGTAGATGACAGAGAGCATATCGTTCTGAAGCTTGCAGCACATACAGACTATATTTATTTAATTAAATCTCAGCTTTTTGGGGTTTAATAATCACACTATAGCAAACTATCCAGAGGTCAGAAACTACAGTCAAAAACACACAGAAAAGCCAAAATAAAAGCTTGATTTAAATGGACCCATAAAATGGGGAAAAAAACTGTAACAATGTATTAAAGAAATATCTCACATCTGTGATGTTCTGTTGTGCAGCATTTTATTTAAACTAAATATCTCTAATGTTGTTTTAATTTTGTTGGGAGGATTTTGTAAAAGCACTTCATTTGATAATAACCACAATACACAACACGACAAACTCTTTCAAGCAAGTCCAGTGGCGGCCATTTTAGGAACACTCTCGGGAGGATATTTCCTGTCATGAAAGTGCAGCTCCTACCTACTTGAATGGAGAAAGACCGAAATCTCAAAAATGGTTGTTCAAGATTACGATCAAAGAACATATTTCAAGTCAGAAGTAAAATCTGACAATGCTGGAATCATAAATTGTGACTATTTACCTCAGATTACGCAAAAAAAAAATAAATAAATAAATAAATAAATCCAGCCTTGTATAGCTAATGTGCATGCCCATTTTAGAGTTGACTGACAAGCAATGTCTGTATCTGAAAGGTGATTGGCTCTATTACCGGTAAGGCGGGACTTCCTTTCTACATGCGTTGACATTTGGGCATTCCAATATCTCCCATTCATTTTAACAGAAGTGGCCCGTCTCTGCTAAATAGTCTCTGATCATGACTTCTCTTGTGTTTTTGCTTAAATATTATACCCTTTGTACACATAAAATGTCCTGGAAATGTCCTGGAAAACCGTGCCTTGAAAAGAGTTGGAACCCTGAATAACAATACTATTTATTTATTTCAACATATTATGTTTTTTTATTATTATTACTATTATTATTATTATTATTATTATTATTATTATTAAAAAAATACTATTTAGTATTACAAAACAATTAAATTGCAGAAATATATCTGTACAAACAAAAATTTTACTGATTTAAGCTTCATTAACCTTTGCATAACAAATGTGCATTTTTAACATTGCTTTCAAACAGTAAACATAGCGGCCATTAGCTCGTTTTTAAGACAGACACTATAAATTCAGTTCAATGAGTGAGTGTCATCCAAACCGATTCAGTGAGAAAGTGAGTTGCCTAAACCAAATCAGTCCATTATTCCGACCAATGACTCCTGTGTTCATTTGAGCCTGACTTGTGACTGATTCACAAAAAAAATTTAATTAAAAAAATACGTATGCATTTTGTTCATGAATTGGACAGTATATTTGTTGTTGTGTAGTCAGCAAGGACAACATTATAGGAAGTTGTGTTGACTGTTTACTCTGATAGCACATGCACATCACCCAGATGTCAGTGCTCATCTGCAATATGTCTAGAAAACATATGTCAATAAGAATGTCTCGAATGTCAATAAGACATTCAGAAGACATCTTTGAGACATTTATAATTTCTAATATTTGTAAATCTGATCTTTTTAAGATGTTTAGCAGATGTTAATTAGATTGGAGTGCATGTATGCCTACAAAAAGCCTGTATAAAAGTACCTTTTGCAAGAACTGTTTTAGATTTATATATGATTTGTTATATCTGCTCTGCTGAAATCTGAAATGATCTCATCATTTGAAAATTGCATTTATTTTTTCCAAATATTTATTCCCCAAAAAAAAAAAAAAAAAAAAAAAAAAAAGAGTCAGAATCGTTAATAGAATCGTTAAGAGGAATCGGAATCAGAATCATTAAATTCCTTACGAATCCCATTCCTAGTCTGATCTCTCTACAGTATCCAGACGTCATATTCCGCTATGCCGGATGAATAATAACACGTAAGATCATTAGACTGGGGGGTGCTTTGACGTTTTCTCATTTCTATTCTATTCACTTGCTCAGATTTGATTATCTTCTAGGGAACATTTGTTAACACTTCTGCACCAAAGTCCATCTGATCAGGAAACAATATCATTTTCCACAGGATTCTACAGAATAAAGGCTTACATGTTAATTCATCAGTAATACGATATATCCCTGTCCATTAAAAGACATTCAAGAGCTTTTCCTGCAGTCATGTGATATAAACAGACTAAAGGAATAGATTTAGTGAACTGAAACTGTGATAAAGAAGTCTGAACTGTAATACAATCAAAAAAGGCTGAATTAATCAGCACACTTAGTACAGAAGAATTCAACAGGACTCTTAATTTTAGAAATATCCTGCCTTTAATTTACCAATAAAGTAGCTCACCAGCAGATTTTTAATCTCTTCTTGTTTCTAGACATTGACTTCATTCCCTCCTCTAAAATAAGCACTGCATCAGTTGCCACGGAAACTCAAAACACATAGTGTACATGGCAACAATGATGAGAGTATAAATAAGTCAAGATCATTTGGAAAAATATGAAGGCGAGTCCTCTCATATCACACTTTTTTTTCCTGAGGTCTACTCATTATGTTAATAAAGATTTTTGCACCAGAGAGAGTCATAATTTTGTTTTTATGACCATTTTCCACCCCCCAAAAAAATGCAACGCTATGCTGCACATACTGTATTTGTGAGTTGCGGTTTGCTGTTAGGTAAAATAGCTTTTAACTGCCCACCCTTCAATAACAACCTATTTGCAAAGCCTGCATTACATTGTGACAGATTCACAAAACAATCCACCCTAAAATGTACTGCTCAACTGTTAAGATCAGTCTTAAAACTAAACTTCACCTGTTTGCTTCTAATGTTGGGGTCTTATGGAAGGAAGAGCAGCAGGTGTAACGCACACCCAGGGACAGAACCAGGTTTGACAGATTTTATCTTCTGCTATTTAGGAATAACAGTCTATCCTGCCTCCTGCTATTACCTATAGGCATCTTTGATGTGTTAGTGTGAATGGTCATTTGTTCAAATGCATCGATATATAAGTCATTTTTGCAGCTTAGTGTAACGTATGTGTTTTCCCTAGTGGCCAGTTGGGGCGCTAGTTATGTTGGACTTTAATTTTGAAGTTTAGTTTTGGGTTCTGCTTCCCGTTCCTGTTTCCTTCCTGTTGTCCATTGTCGGGTATTGGCCCTGTCCCAAATGGCACACTTGATGTGGGCTTGCGGTCTCATGGCCTTCATTTGCACATTCCCGCGAAGTCCATGAGACCGTAGGGTGTCCCATTTGACATTTTAGCTCTACCCCCTTGCACCTTCAATGCGCCCCTTGGCTGAGCCCACATCAGTGCAGGCTCCACAGTGGACTATTACCCAACAGTCCCCGCTGCTGATCCTCTCGAACAATCACAGCGGACTGGAGTTTCCCTGCCGGAGGAAAAATATGACGGACGAGACAATGATCAATCGCGGATTAAAAATGTTTTTTACTGATTATCAATGGCGGATCACTTGCTAATCATGTGTATATAGTA
Organism: Myxocyprinus asiaticus; assembly: GCF_019703515.2. Taxonomy (NCBI): domain Eukaryota; kingdom Metazoa; phylum Chordata; class Actinopteri; order Cypriniformes; family Catostomidae; genus Myxocyprinus; species Myxocyprinus asiaticus. The sequence continues at coordinate 42,663,412 of NC_059364.1, forward strand.
TCACTTTTAAGTCTGATGTGTAAAACTGGTTAAAAACTTTGTTTTATTGAATTGTTACAGAGATATAGAATTACTCCTATTTAGTTTATTGAATCGTTTTTCTTAGGGAAGTTTTATGTTCATAAAAATAAGTAAACGAACATTAAACCTTTGCTGTTGTTAATCTAAAATAAAGAGGATTTTAGATTTATTGTGAGTTGCTAAAATATCAAGACAGGAGAGGATAATTTAATGCATATGGCTGTAGCTTGTAAGATTGCTTATATATATTGATATAGAAATATTCGGTCTAACAGTGATATTTATACCTGCAGAAGTATGGCTATGTGTATTTTATAACTATTTTTGCAAATATATGGCGATATGTTCTTTCTATACATTTTACTGTGTTCTAAGGGCCTACCTGTAACCATTCATTGGTCTGAATCATGTTTATGTGTTCTCTAAATATTTGAAACAATGGATGAGGTTCTTGATTAAATTATCTAATGCTTTATTGTCAGCGTGTTGCTTGAAATTATTTAATAAAAACAAATATTCAATTGTGAGTTTAAAGTGTGTTCCTTTACCCTATCTATCAATGCCATGACTTTTTCAAAAAATAATTTGTAAAACGTCGTGTCTATAAAAACATAATGTCAAAAATGCATCATCTGATTGAAGTCTCGAAGTCTGCTCCAAATGCACACTTTTACCATTCATGCCCCCTTATGGACTTGCTGACAAGCGCCCCATTGGTCTGCACTTGCTTACGTCACCAAAGTCTGCACTCAGAGGAAGACCACAAGGGCGGAGGGTGCCATATGGGACAGGGCCTGCTCTTGGTTTCACTTATATCATCTTCATTTTCAAGTCTTTGTCTCTTCGTTACAGAATATTTGACCCAAAGCATAAACCCAGCAGTGAGGTTTATCCATCTCTGCCAGGGGAATTGTCCCCTCGAAGAATATGTTGTGGACTTCTGTTAGCTTTGTCAGTTGGTGGACTTTGGTGAGGTTTCACTTAAAGACTTTTTTCAAAGTGGCTTGGATGAGCCACAATGTTCTTTGTTGCCTGAAGGTTTATTCATTTAACTCTGATTCAAAATTGGGGGCCAGGTTTCAATGTAAAACTTAATTAGGTTTCTTACCAGTATAGTTTTGTTTGCGTTTCTCCCAAAGACAAACTCTGCTGTGTTTGGCGCAATGTTGTTGTGACGAGGAGGGGGGAATGGGTGGGCCATGATGACACACGCCTGGCACTGAGTTGAACAGTCAGCGGGAGAGAAATAAGGGGGGCTGGAGTCGCCAGTTCGAGAGAGAGAGAGAGAGAGAGAGAGAGACGCACGAAGCTCTGTGTGTGTGTCTTTGTTAGATTGCATTTTATGTTATGTTGAGTTCAGTTTGTGATTAAAGTTTTATGTTGACTGTTCAGCTGGTTCCCGCCTCCTCCTTGCCCATCTTAAGAACCTTGTTACATTGGTGCCGAAACCCAGGAAGGAGGAGGGTTGCGCTGTCGTGGAGTCCTCGCTGCTGCCGTCTGCCAGGTGAAGGAGGAGCTGTTGCCATCAGCCAGGAGCCAGAGAAACCGCTGCCGTCTGCCAGGGGAGGAGCAGCTGTTGTCCGCCAGGGGAGGAACGGCTGTCATCCACCAGGGGGCAGAGGAGTGGCTGAGGACCAGTTCGAGAGAGAGACACACGAAGCTGTTTGTGTGCGTCTTTGTTTGATTTGCATTTTATGTTATGTTTGAGTTCAGTTTGTTATTAAAGTTTTACGTTGACTGTTCAGCTGGTTCCCGCCTCCTCCTTGCCCATCTTAAGAACCTTGTCACAGTTGTTTTGTCACATGACTCGTGAAAGTTTAACCCTTTACTGACAGCACAGAGTCTCCTAAACTGAGATCAGTCAGTTTAAATTAATTTAAATCATGCATTTTTTATAGGGAAGTCGCACAAGGTTAAATAAGCAGACTATTTGACTTCATTATGCTGTTGTCCACAACATGAAGGGATTGTTCTTTGAGTGAGAGGGCATCTTGTAATACTTGAAGCTAAAATGTCAATGCTCCACTTTCTTACCCAGTAAACTGTGGTAAGGGCATTTAGCCCTTAGGCTTAGCGAAATTAGACAAAATTGCAGGTTATTTTATGAAATAGCAATTTATGCATTTTGTCAGTGGCCAAGCACTTAAACAAAAACTGACAAGTCTTGCATTCTGACACTGTGTCCTTACCAAGTGACATGACAAGTTGTCCACACTGAATGCAAAACACAACTGCCACACAATTACACAAATTTAGAACATATTTGATGTGTAATGGACAGTTATGTGGGGCAGGATTTTTTTACCAGTCTAATTTCACTGTAGGAGGGGCTGCTTAGCGCAATGAAAAAATGACAAAATGTCCAAGCAATTGACAAAATATCTTGTCACTTGTTGTTTGTCATGGTTATGGATGGACAAAATCTCAGGTTATCATGGAAGACAAAAATATCGCTTGTTGCTTTGGCATGACAAATTTGGGAGAAAAAAAATAAATAAAATAAAGTAAAAATGCAATAGAGTGCAAATGTACTTTTTCAGACGTTTTGGTTCTGGAAGTATTTTTTCCTATTCATGTCTTCCATAGGAATTTAATCAAATCCTTCATAAAAGAGTTTATACGCCATGAACCAAACTACCCCTACAGAAATCAACAGTTCATGGCAAACTTGCTGCATATTCATTACTGATTATTGTGCGGCAAACTTGCGGCAAATTGTCCATTGTTGCCAAAGGTTTGCTGCAGGTTCACCATTACCAGTTAAGAGCTGCAAACCCTTACAAAAATCATGAGTTCATGGCAAATTTTCCATAAATTTGCTATTCATTATTTTCACTTGCAAATTATCTTGTGATGCAACGCAAATGTGGTGAACCTGCAGCAAACCTATGGCAACAATGGACAGTTTGCCACAAAAAAAAAATGTGTGGCCTTTTGTGGCAAATTTGCCATGAACTCTCAATTTTTGTAAAGGAACTTCTGGCAAACATTTGTGGCGAATCACGAGCTCATTTGCATGTAAAAATAATGAGTGGCAAATTTTCAGCAAATTTGTGGCAAGTTTGTGGCTAGTTTGCCAGAACTCTTGATTTTTCATTAGGGCAACCAGCTCCGAGGTGAACTGCAACATTACAAACTTTGTTTTGAAGCATAAGAATTATTTGAAAATTGGTTCAGGTTCAAACTTGTGTACCTAAAGTCTTTAATGAGGGAATGAACTACAATTCCATGAAGCATTGCGAATGTTGTAATCAAATTAAAAATTATGGTGAAATATGTTGATTCACAGTTGTTAAAAATAAGCATATAAAAATATATTTTAATTTTACCGCAAAATATTTTGATATTTGCATCGATAGCATCATTCGCAGTGCGTCATGGGAGTGGGTGGTCACTGTAGAGGCATGCTTTGTTGTCTGCAATTGGTGAATCTTTCTCCTTGGGATCATGGGTAGTGTAGTTCTTCACCATATTCCACTATTAAACACAGTTTTTAAACAATGAAGTTCAAATAATGCGGAATGATGGCTTCAGCAGAAGCATACACACTCACTTAGCACTTTATTAGGAACACCAGTACAAATCATGCAGATACGGTTCAGGAGCTTCAGTTAATGTTCACATCAACCATCAGAATGGAGGGAAAAATGTGATCTCAGTGACTGTGACATGAATTTTGGTGCCAGACGGGCTGGTTTGAGTATTTCTGTAACTGCTGATCTCCTGGGATTTTCACACACAACAGTCTCTAGAATTTACTCAGAATGGTACCAAAAACAAAAAACATATAGTGGAGGCAATCCAGAAGACTGTCTTGGGAATCCATGTGATAAGAGTTGAAGGTGCAGATATTGAAGACAGCCCAGCAGATGTTGGCGTGGTATTGGAGGATGTAGAAGTTCTTCAGGACCTCAGCAATATACCAATAAGACTAATATTTTATATGCCCTAAAGTTGAGCTACCCTTCTGAACTCAGGTACACATTTCAAGAACTGTAAAAGCTATTCCTGGAGTTAGATGGCAACAAGCTGTCTAATAAAGAACAGACACTGAAGACCAAGATCTTCTCTGATGCACTAGAGTAAGGACTGTTTTGCAGCTTAATTGTTAATGCATTTGTACAACAAGTCTGATGACTCCTCTGTAATGATTGAGCAGACTGTTAAAAACATTATTTGTTAAACACTTGAGTGAAATACAACACAGTTTGAGCATTTGTTACATATCTTTGCTGTCTTTTTATGACTCACTATACAGCACAATCACACACACACACACACACACACAAAGATGTTACTGCTTTGTTGAATGGATTAATGGAAGGAAAACATTTGAGTTAAAGTAACTAGAACTAATTTGATGGCCATAATATCAACGAGTAGTTTGATTGAAATCTTCTTACATTGGTGAAGTGAAATGTATTTAGAGAGTTTTGAATAAACAGAAAGATGTTCAGAAAACATAATGAGTTTAAGTTACAGGGAAGTGATTAAACTGATTTGGTTTGACATTACTATTTCACATAGATTTTCCCTATTCAGTTGTGTTTTCACAACACAAGGAGTTTGTATAGATTAAAAACATACATTTTATGTTAATAAAAACTATTTTGGTTGTGTGGGACCACTGTCCATGAATAAATTGAGTTCATTTAAAGTATTTTATTTTATTTATTTATTTATGTTTTTTGAGTGTATGTAGAAAATGAATATGATTTTTACCTCCAGAACCTGACTGTTGCGCTTTTCAGCCTCTCCTCTCCAACCACCTGGCTTCATTCTGATATGTAACTCCCAATTTTCACGATCCAATCAACTCCCTCTGGATAAAATCAAGTCCCGCCCACATTTGCCCCATTTAATATCCTGTTTTACTCTGCATTATGTTAGATTATAGAGCTAAAATGGACTGCAAATGCCATTTTGATTTTAAAAGTGTTTAAGATTATTTTTAGCTTGGTGATGTTTCATATTTCCTAAGCCATGTTGGAGGATATTTCCTCAAAAAATGTCTAGTGCTGACCTGAACATAATTGCCTGCTCTTGATTTAGAAAATCCCTAACCAAATGTTTCCTAGGCATAAAAAATTACATTGCTATGAGGTTAATGAATTCGGTATTAGGGCAACGGCAGTAAACAAGTCAACAATTTCCAGTGACATAAAATGTCAAAGCCACATTATCTCTAAAAATCACCACAATCTTTGATAAAGCCTTTAGTGCCTTAGTATACACTATCTGCTGTAGCCCTGCACAAAGACTCGGCCAGAACGCTGTTCGACAGCCTCCACCTGGCCTGAGCGTGAGAGGAAGTGACTCTATAGGTTCTCTGCTCTTTTAAGACACCTCAGTCAGTGTTTGTGAAGTTCCCAGTCTTCCCTCATCCACAATCCATTAAGTGTGCTCCGATCTCTTGCTCTCTGACTCCAGGCCCATTGGTTGCTCTGTAGCATGTTCAAAGGCACATACTAGCTGTGCTGACTACTAATTCATATCATACTACAGTATGAACTGCTGTAAGTCAACTTCATCTTCTTTGACACCTGAGATGTAGGGCTGGATATCATATCTTTATACATCTTCACTCAGAGGAAACACTGAGTGCATTTACATGCACAATCTTACACTAATTATGCCTAATAGGCCAACAATGTGTGTGGTAAATGTAAGTAAATGCCTTAAACAGTTTTCCTTTATCGGTGCAAGGTCATAAATGGTTTAAGCAAAAACAATCATCCCCATTACCCCCATTTCACATTGCATGTAAACACCTTAACCAGTGTACTTGAAGGCTTATCCATTGTGAAAGTGTTGTGTCCATGAATGTTTAAGTTTTGACATCAAAAGCAGAGAATAAACTGATGATTTCAAGAATATATTGTAAATATATGATGTAGGCCTATTGCTGAGCACAACTAAGAAATCAACCACTCACCAGGCCATGAGAATCAAGATGTTTTTTGCTTTTATTTTTTGACAGTTTTGTTCTTTAACAGAGAACTATAAAGTTAGACTATGTGTGTGTGTGTGTGTGTGTGTGTGTGTGTGCTGTCTGTCTATCTGTGTGTGTGTGTGTGTGTGTGTGTGTGTGTGTGTTTTGCTGGTTTAAGAGGGCATTTTTTAGGTTATACACTAGTAGTTACGAGGGTATTATGCTATAAAGGTGGTTTATGGGGACATCCCTAGTGTCCCTGTAATTTAAACGGCTGAAGAAAAAAACATACTAAACAATGCTTTATTGAAAATTTAAAAATGACAAAAGGTTTCTGTGAGGATTAGGGGTTTGAATAGATAGTTTGTACAATATAAAAATCATTATGACTATGGAGAGTCCTCATAATGATAGGTGTAGCAACTTGTGTGTGTGTGTATGTGTGTGTGTGTGTGTGTGTGTGTATGTGTGCGTACATGTTTATACTACATATAGGATAGTAAACCTGAGATCACCTACCTTGTGGGGCCCAGCCAGCGGTCCCCAAGAGGGAAACAATGTTTTTTATTTTGAAAATGTATAAATGCAAAAAGATTTCTGTGAGGGTTAGGTTTCAGGGTAGGGTTAGGGTTAGGGGATAGAAATTATCGTTAGATCTGTATAAAATCCATAAAATGCAAGGAAGTCTATGAAAAGTCCCCACAATTATATAAAAACAAGTTTGTGTGTGTGGGTTTTGTTTTTCAGTTTAATATTGAATTTATATTTTACTTTAATATTTATTTAATTATATATATATATATATATATATATATATATACAGTATAATATTTCAACCATAAAGCATTGAAGTGAATACCCTGGAGAGATGTGCTAAGCAGTCTTTCTTAGATCCCTGATGTAGGTTCATCACAACAGGAGGTTTTCAAATCTGACAATGACTAATCTACCCTTTCCACACTATTGCAGCTTCACTAAAACAACTAAGAATTGTTACTCTGGTGAATCAAGGGAAGGAAAAATGATATAAGCACTTACAAGACACTTTGTCAGCTCTTTAAACATTAAATTTAGCCTGCGTCACAATTTTCATTCAATACAAAGCGAAATGAATCTTCTATCAAAATCAATAGGAGGTCCAACAACAGAGCCAGTAACTAGAGTTTGATGAGTCGCCTGATCTAATAGATGATGACAGACTAAAAATTAAAATTCTTATCAAGTTCAAGACACCTCTTGTTCACCCACTTATGCTGGATTGGAATAGACACAGTATGTCCCCCCCAAAAAAATGTATGCAGAGTACAACTCCCTAAAAATCCAAACTATCATTTGAAGCTTTTATTTGTAGTTCTACTTGCCATAAATTGCAATAACATAAAATAATGCTTAGCATAACTGCAGGCTGGTGATCACAACTGTGCTTCACTTTGGGATGCATTAAGTCGGAACATATGACACGTTGTGTAGGGGAGTAAGCAATTGTCTCCTAAATCCATTCCAAGAGTAAATGTCAGATTTTCTTGCAGCTGCTTGCTCCTTTTATGGTCACCCTTTGCCCTTTTGATCAGTTTGCTGGCATTTACTTTCAGCATTATGTAAGTCTTTCCTGAAGCCTTTGAGTTTCTTTTCCTGCAGATGTGTAGCACCTATTACTGTCAATATATCAGTACAGTTTGTACTATGCATCTGATTCAGTTAAGTTGACTCCATTATTTGAAACTTTTCTAGGAGTTTTCTGCAGTTCCATCGGAAAATGTTCCGTAAATCTCACCTGTCCTTCTCTAGGCACACCTTAATCCAAGCACTTATACTCAAACAGCAGAACAATAAGATCTAGCTGGTACAGTATTATGAGGAAGATAACTATTTAGGGAAGAAATTGCAATGCTCAATATGGGGGCTGTATGGAAGGAAGTCCCCCTTTTTAGTTAAAAGAACCAATTGTGCATTTGGGAAAGGGACAGTCTCATCCTTTTGCAGTAAAATGTGTATGAGCATTTGCTGGACAAACCTGATAAACAATTTTGGTAAAACATTACATTAATGTTCCCTCTGTTAAGTTTTTAAAAGGGGTTCATTAATTAGTAATAATTCTTATTGAATAAATGCATTATAGATCATTTATTTGCAGTTATAACAACATCCATAAAAATGGTGACTTTGACTACTTGCCAAATAGGGAGCCAATTTACCTCACATGTTACAAATGCTTAATAGCACATATTTGACATCAGTAACCTATGAAAATCTACCTTATTGTAAATGAACCACCTGTGAAGCATTTATTATGGGGCTGGCAAAATTAGAAGCATAGGTACATAAAGCCCAGTATGGTCGTCAGGCTTTATTACATGATATATGCTGTGAATAATATTTGATTTCTACAAGTATGAATAAGTGTATTAAGCATTTATAGCATGCAAGTTAAAATGCTCACTATGTGGCAAGTACAGATTGGATGAAAGTTGCCCTTTTTAATTTGTTGCTATAACTGCATATAAATTATTTATAGTGCATTTATAAATGATGTATTAATCATGAACAAACCCCTTTATAAATCCTTAACCAAGAGAACATTAATGTAAAGTGTTACCACACTTTTCAAATGTGATTTATTTTTATTATTATTATTATTATTATTATTATTATTATTATTATTATTATTATTGTGTTTAATTGCCAAATTCTCATTAGCCGCTTTTCCACGAGCCAGGGCTATCAACTGGTGAGCCAGGGCTATCAACTGGCCAGCCAGGGCCAGTAGCCTCAGACCTCGAGACCAAAATCTATCTGCATTCCCACCATTGGGCCAATAACCTCCCACACCATCCATGATCTTGAACCATGGAAATTATTTTTGTGGGCACCACTTTGTCCATTGTTTTTTTAACCGATTTGTACTGTACCCGCAATTTTTTTATTTTTCCAGAACCTCTACCATTGTGCGCTGGATAAACAACCTGGCAAGTTCGGTGAAACTCCACCTCCACAATGCAGTTATTGAAGAACTACACAACCAATAATCCTGAGAAGAGATCCACCAATCAGAGAAGTTGCGTTACCATGGACACGGGAATTGCAAGAAAAGAGTTTAACAGTGATTTCCAAAAAGCACTGCAAATGGTGTAATCGAGTCTCCCTACACTTTTGAACTACTTTATATTTGTATATATATTAATATTATGCAATATACTACAAATATTGGCAGTGGCTATATTAAGTGTAAATAGCACCTGCCACACAGCTCGGCTATTTGCACTCCAATAGTCTGGTGGGGGAAAAAAATTGTTTTAAGTAAAACTGTGCCCCCACTGTCGCTACAGTGGTGCGGGGTGAAACGATGGTATGGAAATGCTTTTTCCATGTAGACGATCTGGGTTTTAATTCGCCTTTGACCAGCTTTTACCCATCCTGTTTCCTGTCACCATTCTTTATATTTCCTTTAATACCACTTATAATATTAAATAAAAATTAATATAAAGGTTGATTTCCCCGCAGTGACTTGGTCACGTTGAAGGTCAGGGAGTTGATAGAAAGGTTTGATTCGGGTAAAATTAACTAATTAAATTAAATAAATTATAAAGAAATTAAATAATTTAATTAATTAAAATTAACTAATTAAAGGTTTACTATAGTAATACTGTTTTTTTTTATTTATTTATTTATTTTTATTTTTTATCAGAAGCCATAGTTTTAATGCAATTTACCATAGTGTTACTACAGTAATATGATATAAATATAGTAAGCATGTTTATTTTGTGGTGTAGGATATCTGCAGGACTCTAAATAAACACAATAAATATGCTGAAGTGATGCCCCTATACTGTACGTTAGTACTTCATTTGGGGTGAAAATAGCATTTAACACTATTTGCGCATTTTGATGCTATTTACACCAAGTGCAATTAGTCACTCTGAAACAATATATTGTTTTTATACTTATATGACAATAAGTCTACATTTTTGCATTGTACTATAGTTTCTGATTCGGTTACATCATTTGCAATGCTTCATGTGATAAGTTGCCTCATAAAAGACATTAAGTAAACAGTCAATTTCTCACTCCTTTTTTCAAAAACTTTTTTTTGCTTTGAATTAAAGTTTGTATTCTCAGAGCTGGTTGGTTTGGTTCATGGCTTACAACTCTTTATTGAAGACTGTTTTTAATGCCTATTGAGATAATGAATGGGAAATATGGGCAGCTGAAAAAGTGGATGATCACTGTTGTGCTCTATTACCTAGACAGAAAATAGCAACCCAGGGGGCGTTGCAAAGATTGTTGCCAAGTGGATTGACTTGGATCTAGTGCACATGTACGGGTGTGAGTGTTCAAGACTGAAACTATGTTAGAGAGGGTAGAGAAACACCGCCAAAATAGCAGTTTCACTCTCTGCGTGACTGATAAATGCAACACACACCAAATTAAAATGCCTCTCTTACGCCTTCTGAGATAATTACACCTCCATATCCCCTTTCAGCATCTCCAAACTGCTTGACAAGCCTTCGTTTAGTTTCCCTCCCCTTCCTGCACCAGTCTTGTGCTGTTTACATGTTATTCACCAACATTTCTTAAACTAAAGAAAAGGCCTACATTACCATGTCATGTGTTTATTGAGAGTTTAATGACATTAGCTACTGCAAGTCTTCACACTAGCAAAATGGAGTCATTTAAAGGAATGACTGGCTGAAAAATACAATTCTGTCATTATTTGCCGACCTTTATGACGTTTCAACTCTGTATCATTTTTTGAAATGACACGAGGGTAAATAAATGATGAAAATGTTTTGGGGTGAACTATTCCATTCAAATGGCACTTTTAAAATAGTACTTACAAGAGCATCATTTTAGATGAAGAAAAAAGACATAACATTTTTCAAATAGGAGCCATAACATGCATTGCATATTTATTATGAGTTAACATGTCCAAACAAATTATACTACACATAATAAATGTAATTCAGAAAGGGCGACGTCAACATTTATTGTCATTGATTCTAAGAACTACACACGCGCAGCACCATGCCTGATGCAAGAAACTGGTGATGCCATTTCTGAAGGGTAAATCCCAGCTACCATCTTTAGAATTTGTCACTGAAAATTATAATCAGAAAATGTCACAACCTTAACATGACCTGGTGTCAGAGCACAGCTGTAGCTCATATGCACACTGAGGTAACATTTCCAAGATGACTTGGGTTCTGCATGCTCACTATGTTGTCACAGCACATAATAATAAAATAGAATAAAATACAAATAAATATAAAGCTCACATTTCTGTTAACTGATATCTTCAGTATAAAAAGTATAGTTATTAGAGCTTTAAAATTGTCTAAATCATCATTTTGAGGTGGAGCTACCATGCTAACCCAAACTGATAACAGTGTGAATTCAGCAACAGGAAGTCGAAAAGTTCTTCACCTGAAATCGATCTGTGCTTATCAAATTCTAACCACTGCCCCCAGTGGCCGAAGCTGAAAGTGTTGTTGACCAGTTTTTGGATGAAATGTCCACAGAGTTGTTGTAAATGATGTAATAAAGTCAACAGGAATAGGCCTTATTCATAGCAGCGCCATCTTTGATTTTTAACGGGAATGACAACGAGGCTGTGAGAGATAGGCTTACCGTCTCTTCAATGGCACGCACGGTATGAAGCTGTAAAAAGCTCCTAGATCCCATTTGATTTGCATATTTTATTAACTCTACACCCAAACCCCAACCCTAAACCTAACCGTTAGTGGAGTACAAATTTAATTTTAGAGTGAAAATGCAACATCCGAATCACACTCTCCATCATTTATGTGAACGCATTTAATTCATGGTTTCCATTGGCTCAGAACCCATGTCTTAGTGTGCTTTCACATTTGGTTTGATTGCTTGGACAGAACCAGAGTTCATTTCCTCCCCCTCCCACTGCCCGCGCTGGTCTGTGTTCACATCATATTATTTGGGTCCGAACCGCAGGCCAATTACATCATCAAAGTAAGTACAAGTGGCAGCTATTTACCACTGTAACTAGGAAAACAACTCGAGAGGATGTCACTGTGTTAAGTGAAGTATTACAATTTGTCTCTTTGGATTTACCACGAAAATTGCCATGCACAGAACAACACTTGTGTTCAATGATGAGATGAATATTAGCGTTTGTCTGCCGTGAGCCCGTGGATGTGTTGCAAGAGATGTGAAGAATGTGAGCTGTTCCCTGAAGGCAGTGTATTTGGACACAAGCAGGTAGGAGAAATGCATTACACCATGCGATCGTGAGCCAGCAAACAAGCGGTTCACTTCTGCGATTTGGTACGATTGCATTCATATCAGCAGGGAACCGTACCAGAGTTCACTTGAACCATACCCGAGACCACATTTTCAAGCAGACTCAGGTGAGGTTCGCGGGTGCGCACCCGAGTTCGGAAAACAGCGTTCACATTATCCAAACGAACCGAACATTGACGTCATTCGACCCTGGGTGTGCACCAAAAGTGCTATTGTGAAAGCACCTTTAGAGATCAGTATCGCCAAAAAGAAAGGTAAACACATTTGAACTGATGCAAAAATATTCGATGGAGGATGGCACTTGTCAGCAATTCGGCAGAGTGGGGTTTATTTCAGGGTACTTTCAGATGCTTAATGTCGATTTCACGTCTGATCATGTAGGCTAACCAATCAAACCTTGATCCTTTGGTTACGTCACTTCCCTTTCATATCCATTCCTAGTATCTAGAAAGAGCCTGAGTTTTCAGGGCTATATTTTGTTCATAAACTCAATTTTCAACTCAAAATATGTCACTGCACACTCTGCCTATTAACAACATTATCTCTCAGGGAAGGATCAGCCATTCCTTCTTCCCTTTGAGTTATGTAACATGATATTAATTTATATAACAAAATAATGTGCCCGTTTCAAATGGCTAACTTCAAAACAGTTAATAATTTTGGAAATGATCCTGTTACGCCTGACTAGATAAACATCCAAGTAGTGGTATTGTGATGTATGTGGGTATTTTAGCTGCCATACATGGCAATGGATGACAGTGTCAACAAGTAGTAAAAGTCTTAGATTAAAGGTTTTATCTGTATGACAGAAAATCTGTTTGGCTATACAAACAGAGAGAGAACAGAGGCAGTGGGGGAAATTCACTAAAAATGAATTCTGTCTGTTGATTCTGTTGTTTATTTATCGATCATCGTGTACTGTTTCAACTTATTCACACGGGCAGTTGGCATGTTGTTTCTGAAAGTTCCAGTATCCTAGGGTCGGACACGTTGTGCTGACTCACAAGCGCCATCTCCCATCAGTCATTTTTGCATCAGCTCAAGTGTGTTTACCTTCCCTTGTGGTGTAACCTGTAGCACGCTGTATCAGCAGCTTGGGAGACCTGGGTTCATATCTCGCACTGAAACCAGGAAGTAATTGCGTTAGCATTTTGAGTGACGAACGTAATTCGAAGGTTGAATTTTTCCCTCTAGCATTCCATTTTTACTCCACTGATGGTTAGGTTTAGCTTTGGGGTTTGGGTGCCCAGTTTATAAAATATACATTTCTCTTCACCGTATAACATCCTGTACAACTGAAAACAACTCTCTTCACAATTTAAAGCGAACAGATTTAAACTTTTTTTATTGTTGTTATATGAAGGTCTCATTAACCTCCCGAGGCCCAAGCGTGACTGCTGTGTGCATTTTCCATTTCCTTTTTTGATTTGTATCAAGTAGCACGTAACAAACATGAATTTTTTTTTTTTTAATCCTAATAATTGATGGCCACATATGTGGACAAGTTGTGAAATTTTAAATAATACCAAGCTATAGAAAGCCAGATTTGTTTAATCATATTGTTTATTTTGTTTTCAGGAGTGTTGGTTATTCATGTTTTTGAGACATTACAGACATTACATCAGAAATTAGCATAATTATTTCTGATTACAGTAATGGCCAGCATCGTCCAATCGCTGCCAACCACACTAAAATAAAATTATACATTATAAATTGTGAATCTATGTACTGATTACCATTGTCCCATGTCTGCCAAACATGTTGAGTGGTCCAAACATCATCTGCAGCCTGAAACTGAACTTTTGGTTGGATTTTAGGAGTGAATGCACTTAGCTGCATAGAGAGCTATAGGATGCCCCCTTGCTCCTTATTTAATGAATGACTTAAACCCTAGTGTTCTGTCTTTCTGCACTGGTCTCAGAACAGTTCGATATGCACCTTATTATTAACTCAATTTAAAGCCTCTGAAAGCAAATTTTCTTAGCTTTTGGATGAACCCATTGATTCTCAATGTGATAATGCACAGTAAGTACAGGATGTCTAAGGGAAAAAAAATGCTAAAGTACACATTTGTGTTTAGAAACCTGGCGTTTTGCGATAAATCGATCAAATAAAAAAAAAAAAAAAGAACATTTGCATTTTGGATGAAACTAGAGACTAATCTTTAGACTCAAACAGGTTTTAATGTAAAAATGTAATTAGGTGTCTTACCAGATGTTTTGTTGGCATTTCTACAAAAGACAAACTCCGCTGTGGTTGGCACCATATTGTTTTGCCACATGACTCCGTGAGTCCAAAGTTTAACCCTTTACTGAAGTGGTTCTCAAAGTGTGGGGCGCTCCCCGTAGGGGGGGCACGGAGATATTGCAAGGGGGGCGTGGAAGACTGACCCGTCTTCAAATCTCATTCACTTTCACACATTCAACAAAATAGTGAAAATACACATAAGAAACGATGTGCGCAATTTCTTTTCCTCTGCCTTTTCTCCTGACTTGTTTAAACTTATGCCAGGCACCGCAGCGCATCCTGTGCACGTAGCTCTCGACAGCCCAAAGCATTGATGTCAGGCACGCTCCTGTAAACAAGGTCATTCTTGGGTGCACGCCAGTTTCAAATGAGTGACGAGGTGAGTAAACACTTAAATTTCAGTCTGCTCCTCACACAACACTATCATATGGCTTCAGAAGAATTTAAATCTAAGGCACGAGTGTTATGGATGACTTTAATGGCGCTTTTTTGTGTGCTTTTGGAGCTTGGACGGCCACAAACATGATCCTCTCATCCCTCAATCTTGTGTTTCACAGATGAAAAAAGTCGTACTGGTTTTGAATGACAAGGGTGAGTAAATGATGGCAGAAATGTCTGTTTTTATTTCAATGGTAATTCAAGATTGTCAGTATAATCAATCAAGTTTAAATTATTGTACAGAGGTCCTGACCGCTACCGAAACATCGCATAGACGACACTGTCACGTGATACTTGTTACTTTTTTCAGCACTGGCTAGGATGCGACAATCACAGTCATTTATTATTACTGGATGAGGATTTAAAAAAAAAAAAAAACTTTTATTTAGACCACTGAAGCTTATTTCCATTCATAGGTAGGAATCCTTGCAATTATCAGTTTTTATTAAAAAATAACTATTCTAGAGTAAAATTGTCTCCAATGAGATATAATACTTTCTGGTAGTTAAATGCGGACGAATGGAGGATTCGTTTTTCTGAAGGGCCAAGTGCCCCCTGGAGTGAAGTGTAACTTTTCATTCAGTTTTCACTGTATTTTTAAATTAAATATTTTGGTCAAATGAAGATGAAAGAAAATGTAGTTTAATCTTTTAAAAGCATTTTTTTTTCTCAGTAAAAACACAATTATTTTCGATTAGATTATTTGGGGGGGGGTATGGGGAGGCGCAAAAGTTTTTCTTGTACAAAAAAATATTGAGAACCACTGCTTTACTGACAGCACAGAGTCTCCTGAACTGAGATCAGTCAGTTTAAATGTATTTAAATTATGCATTACATATGCGCCACAAATATCACTTGTGAAAAGAATGTTTTCATTGGGCATAATTTCCAATCAAGCTGTTATTTTACCACACTACCCAAAAAGTGTGAAGATATTATTTAATTTTATTTGGGATACATAAAATATTAGCTATGAAATAAGCCTTAGCAAGACAATAAAGCACTATACCAGCACTTGGGGCACTTGTTTTGCTGTATTGCGGGTGGTTCTGGCATAAGAGGCAGAGTTTAAGCATTGACATACAGTGGTGTAAGTGTTGAGTGAATTGGCCCCAGTGTGTCCCATTTTGATGTGGAGCATATGGTGATATTTACGCTCATCATTCTAGGGACTAGAATGAAAGGCAGTCTGCCTGCTTCGAGTTAATGGCCTTTCCCCCACTGTAAGATCCTGTTCTCATCTGTCAGGAAAATAACCATGGCAACATGTCTAAACCGGCTGTGCTGATTCACTGTGTACAGGCTGCAAGAAGGAGTTATTTCCTCCTACCAAGTCCTACTTGCAAGTTGCTACAGCATGCAATGTTTGTGTCTGCCTCTTCTCCCCTCTGACAACAAACAGACAGTCGCAGGAATGCTCTAAATCCACGGTTTTTAAACTTGGGGGCATGTCAGGAGAGGCTCAAAACAAAAGACAAATAAAAACAATAAAAATGCATTGTGAAGATAAATTAAAACTATAGCTTGATAGACCATAGTCCAGCTTAATGGACATGACAATAGTACAATGACAATATAAAAGCCAATTATTTAATTTTGCAAAAAACATGTTATAAAATGACACTTACTGTTTTCTCACACAGTATAAATATGTCTTTTTACATTCAAATAAATAGCTGTGTTTCAAGAGGGGGGTCCCTTACAAGAGGATCATCATAGTTGGGGGTCATTGCCATCAAAAAGTTTAAAAACCTTAGATATAACCTATAACCTATTACCATAAAACAACGCATACCATGATATAAGATTTTGATCATACTTCCCACTCATTGTAGAAATATACAAAAATATATATCCTGGAATTCACCTAAAATGTAAACAATTGTGGTCATCGAAAATATGAAAATTGCCTAAAACTTTTTTTTCAAAAATGTTGGGGTTGATGCAGCGTACTGTATATTTGTTTGCATACTTCAGAGTACAGTGCAGTGCCCTTTTCTGTTTCATTTAAAAAATAATATCAGTTAAATGCCAACATGCGTGCCAACACAGCACTGATTTGTTGGAAAAAGCCAAAAGCGCTTGTTAAAAATTGCCATTTTTCAATCCTAAAACACTGCCAACCTGTGGTCTAATTAAAATGCATATTTTCTGAATCGTAAGGCATTTAGGCATTCAATATCCTTCTCTGTTCTTGAGCTCCATAACCCTAAAATCACATTAATAGATGAAAAAGTAACACCATTTCTGCTGACTCTGCCTGCTTTGAAATGCAAATGCTTTAATCGGTTATATATGTAGTATGAGAAAGATCTGCACTTGCATAACCTAATTGGGTCATCTCATCCAGAACCCCAACAAGCCGATAAAATTGCCGTATAGTGTTCAGGCAGACAAGAATTGTGAAGTTGAGGAAGAGCTGTCACAAACTTCAAATAAAAGTTTACGCTGTCACATCCAGACAGCTGTCCACTGAATTATGGATGTTTCTTGACTGCAGACTTTGCATCTGCGTGCCTCAACACCATTTAAAAGATGTGCCGTGTGCAAACATTAGTTGCATTTATATTATCTGACATAATCCTTTTTACCTAGCCAAAACTCAAGTGTTAAACTAGACGGCATGTGTTTCATTCATCAGCGATGCTACCATTTTGTAACCTCATCTTTATTAAAGACCTGTTCTTAAAGGGATAGTTTTCATCAAAATGAAACACTTATGTCATTTCAAAACAGGGCTGGATCTAGGTGGTTGCTGGGGTGGGCTTTAACCAGTTTAACCAGTTTGAACCGGAACGCCATCCCGCCTCCCTATTTCCAGCCCTGATTGTATCTATCTTGGATGATCAGACAGGCACTCAGAGCTGTAGTATCTGTAAATGAAATTTATATCACTCACATCAAATACAGACCTCTAGTCCAGTAGCACTCTGGTCTCAGCAATGCCAACTCGTCATTACTGGTGGAACATTTAAAGTTGACAGGGTTCCTCTACAAACACAAAATGGTTGCTGTTTGGTTTTTATTTATTGGTCAATGATAAATAAGGATGTCTGAGATTGGGGCCTGGGTAGCTCAGCGAGTTTTGACGCTGACTACCACCCTGGAGTCGCGAGTTCGAATCCAGGACGTGCTGAGTGACTCCAGCCAGGTCTCCTAAGCAACCAAATTGGCCCGGTTGCTTGGAAGGGTAGAGTCACATGGGGTAACCTCCTCGTGGTCGAGATTAGTGGTTCTCGCTCTCAATGGGGCACGTGGTAAGTTGTGTGTGGATCGCAGAGAGTAGCATGATCCTCCACATGCAGAGTCTCCGTGGTGTCATGCACAACGACCCATGTGATAAGATGCACGGATTGTCTCAGAAGTGGAGGCAACTGAGACTTGTCCTCCGCCACCCAGAGTGAGTAACCGTGCCACCACGAGGACCTACTAAGTAGTGGGAATTGAGCATTCCAAATTGGAAGAAAAGGGGATAAATTTAATTAAAAAAAATTTTAAAAAAAGGATGTCTGAGATTAGGGGTGGGTGATGTAGACATGATAAACTGGTAGAAATTTTGTTTTGAATTATTGTCTCTATCGCGGTAATGCAAAGCTTGCCTAGACCGCGAGAAGAAATGACACTGAATCCGCTTCTGCGGCATGAAATTTCGCTTGAGCCACCGTCAAAGCAAATTCAATGACATTCATCCCCCATCCAAACACGCGCAGCTGTGTTTTGTGTGAGTGTTGCGCACGCAGTCTGAAACATGCAAGTGTGCGCGAGTATTGAAACCATCCAGTTCCCTTCATTTGTGCTCTTGTGCAGATCACACCCGTTACTCATTCTGGTTTCTCTCAGTGTCAAGTGGGTTTATAAAATGCACATCAAAACCCTTTCTAAAATACTGTTCGAATGATGTTTCATATCAGGAAACAAACCAGCAATATTTTCCTTCAGATATTTTATAGAGATTACTAAAAACACAAAGAGCCTAATTAAGTGTTTTATTTATGGATATTTTTTTTATTTATATGCTATTTTACTTTTTGCATTGCTTTGAGAAGATGTTAAGTTTCTTGAGGAAAGTTATAACAATAATTATAATAATAACAATTATAATAACAACAAAAATTATAATAATAATAATAATAATAAAAAGAAGAAGAAAATTGGTGCACATCATCAGACTCAAATGTGGCATTTATTTTTTATTTTGTTACTTTGACTATGATTTTCAAGTTCAAAATAAAGAGAAAATGATATAAGATGAAGAAGTTTTCATTTATAAAGTATTTAACTCACTGACTGGATTACTCAAAATTACACATTGCGACATGGTTTAATATATAATACAATTTTATTGATTTTTTCAGAAAAATTTAACTATATTGTGATATACACTACCGGTCAAAAGTTTTGAAACACTTGACTGAAATGTTTCTCATGATCTTAAAAATCTTTTGATCTGAAGACGTATGCTTAAATGTTTGAAATTAGTTTTGTAGACAAAAATTGTGCCACCATATTAATTTATTTCATTATAAAACTAAAATTTAATAAAACAAAAAAAAAAAGTTTTTGAAATTGATGACTTGGACCAAATAATAAAGAAAAGCAGCCAATAAGTGCCCAACATAGATGGGAACTCCTTCAATACTGTTTAAAAAGCATCCCAGGGTGATACCTCAAAAAGTTGGTTGAGAAAATGTTGTGTACATGTCTGCAAATTCTAGGCAAAGGGTGACTACTTTGAAGATGCTAAAATATAACACAGTTTTGATTTATTTTGGATTTTGTTTAGTCACAACATAATTCCCATAGTTCCATTTATGTTATTCCATAGTTTTGATGACTTTACTATTATTCTAAAATGTGAAAAATAAACAATTAAATAAAAAATAATAATTATAATAAAGAATGAGTAAGTGTTTCAAAACTTTTGACCGGTAGTGTATATCATTATCGTGATATAGGATTTTGGTCATATCGCCCACCCCTATCTGAGATCATAAAATAAAATAAATATTTTTGAAATCTAGTTTAAAATGCAAGTGCCAAGTTCATTTATATGTATACCATTTTCAATAGTTTTGACTTGATGTCAAGTAGATTTATTAATATAAGCTTTTGTTCTGACATTTATAAAACCTAAACTAACTTTGCCATGTCATAAACATTGCTTCACTGCTTTTTTAAAATAAGTTCTAATAAAATATTATGCAAAACCAATGTCAAACTACTTAATAAAATGTGTTCTTTCAATAATTTCAGCCTTTTAATTGGATTTTTTTTTTATTAGACTGTTACATCACCAACACATTTTTTTAAGCCTCACGAAATATATCAAAATGAATTTTCATTCTGAAATTGAAAACCATCTCCACTTAGCACAAAAGGATAAAATGATGTATTTTAGAGTAATGCATTAAAGTTGCTCTAAGTGATTTCAGCCATTTTGTTAACTTCTACCAGACCTAAACACTTGTTGCATCTGAATATACATACTTACCTACTATATAGTATGCCAAAAACAAGATGCCAATGGATTATTTTGTCCAAATCCTCAGTATTCATGAAACAGTAAGCAAGAAATACCTGGATGACCTACAATTTCCACCGTGATTTCAGATGTAGGGACTGAAGTAGACCTAAACCCAGCCCTCCAGAGACATGTCAGCAAACCCCAACCCGAACTCACGAGAAGTCATACGAATTCATATGAGTTGACTAAATAGTCGTATTAATTCGTACGTATTCTAGACGTGAAAATACCCAGATGTAATGTGGAAGTAAGTTAAAGTTCTGCCTGTCAGACGTTGTGTACAAGCTTATTAATTTTATGACCAATCCCCATTTCTAAACCTAACCATAGAGTAGAGTCTGTAAGGATGATCTGAAGTGTAAAGAGTATGTTTTAGAAGGAAAAGAGTGAGAGTCAGGGAGAGACTGAACTCGCACGATTTCATAAGATTTAGACAACTCATGAGAGTGTGTTGGAAAACCCCAACACAGTTTGATTGACAGGTAACGACCGTTTATGAATGGCTAAGAAATGCCAGGCCACTCCTCTGACAGGTGCGATATCTCAAGACACCTACTATATTTCATTGATAGTTTTAAAGGTAAAAGGGACATTTTTTGTGCGGTGTTCCTTTAACTTTGCACACATTTCACTATTTTGCACATCATGGCTGATAAAGCTAGATTAATTAATGCCTGTCCCTGAAAACTCCCCACATGCCTTTGAACAAGGAATAGCAGCAGTCATTGTCATTAACTCTGATGGCACAGCTGTGACAAAACTAATGATTCTTTCACAGGCTTGGGAAACAGTGGAAGTGCCTGCAGCATCACTAATTCTTTTGAAAAGCGTGTCCTCTAAAACGACAAGCATAATGGGAATACAGACAGCAGCCTTTGAAATGGAGTTCACAGACACAGAGAGTATAGGCTACGGTCGGGGGAAAGGTGTTCATTCACATAAGTAGGCCTACATTAGCAGTGAGGTAATGGAGGTGAAGAGACCATGAGACAGCATTTTACTACAATGTTTATTTGCAAGCGCAGTCCGCGCGAGGATCGTTTTGTAGCCTACCATTTATACAATTCATAGTTTGAGAACAATAGGCTGTTTATGAAATGAGTGGATTCTTTCAAAGTACAATACTAACCCTTTAAATCTACATATTATATAAGAAACGCTTCAACAAACGTTTAAGTAACCTCAAAAGTTGGATCACAGTTTGTCAGAATGCATATTTTCATCATAAATAGACGCAAAGTTGCGTAAATTGGCCTGAAGAGTAACCATGGCAACACTAAGCCGCTCCCGCGCTTTTCGTTATGATCAGTGTCGCACCTTTTATCGACATTTACATCAATATCGGAACTTAAGTTGGCCTAATATAATAATTTATCACTTTATTGTTTTAATCACACACACACACACACATATATAGCCTAACACAAAAAAAACTTTATTAACCTATTTTGTTTACAAAACAGTTGACTGCGCTTATTCCCACACTGATTAGGCTACGCATAAAATGAGATCAAATAACAAACGCAATCCATTCAACGACGCTAATGTTACGATATGACATCTCTATATAATAGTACTATATAGCCTAATAATAATAGGTTAATAATACTAGTCCAACAAGCAGCCTATACCCTAAAAATGTTAGCCTAAAAGTTGTTCCCACTGCGTAGATTGACGTCTGACAAAGGTCTAATTTCATATTTCTATGGCTGAATAAAGTTTATCGTCGGATATTTTATGAACAAATTCCACCTACTGAATCAAATCGAGAACCCTACTGTCAAAGCTACACACCAAAACTACATAT
Source organism: Myxocyprinus asiaticus (assembly GCF_019703515.2). Classification (NCBI taxonomy): domain Eukaryota; kingdom Metazoa; phylum Chordata; class Actinopteri; order Cypriniformes; family Catostomidae; genus Myxocyprinus; species Myxocyprinus asiaticus. The sequence continues at coordinate 42,685,654 of NC_059364.1, forward strand.
TGATAGCTGCAACGTGTGTTATTGTCAAGCTATAAAGGTTATAAAATCAATCCACTTAAAGAATATAGAAAACCAAGTGCAAATCGTATAGAAAACCCTTGAACGACTGCCAAAAACGTGGAGATCATGAATGAGTTCTCAGAATGTCCAAAAACTGCACAAAGCTCTGTATTAAAAGCCTCATTTGAGAATGTACTGAATTGACACTTAAATTCGGGTAAAATACAAGAATTGAGGCACTTGGATAGGTCGAAAGAAGCTACATGGGCCCTTCTTTATACAAAACCAGCTGCCTCTAATCCAAAAAAGTTTATACCACACGTCTATGTGATAGCCTATAAAATGGCCATCGGTGTTTGGCTTTATTATTTTTGCCCGTGAACATTACGTTTATTTATTCCTTAGAGAAATAATGAAGTGCGCGCTCTCGCCGCGCTGAAACCTAAACTCAGACATTGTGACGAATGAAAAATAATAATAATATCAATAATAAAATCGATTACGCCATTTCATAATCGATAAAAATTTATATATATATATATATGTGCTATTTCTTCACGACATTCTTGCTGTAATGGCATACGTATATTTCTTTCGAAACGCGTAATATCACATCCAGTCAGACATTCTGATTTAAGTTATGGGGGTTTCTTATAGCAGTCTACATTTAAGGTCGTGACACAAGCCTCTCGGTTTATTTTGATAAAACATAATAAATCATTTCGGCCACAAGGACCGACTTCTTCAACCTTTCTTTTATGTGCCATATGCAAGTTTTCCAAGTTGCTTCATAAAACGCAGAAGCATCGTCCACCACTCAAGGTCTATGGGACTTTTGCATGCATACATACCCAAAAGAAGCCCAATTCTCTGGGGAATTATAGCAATGACAGCCAGCTTATAAAACAGACTTCCAACTTACCGTGAGCTGCGGCAAGTAAACCTGCGAAAATAAACAGGATGTGCTTGAATTTCCTCATCGTGTCCGCTGTAATTCCACGCAGCGTCCCGGTGTCTTGCGTTTTATACTGAACGATCACAGTAATGCATAGAGATCCAGCTTTGGCAAGAAGATCTGACGCCTATGGCACACGGATTCGTCTATATTAGCTCTCATATCACCGAGAAGGGCCACTGCAGAGACGAGAGATGGTGGTGCTGTGACCAAAAGTGATTCCCTCGGTCCGAACGGTAGAGACAGAATGGAGCGATGAGGCAGTACGCATCTAGAGGAGGAAGGCGCTGGACTCAACCATCATGTATGATACAGGGGAATATGGATCGAGATCTATAGTCTACAGCAGCGGTCTACTAACTCGAATGGGTCCACATGCTGAATATCAACTGTCGATGAGTAAATGTCGATAGTACGAGTCAAAGCCAAGACTGCGACCTCCCTAGACCAAAATCAATTCCTGAAGGAATGTGTACAACGATTTCAAACTGGAATTTCTTCGTTTGGGAATCCATAATTACCAATAAGATCATCAAAATAATGCAGGGCTTCAAATGGTATTTAAAGAGAGTATTTTAGGATTTTAAAACTCCTATGCCATCTCCCAATAGTCAAGAAAATCCCAAAAGGAACGTCTCCAAGGGTTCCTATTGGAATTTCATCAATGGTAAACAGGGAATTTCTCATAGGATTCCAAAATAACAGAGCAATGCAGGACATCAAAGGGTATTTACATTGAATATTTTAGGATATTAAAACTCCTATGCCATCTACCTATAATCAAAAAAATCCTAAATGTGTACTTGGATCACTATTGGAATTTTATCATTTGGGAATTTCATCCATTGTAAACATGCATTTTTGTATAGGATTCCACAATAACACAAAGCAAAGATCTTGTATGACATATAGTTCCCAAAAGGACTATTATAATCATGAATAAGATGATTTAAAAAAGCAATGCATGACATCAAAAGGTATTTAAAGAAAATCTTTCAGGATTTGAAAACGCCTATTGTCAAGAAAATCCAAAGAGAATGTGTGAAGTATATAATTCATAATTTGGAATCAATCCTTACAGGGTATGCACAACTCTAATAACACAAAATATACAGTAGGTCTTTTAAAACATATATAGGGCTATTCTAATACAAAAAAGACATTGAGAGCAATACAGAACATCAAAAGTTATTTAAAGAAAATCCTTCAGGATTTTGAAACTCCTCTAGCTGCATCTGTTCAGTAGCAAGACAATATTCCATACGTAACAAGTAGAGTTATTATATTTCATAATATCCAGTAGCACCCAAAGTATCAAGTAAGAATCCAGAAAGAATTTCTGTTTATCCAGTAGGGGTTTATTTGATTTTCTGAGGAGTCCATTTGATTAATTCCATTAGGATTGGTTTCAAATGATTAAAAAATACCCAACATTCTAGATTAAGGCAAAAACACTTGCAAACTGCAACATCAACATGGTTAATAATGTAATAAGGAGCAACAGTTTTGAAGATCACAATATTAGATCCATGTAAGAGTGAGCGTGACATTTAGCGCGGTGTTTGTGGATTAATCTGATTTGATGACAACTGTTTACGCAACCCCTGTGACATGAATATTTAGCTAAATATAAATCGCAGCTTATCAGCCTTATAGCACCCCATGCATCCAAGCCATCATTACCCACACACTCATACACACACACACACACACACACTTAAGAGGCAAGAGTGCGACACACTTCATCAATAGACTGAAAATCTCTCACAAATTCACATTAAACTGTTAATAGCCGCAAAATGCGTTGGTCCGAAGGCATTTCCACTTTGAAAGCGCACACTCGGGCCGATTTAAAATGTGGCTTTGCTGCCATCTACTGAGCCTGGAAGTTGACTTCAGTACTGTTTAAACGAGTGCGTATTACAGTGGAGGTTCAAAATGCTTCTAATTTAGATTTTCTTCTTATTTATATAACATTTTAATTACAAATTATATTATCACCATAGCAATATCTATCTATCTATCTATCTATCTATCTATCTATATATCTATCTATCATCTGTTACTATACTATTAATAATTATTTTCAAAATCATTTTCATTGGTAAATAAGTGTTATTTATCCTTATTGTGCTATAATAATAACAACAGGACTGCATCATTAACATTATTCACTGATCAACATTTGATTAGTAACCTAGTAATAGTATAGAATCCTCATTTTATGTCAAAACTTTTCTTTGTTTTACATTTTTAAAAAGCTTAAAACGTTCTGTTATCTTCTAGGTTTAATTACAACAATCGCAGACTTTCAATGTGAACTTTTGGATCCCACTGTGCATCTCTCTCTTCTAAGTTTTCAATGTCACCTTCCAGCAGCTCCTTCGAATTAATTTCACCTACATTCTTAAACTGGTTTTAAATGGAGCTGTTCAGGTTGTAGTCCAAAAACACAGAAGAGAATTAACATTTTCGAGCCACATGTCCCTTTATTTACCCACTGTAAAAACCCATAGAAAGTCAACCCAGAGGGCTGAAAAGCTCAGTAGCATTATGTTTGAGTTCTTTGCCTTGTAACAATAGGGTTACCCCTTTTTTATGCTAACAGAACCCTTTTTGTTAGGTTCCATAAGAACAGGAGCCTACGAAGGAGAAAACAACCTTAAACCTCAACGCAAAGAACCCTTTTATCATAAAAGGTTTCTTTAGGTAGATATTTATGTTAAATCAGAACCTTCTTGTTTAGACCATACTTACCCAGTCTCTTTTTCTGGATTTTAATGCAATAAGATGCAGCTATAGCATTGCATTTTAAAAGGTTGATCTAGATTGACCAGTTTGATAGTGGGAGAAATTGAAAGTAAATTTGAAAAGTACATTTGTCCTGTCTGTTATAAAATTTAGTTGATTTTAAGGGTTGCTTGAACATGGAAATAATAAATGAATGTGTTTGTTGGGCTTGAGTGTCATCTGCATGTCCACTGCAGAGGGATCAGTGGCGCTGTCCATGCTGTGGTGCTGAAACAGAGCTGCCCTTGACTCTAGCAATGGAAAATAATAACGCTTGCTCCCCAGTGCCTTCTGTGAAGGACACATTTAGCACCACCTGTTCTAGATCTTTCTTTCTTTCTATTTAAATTTTTGTATTTTTTATTTTATTTTATTTATTTTTTTTGCAGAGGCCTGAGATGCTGCTTTAGTTTTGGTAAGATGAGATAAAAACAAATCTGCCTATGGCTTGTTTTGGAACCAGAATGTGCTTATTAACACAACAGTTACTTTATTCTAATTATATTAGTTTAGTCAGTGGGGCATGTCTTGCATCTCAGATAATTTTGTACTGTATGCTTATGGTTGGTTTGTTTGTGTTTGTCATTTGTGTTTGTTTGTTTTTGTTGTTGTAGATAATTAGTTCATACCAGCATCAGCAGGAATAATTTAGAACTGTGGTTCTCAACTGCTAGGTCGCAAGGAAAAGCAATGCTAAATGCAAACAATAAATTACAACTTACCATATATAGTGTAGACTTATGGTAGCAAAAGCTTCTCAACTTTTAAAAATGGAGAAGAAAACATTTTCCATATCTTTCGTAGTTAATGTCAAAGGCTGTGTTTCCATCAAACTCTGGTAATATGACTGATATTAAAATAATATTTGGTCCAGTGTTATGCTGGTAAATCACACTTCTACTGTTATTTATTCACAAAATTGCCTGTTGTTTGCCCATACATCCTATATCATGTATTAACATGATATTAACATGAGTAGTGCATATTATTGTACCCATGCAGTTCATGGTAGGATTGTCAATTGATTAACATTTTTAATCAAATTAATTACATTATATGCAAATTAATCATTTAATAGAGAAAGACAAATTATTTCAATAATTATAAATATATATATATATACTTTGGTGTAGGGTGACATGGGGTGGCAGCCGCCACCCTAAAAAATTAGCTTTGCCACCACAACTCGGATCAGTCAGTTTAAATGAATTTAAATTATGCGTTGCGTATTGCGAAGCCAAAATACAATGTCCACACATTTGTTTGCGGGGTCACATGAGGTTAATTGCATTTAACTAATTTATATAATTAATCGCACTGAATTAACTAGTTGAATCGACAGCCCTAGTTCATGGTAATATTAATAAATATAATTTTAAGGACATTTTTGTTACTTTTGTACAATAAACAATTCTGGTACTGTGTTGGGTCATACACATGATCTCAAAGGTAAAATATGGGCCCTGAAGAAAAACCAGTTGAGAACGATTGATCTAGAAAATTAAAAAAATATCCTTAACTCTAAGCCCTGGCACAAAATTCACATTATTACTCTTATTATCATATCAGATTGGCTGATTGATGATGACAGAGCTTTGCACATCGATAAGCAGCTTTGGCAAACAGCTTGAATATAATTAAAGTGTATGGCAGTTCTGATTTAATTTGGCTTAATTAGGTTCCTGTGTCTATCTCAGATGTATCGCAGATAAACCGAATTTATGCCAACTTGCAGAGTAAGCTGACATTATTACTTTGCTTATGACATTAAAGATACCATCTGTAATTGATAACAAGATGTCACTTTGAGGCAAGGACACATCTAAAAGGCTAAAAACAGAGTTCTGTCATTAAAAAAATACAAAGGTTGGGTACATCAGAGCGTTGTTTTTAATAAAAGGCATTGTGGTCATATTAATGCCTTCCGGTTTCGAAATGATGTCTGTTGCTATCCAGGTAAGTCAAGTTGCCCTTGATAACTGGATGATTTAGCTCTTTGTGTATGTGTGTGTCGCAGAGGAAGGCTCTTCTATACCTGCAACATGGGCCCAGAGGGGTAATGCCAGTATGTAGTAAAAGCTAAAGCACTGCAGCTTGCTCTTCAGCTCACCAGCATCAGTTATTTGACTCTGGGCCTTTAATGCTAATGTACTGATAAGAATGGAACTGTTTGTATCTACTCCACTCAACACAGTGTTGTCTTTTGCCTATTAAAAAAATAATCTCAAAAAGGAGAAGATGAAATGCACTCAAGAGTAGAATCCTCTGCTAAGCAGATGCTGGGACAAGTGAAATAATACAGCAGAATATTCATTCAGTCGTTACTCCATAAAATTCCGCCACAACCTGGAATTCCAATTGCATGCCAGACTGAAATGTCACCATTGACCTTTCATTGTTCTCAATGATTCTCGTTGGATTTGCATCATTGTAATACAGTAATAACATCTTTATAACATCACTTTAATACGTTTCATTTTTTTTTTTTAATCATCATAAATTAAAGGCAGTACAACAAATTATATAATGTTTAACATACTTTAGAATATAAATAATATGCCATCGTTGTTTGCAATACTATAATAATAATTATATTTTCACATTTATTTCACAATAAGAATATAAAACAAATTTTTTTTTAAATATTTTTTGTACATTACTTTATGATTTTTTTTTATGGCACTTTTTATGGTATAGAAACTGACTTTGTTGATGTTAAGTGTTAAGAGTGTATATATATACTGAACAAAAATATAAACACAACATGCAACAATTTCAGGAAATTCAGGAGTTACAGGTCATTTAAGGAAATCAGTCAATTGAAATAAATTCATTAGGCCCTAATCTAATCTAATCAATGCGTATGGAAAATTTCTGGGATCTTTTATTTCAGCTCATGAAACATGGGACCAACACTTTACACGTTGCGTTTATATTTTTGTTCAGTGTAGTTAGTTTCTACAGATAATAGACATTCAAGGAAAGTTCCTTATTCTTAATCTAGATTAATGACGTGCTAGCTTGTTGATTTGATTAAAAATACTTTCATTCTGGCTATATTTGGTGTGCAATAGCTATAATCCAAATGTGTGAAAACTGTACTCAGTCAAAACCCTAGAGGAAAAAATGTATATTGCTTATAGATGCATCTCACGAAAACCATGTCCAGGTTATATTTCACCCCAAAAACTAAAGAGAAAGAGGACCCACTTTATTTTAAGTGTCTTTAAATACAATTTACTTGTACATATGTATATATTGTTACATTGTACCTGCATTTAAAGTACCTGCATCTTTAATTTAAAACACTGATGACCTTACCCCCCAGTCTTAATATTCCTGGAGAAGCAAATGCCAATCTTGCAAGAGTTTTGCAGAACAGTATATCGGAACACAATATGTACACTGAATTAAATGCGTATTCTTTAACGTAAGTTTTTTTTTTTTTTAAATACCCATTATTTACAATGAGTCTTGTTAGATTTTCATCACTGTAATAAAGTAATAACATCTTTATAACACTGTAATAATGTTTTTTAAATCAGCATAAATGAAAGTACAACAAATTCTAACATTTTTAACACACTTTACAATTTAAATAATATGCAATAATTGTTTGCATAACTACAATAATAATTCTATTTTTTGCACTTCTTTCACAATAAGAATATTTAAAAATAAATGTTTTACTTATTTTGTATTTAATGCTATTTCTTTAATGTAATTTTATTTTTATTTAAAAAAATGTATTTGACATTTTCTTTAAATACATTTTATGCTTATTCTTAAATGTAAGTTTTTATTTACATTTTTTTAATTCCCATTATTCTCAATGATTCTTGTTAGATTTTCACTGTAATAAAGTAATAACATCTTTATAACACTGTAATACATTTTTTATTTTTAAATCAGCATAAATGAAAGGCAGTACAACAAATTCTACCATGTTTAACATACTTTAGAATTTAAATAATATGCCATGTTTTTTTGCATTACTATAATAATTCTTATATTTTTCACCTTTCTTTCACAATAAGAATACTTTAAAAAAATATATTTTGATTTTGGTGATTGATTGACACTGAATTTTAATAAAAATATGAACAACAGAGTCTCATGACAACTGTTAATAATTTGTACGAGATGGTGAAATCGTTAGGTATCGTACGATTTGGCACATATGAACAGGTATGACTTTTAGACCAACCAATCAAGAAACCGAATGTTAAATTGATACAATACAGCATCACATTTTAGCTAGCCTCCTATCCAACACTTTATTTGAAAAAAGGAAACATCTGTGAACAAATTTAGTCACTCATTCTTTATTCATGCAATACAAAAATGACTGATGTGTATCAATGACCTGTAATACGCATCCGTCGTCTCGTTCCAAACTCCGCCGCTTTCTTTCTTCCACGGTACTCAAAATTTATTTTCCTATTAAAATCATGGTTAGCTTTATGGTTTGGTTCAGAGTTAAATATAGGAAAAATCGAAAGAATGCTCATTCAAACCCCTGAAACAGAAATTTTCCAATTAAAATCATGGTAGGTTTAAGGTTTGGGTAAGGGGTTAAACATAGGAATTTGTCCACTTTTTTTTTTCAATGGGGGTAAAAGTTTACATTTTTGTATGATGCCACCTCATGAGATCAAGTTGAATATTACCCAGACATGTTCATGATCTTGTTTTGTGAGTTTCACTCATCAAGGATTGACCATACATCCAAGTACATTATGTCAGATGGTCATTGATAGATGGCTTTAAAATGACTGGGGCTCTCTAAAGTGTGAATAACAGCAAAAGATTGACCAGCATAGAATGCTGTGGTATTATGAAATATACTGTGTGCTTCTGTAAAGACTCTCTAAAATCACTTTGACACATACCGAGGACATTCGGGCTATAAATGGACTAAAGAAACTGCAAATCAGAGACATTGAAGATAATTTTTTTTTTCTTTTTTTTTTTTTTTTTTACAGTTTTCAGGACTGTGTTAATGCTATGAACTGCTTTTGAGCTACAGTGAAATGACATTTTCTTTAAAGAAATAATTACCAGACAGACTGGTCACAAAAGATGGGCAGCTATACATATCAAAATGAAACTAGAAAAAAACAACAGATTGTGGCTGTGGAGTTTAATGGTGTGCTGCTAAATAAGTCAGCAAGGATAAAATGTTTTACATTTCTGAATCAAATGTCAGTGTGATATAAAAGGTCTTCAAATGTCAAGTGGAATAACCTTGAAAAACACCAGGTGAAATATGATATATGTCTTTGTTTCTAGGAACTGTCAATCATTGCTCTTCATCTCTCTCTCACATACATAACCTTTCTCTTCCTCTTCCTCTTCTGAATGACAGGCTGTTTGCACTTTGTAGTGAAAACTGAATAGAATACTAAACATTAAGTGAACCCTCACTTAAAAGCATATTGAATTTAAAGAAATTCATGTGCAGAAATAGATTTAACTATGGCTAAGACAAAGCAGCTGCAATTATGTTTACCTAAACAACGTTGCTTATGAACAGTCAGAAGCCCATGACCTCATCATCATTAAAGCTTTCAACGTGCTATTCTCGTTTGGTGACCCCAAAATACTTTCTATTCTCACTTCAGGCAATTTGGTACAGTTACCAATGCGGAACTTGTGAGAATGTCTGTGACATAAGTTCCAATTATTTGAATAAAAGTGTTAAATATTCACCAAGAACACATCCAATAATTTTATTTTAATTAAATATATTTTTATCAAAATCAAATATGTAAATTAATATGCAGGTGTGTAAAGTACTTGAGTAATTGTACTTCATTACTATACAAGTAAATATAGGATTTCTATGGAAAGAATGCGCTCCTTAAAGTACACATTAGTGTACATTGTGTTTAGCAACGTGGCATTTCACGAGAAATCTCTCAAATTTAAAAACAAATGCTGTCTCAGATGAAAGTAGAAACTCTAATCTTTTGAATCAAACATGTTTCAATGTGAAAAATTAATTAGGCCAGATGTAGTTTTGCAGGCATTTCTCTGAGATTTATTTTTTCTCACATTATAACATAATTTCAAGGCAAATCAATATGTGTTGTCCATTTCATTATTTATTTGCCAAGTAGTAATGTAATAAGCAGGATCATGTACAGTCAACCAGTCATTGTCGCAAAATAAATCCATTCAGGGAGATACAAGACCACTCTGTCAGGGTTCTTTTTGCAATAATGACCAGCGGACTTTGATTAGCCCTTACATATAGGATCAGACTGAAAAAATAATGAATGTATTAAAAGTTCAACCAGTTTTGTGTATCACTATTACATTGGCTGGGGAAAAAAAGATTAAAATGAAATGTTTCCAGCCAAAGTGAACATTAATCATCTTAATCCTAATTTGGGAATCACCCATATGTCTTACTTATAGTTGTCTATGCATATTAAGATGAGATGGAAAACATTTTAAAAGCATTTCAACATCCAAAAGATTAGACAATACACCAACTTTAAGTATAAATTCCCTACAATTACAATCCTGCTTACATGGAGGACACTGCCCATTTGTTATCTAGGAAATAAATTACTTGACAGTATCAAGAGTAAATACACTAATATTAGTTGCTTGAGCAAAATTTCTAAAGTCCCACATGCAGAGAGATTAGACTGTCCATCAGCCTGCGTGACCACAGAGCCAAGTCTTCAAGATGCTGCATTCATGGGAAAATGTAGCACATTGAAAGTATATCCATGGCAAAGAGGCGGTGAATAGTGGATAAGGCAGCAGTTAATACCAGCAATACACGAGGTTGTGGGAAAAGAAATCTGGCACAAAAAAAAAAAAAAAAAAAATTCTGCTTACAGATCAACAACATGCTTAAAGGCTCCAGCTAAGAAATAAACGTATAGCCGTGATTGCACCAATTAGTGTACAGCATCCTTCTGTGGAACTACCATCCAGTCAGCATTGTGGATTTCTTGTGATGCATAATCAAATGACTCTTACGGGTTTGATTTAGTTTCGATGAAAGCCTAGAGCTGCCGCTGCAATGAAATCATTAAATCTTGTGTTTCCATTACCATTCATTACAACAAACTCACTTCCTTAATCCTCCAAAACAACAAGAAAAACATTTTGCATTCAAAAACCATGAAGAAGATTAGTAGGGGTGATATCTAATTAAATTGATAGTTTTCTCTAAGCGCATCAATGTTTTTTTTCTTCTCTGTAGATTTCCCACAAAGCAATCATGTGAAACTTGCAAAGCCTTTTGTAAATGTGACATCATCCATTCAATAATCTTCAGAATCTTTCTGAATCACGACACCAACCTCCTACCTATAACTACGTATCTGAACAAATAATTATTCACAAAGTTTTAGTTTGATATTAATTAAAATAAACTACTCTGGGGGGATTATTTTGTTGTTAATTTTTTATCAATAACTGGATTCATTACAAAGTACAATGTTTGTTATTTTGAATATTTATTGGGTTAAAAAGCTGTTTACAGTGCTTGCATAGCAGTATACTGTATTGATATTCCTCACACATTCTGATTAGGATTTGGCCAAACCTGATAACTGTAGCCCGAACAACATACAGACTCCCTTCAAACTTTGTTTTGCTGATAATTTCACCCTAAGATGTGCTAACTATATTTGGATTTTGTGATCTTTATAAAAGGTCAAATTTAAGTTTGATAATCTTAACTTACATTGATCACATTTTCAGCATTAAATATGTAAGAGAGTGATGACATCATCGTAAAATTAGCATACTGCATTGTGATTGGTCTTCTTTCTTCATCTATTTAACCATATAGCCATCTTTGGGCCTCTATACAAGTGCAGATGTTTCCAGCTATGAAAGCTCAATTTCACACACTGTTGTGTTCTGAAATGTTGGCGATACCTCAGTTTTCTTTTCAATCCAAAAACAAGTAGTATCAACTCTGATAAAAATACCATACCTTTATTAAAGGTGCGCTCAGTATTTTTTTCCTCATTAAAAGACATGAATTGTAATTTTGCAATATATGTAGGAAATCATGGGCACTCACATTAAAATGAAGACTCCAGTCATATCAGTAACCTTATAAAAGCTGTTTTATTCTACATGGAGAGGGTCCACACATGAGGGCTGCCATGTTAGAATCACATGACCAGCCGAATACTACTCGCTTAATCTCAGTAACCGTCCTGTTAATTGACACTTTCACTCATTGATTAAAATAATCATGGCTGACTGTGTATACTAAATTTCTACAAAAGGCATCTGGAACTGAAAACTATTGATTTTAAATTATGCTGCATCCAAGCCCAACTAGTTCACAAATCGGACTGAACGCTCGGGTCGCAACAGCTCTCGAGTCAACAGTACAATGAGTTGCTCATAACAGCTGGAGTCAATAGTACACTGAACTGAGAATCGCCTCTTTCAGATGTGTCCAACATCCTGAGAACCGATGAGCTGCTGACATTGAGCATGTGTGTGATTATGGGGCAAAATGTATTTTTCAGGTGTATTTTGCTGAACAACAGAGAGTGTAACAAATAAAACATACTGGAAATATGTTTATGACTTGATTGTATTACCGTTTTATCAATGTATGAAGATGATCCAGTCTACAGCTCGAGTCAACAGTACACTGATCCTGGGACAGCTGCTCTCAAGTCAACAGCACATCGTGTTGTTCGCAGCAGTTCTCGAGTCAACAGTGCACTGATCCGGGGACAGCAGTTCTCGAGTCAACTGTACACTGATCCGGGGACAGCAGCTCTTGAGTCAACAGTACATTGAGTCGATCACAGCAGTTTGTGAGTCACCAGTACAGTGAACTGAGAATCGCCTCATTCGGTCATAATACTGAGAACTGCTGATCAGTGAGCAGCTGATGAGAATGCGTGAACCGAGGACTTGAATGAGGGGGTGAAACGTTTCAGTCGAGAGATGTAAACAAATTTTATTATTGAGTATTGTGCATGCAGATTATATCTGATGTTTTCCACCGAACCCCTTACACTGGTGCCGAAACCCAGGAAGGAGGAGTGATTCCCGTCGCAGAGTACTCGACACTGCCGTCCACCCAGGGGAGCGCTGCTTCCATCTGACGGGGGACGGAGTAGCCCGACCACCCAGATGCAGGGAACGGCCGCCGTCCACGAGGCGAGTGGGGACGGGACTCCCTGACCGCCTGGAGTGAGGGAGCCGCTGCCGGGGGCGAAGGAGTGACCTGCCGTCCCCCGGGAACGTGGAGGAGTCGAGAGAAGACTGCCGTCCATGGGGGGGAGGAGGGAAGCGACTCCCCGACTGCCTGGAATGGTAGGGCCGCTGCCAGGGGTGGAGGAGTGTCCCCACGGGATGCCGGGAACACGGAGGGGCGTTCTGTCCGCTGGGGGTCGGAGGTCTGACTCCGGTCCGCCCGGGAGGAGCGGCTGCCGTCCACCTGAGAGGGTGGAGGAGTGATCAAGGACCACGCGACGGCGCATCAGAGAACCAGTGAGTTTCTTTTTCTCTCTCTCCTCTCTCTCTCTCTCTGTCGCTACGTGCTGGCCTTTCCCTCGCCTATTTTGTTTTGTTGTCATTGTTCTTCCCCTCCTGTCTCCTCCCAGGTCGAGGAAGGCGGGGATGACGCAAGGCACACCCCCTGGAGAGGAAGGGGGGATGTACATCATGCCGGGGGCTCCCCGGCCTGAGGCAACGCCGGGAGGAATGTAGATCCGAGGAGGGCGGGGTCGGGCTGGAATGATGCACGCCCGGTCCCCAATCAACCTGATGGGGCACGCGAGGGATAAAGGCGGCCAGGGACGACGGTTCAAGAGAGAGAGAATTGCAGGCAGCTGTACTGTGTTTTTTGGTTGTGTGTTTTTGGTTAAGTTTATTATTAAACTACTATTTAAGTTGTCAAGCCAGTTCTCGCCTCCTCCTTTCCACCGAACCCCTTACAGTCTGTGATTTGATCAGCCAGCTGTTGCAGCGCAGCATTCAAACACGTGTTTGGCGCGATATACACACTCACCAGAATAAACGAGGAAAACTCCAGCGACGAGTAGAAAGGCTTACAGTTAATAAAGAGCACTTCCAAATTAGGACAGCACATCCTCTTTAACATTGTTACATCTGTACACCAACTTTCAATGATGTAAAAGCATGTTCCACTGCCTCTCGTCTTCCCCGTTAACTCCGCGATGCGATCTGCTCTGAACAGCTGGAAGCCCGGCAGATGTAATGCGCTGTCCAGAATGGCTTCACTCAGCCAGGTTTCTGTGAAGCACAAGGCAGCAGCTGTTGAAAAGTCCTTGTTTGTGCGGGTGAGGAGATGTAGTTCGTCCATTTTGTTAGGAAGAGAGCGGAGATTCGCTAGATGAATACTCGGCAGCGCTGTTCGAAATCCACGCCAACGGAGTTTGACCAGCGCATCAGCTTGTCTCCCTCGCCTGCATCTCTTGAACAGCAGAGCTGCGCCTCCAACTAAAATGTCCAGCAAAATGTCTGACTATTCAAAAACCAAGAAAAGATTGTCTGGTACATGCTGTCGAATGTTCAGCAGTTCAACTGACTGGAAAAAGATTACTAAACACAGGACAAACAAACAAAAACAATAAAACAATAGGAGTGCTCCACACCGAGGCAGCCATCCGTGGCACCATCATAATGTATCTGAAGATGGATGTGTTGTTGAAGTGAAATGCCTACAGGGTGGCGCCAAAAGCAAGTTGTATTATTATTAAAGGATGTAATACAGTCAACAAAAATGCATATTTTATTAACCCTACGTCCAAACCCTAAACCTAACCATTAGTGTCAGTGGAGTAAAAATGTAGTTTAAGAGCAAAAATGTAACCACCAAACCGTGCTCATTATTGTGTGTTTACTTCCTGGTTTCTACAGGACCAGAACCTGTGTCTTTGAGATTACTCATGCAACGTGCTATTAGCATCACAGGCAAAAGTGGAAATGCCTGAATTGATGCAAAAATGGATAATGGCGCTTGTTAGTAATTCGGGAGAACAGGGTCTACATGGTACATTTACATTCAGAAAGAGCATGTAGACTTGTTTTGTGATCATCTTGAATTTTTAAAATTGCAGGTTGTTTCTCATCGAAACCATATGCCTTCAGAAGACTAAATGCATAAACCTTTTGTGTCAGTTAAAGTCAACAAAAGCCTTTACCATACCTTCATATGAACACTTGCTTTACCAACTTCTCTTATATTAACATCTGTTCAGTGGTTTATTGGTGTTGTTAGGTGCTGTTGGTAGGCTGTATTATTCAGTCAATCAATCTTAAATAAGGGCCATGTTCTTATGATGTGCTCTTTTTCAAGGAGAGAAAGCAAACATAAGCAACAGCTAATGAGGTCTTAATTGGGTCTTGATCATTAACTGGGAGTCAGACAGCATGTGAGGGACGGTTCATTTTAAAAGGTAGGCCTACTCATTACAATTCACTTAAAGAGAACTGAGAACACAAACTACAATCTTGCACTGGACAACATACAGAAATCAGATAAATGGCAATATACAGTACATTCACCAACCACTTTATTAGGTACACCTGTAGATTTGACATGTTGTGCATTCTGAGATGCTATTTCTTTCTGTCAACTTCAACAAATCTGGCCATTCTCTGTTGACCTCTCTCAACAAGGCATTTCTGTTAGCACAACTGCCGCTCACTGGATGTTTTTTTTTTTTGTTTGTTTGTTTTTTTTTGGCACCATTCTGAGTAAACTCTAGAGACTGTTGTGTGTGAAAATTTCAGGAGATCAGCAGTTACATACTCAAACCAGCCCGTCTGGCACCAACAATCATGCCATGGTCTTAATCACTGAGATCACATTTTTCCCCATTCTGATGGTTGATGTGAACATTAACTGAAGCTCTAGACCCATATCTGAATGATTTTATGCACTGCACTGCTGCCACATAATTGGCTGATTAGATAATCACATGAATAAGTAGGTGTACAGGTGTTCATTATAAAGTGCTCAGAGAGTGTACAATATGTTTGTATACTGTATGGTTTTCACTGAAATCAATGTCACATAGTTGTACATACAGTATATGCAACACTTATTTCAAAATACTTCAAAAAGAAGTGTTTCATATTAACATATATTTTCCCAAATACTAGTGGAATTAGAATATGTACATATATGATCAAATCAGTGGTGATTGCTTTAAGGCAACACAGTAATCACGACTTCCTCCAAACATTTCCTAAATGAAATGTGGCCATGACTAGTTTAAAATATATGCACAAATCTATGTATGAATTACATATTACTCTTTGTGCATTTCAAAATCTTTGTGAAAAAAAGTGTCAAATATGACACTTCACTGTTGCACTGTTCGTAAATAACGCATTCTGACTTTGTCTACATGAATATGTCCGTAGAAGTCAGTGGTTACAAGGCAATGGGAGTCTATGGCAGATAGCGGTACCAAATCAAGGTGCAAAAGATGGATGTTCATTGGACGAGAGGCTCAAAATGGGTCCCGTCTTTTGGGAACAGTGCTTCACCAGTCTGTGCTTCACGACTTTTGATAAGCACCAGCCATGTTCATATATAGTCATATATCAGATTTTTGCATGGGATTCTACATCCATGGAAATCTACAAGGAAAGAGTTTAGAGCTATGGCTATTGATTTAATGTGTTTTTAGTGTGTTTAGTGCAAATAATCATATAAAATATAACGTTAAAAAAAGTAACACAATTAACCATGCCCTCGAATCGTATGTAAATTCTGTAATGCAGAATATTCCTACCATTGCAGCAATTTAAGCTTGATGTACCACCTTGATTTTTTGCGAATCTGTGGCAGTAGTGGGCAATCAGTTAAAGTCCTGTACAGGCAACTCATGCTCACAGTGAGTGCGGTTGGGCGAGGTGCATTATCTATGGAAATAACAATAAGGGTTGAGGGCATGATTAAATGCATACATTTATTATAATTAATTGTATTGACGTGTTATATCAACAGCCCATGTGTAAACTGACTATTTATCTTGATTTAAACAAAGAAAATTGACATTGAACCTGAAAATCAGTTATTACAGAGCACTCGCCAACGTGGTAAATCAGGGGCTTCTTGAAAAACGTATTTTGCATTATATAGGTTTGGATTATCATCCCACACCACACTTATATTTTATTAACTGTAATGAAAGATTGGATCAGACATCTAATTCACACCCAGACCATTGTTTCCGCCATCAAAGAGCTTCACTGACTGAAACAATTTCATAAACATTCTGCCAGTTGAAAGTTTGCAGCATACAAAGATCTGTATTACAACTGAATAAGGCATTCTAGGAGAAGCAATACTGATAAAATATAAAGCCCATCATAGTCATTTTAGGTTCTATAATAACCTTTAGTTTGGATTGGATTAGATTTAAAAGTTTCAGTGTCTCTCTTCACTGGTTGATATAGAGAGGGTGTACATGACTAATTAGGACTTTTACATAGAACAGGGGATTTTAGAAACTTGGGACGGTAATTGAATGTGTGAGTGCCACCTTGCAGGAGAAAACACGTCACATTTAAATCTCACTGTGACCATTTTAGATTCAGCTGTTACTCATTGGTGCTGGAGCTGCAGTGGAACTGAAGTAGTACAAGCAAAAACACTGTTCAACCTGAAAATTAAAGTTTTTCAAGACAAACTTTGATGTTGGCCTCACAAAGCTTTGTCTGAAAGTTTAAAAAAAGCTTTAAAAAAAAGCTTTGAAGTTTAAAAGCAAAGGTTTGACAGACAGACAGGCAGAGAGACAGGCAGAAAGACAGAGCGAGATACAATAGATAGACAGACAGGTGTTGCGCTTAGCTGTATTTAGGGGCACAGTCGGTGTTCAGGTTAATACAACTGGTAATGTATCACAACAGAGCATGCATGCATTAAAAATTCTTCATACATGACAAAGGACGTCTTCTCTGATAAACCTTTTTCAAATGATTATTTCTTAAATTAACCTTACAGGCAGCACCAGACTACATCAGTCCTGACAGATCTCCTTAAGCCACTAATAAACTAATAATATATTGATGACATTTTATACTTCCATTTGCCATTAACAACCATATACTGTATGTATGACTAATTCTTAACAGATTAGTTGCTAGTTTATCAACATTTAAATATATCAAATCAAACTTTCATTGTATTATAATCATCATTTTGCATTCCTCACGCTATGGATGCGCGCTCTTTGTGATGATGTGTTGGCCGTGAGAAATGCAAAATGATGATTTTAATACAATGATTTTTTTGGAACGTTCTTTGCCACAGATTTTGCATAACTGTCATAGACATGATACTTGACACATTTCTAGCGGTTGACATACTGTATCTACTGGTCTATTACACATTGACGCAGAGCCATGCAGCTGCTTGATGGTCTCGTTATAATGCATCAACAAGGTATGCCCTTTTAAGTGGTTGTTGCAGTGCGTGGTTATGATGTTATAGAATTTTCACGACCATTGAAGATCTAAGACAAAGATACATATACATGCACTTGTCAATGCGACAACCAGCACGCCTGCGTTTGAAGCTGAATACTGTCAGTTTGGTGAGCATCATCCTCACGCAGTTGTGCAAAGAGGCTCTTCTTGGTAGAGTGACATTTCATGAATTTGTTTTGTTTTTTTTGTTTTTTTTAAATTTTGCTTATCACGTTGAGTTAGCCGAGGACGCTGGCATGCTGTTTACCGTTATCACGCATTTTATGGATTCACACATTTTAATTGGACTTGCTATCTTTCTCAGAATCTTGTGTGTGAGTGCGGGATTAATCTGTCAGTATTCAAAACATTCTCCGTAATTTTGTCACATAAAAAATTAGCAAGAAACTCTGCTTAAACCATATTCATGTGTATATCTCTCCCTCGGTCTCTGCGTGCGCATGAAAGAGAGGGAGGGAGAGGACAATGCTCGCAGCCATGTGAGAGAGTGAAAAAAGGCACTTTTAATGCAAAAATATCTAACATGCCTCTTTTAAAAGTATTTAGTATATGAGGGAAGATACATTAGGGAGTTTTAATTCTGATGGTAGGCTGCAATAATAAGTTCATAACTTTGGGTATTAGATCGGCTGTTACTTGCCAAATAATGTTTTGCATTTGATAGGCAGTCATTTTCACCCGCAAATGGATGGGATCTGACTGTTACCTCTATTGGGAATGCTGATCATTAAATAAAGTCTTACATTTAGATCTGTTCCTCACACAAGCCACAAGGCATCAGAAGACCTGGAATACAAGGCATGAATGGAGGATTACTTCTATCAGCATATTTATGGTGTTTTTGATCCGTATTTTGGACATTCTGAAAACTCCCTTAAGGGCTTTTCAAACTTGAAAATATTCATCCGGGGTCATTCTAACAGAATCCTGGGTTGTCCTGTTTCATGTTTCACACTGTTCATTCTTTACCTCAGGTTAATAAGTTATCCTGGGTATTCATGTTCCGATGTTTCCCCCTGTACATTCATAATTTAATTTAAGGACTAAACCTATAAAAACCTGTTAATTCGACTTGAAATATCATTAGCAAGCAAGCGGCGTGATAAAACAATCGCTCCAGCTAATACAGTGTCCCTTATAAAACAGCACCTTTGGGGGCCTGGGTAGCTCAATGAGTATTGACGCTGCTTACTACCCCTTGAGTTGCGAGATCGAATCCAGGGCGTGCTGAGTGTCTCCAGCCAGGTCTCCTAAGCAAACAAATTGGCCCGGTTGCTAGGGAGGGTAGAGTCACATGGGGTAACCTCCTTGTGGTCACGATTAGGGGTTCTTGCTCTCAGTGGGGCGTGTGGTAAGTTGTGCGTGGATCACGGAGATTAGCATGAGCCTCAACATGCTGTGAGTCTGTATGGTGTCATGCACAACGAGCCACGAGATAAGATGCACTGATTGACAGTCT
Source organism: Myxocyprinus asiaticus (assembly GCF_019703515.2). Taxonomy (NCBI): domain Eukaryota; kingdom Metazoa; phylum Chordata; class Actinopteri; order Cypriniformes; family Catostomidae; genus Myxocyprinus; species Myxocyprinus asiaticus. The sequence goes on from NC_059364.1 coordinate 42,705,330, forward strand.
CAGAAGCAGAGGCAACTGAGACTTGTCTTCCGCCACACGGATTGAGGTGAGTAACCGCGCCACCGCGAGGACCTACTAAGTAGTGGGAATTGGGCATTCCAAATTTGGAGAAAAGGGGATAAAAAATAAAAATAAAACTTCCTTTTACAAGAAAGACAAAAACAGCAAAAAATGATTTGTGTGTTGTAAGGGGGTTCGAGGGAAAGGAGGAGGCGAGAACCAGTTTGACAGCTTAAATAATAATTTAATGAACAACTTGAACAAAAACACACAACCATAAACACGCACACAGTACAGCTGCCTGTAATTCTCTCTCTCTCTAACCGGGGAGCCCCCGGCATGACGTACATCCCCCCTTCCTCTCCGGGGGGGCGTGCCTTGTGCCCCGACTGCCGGCGGGTCATCCCCACCTTCCTCGACCTGGGAGGAGACAGGAGGGGAAAAACATCAACAAAAAAAACAAAATAAGCTAGGGAAAGGCCAACACGGAGCGACAGAGAGAGAGAGAGGAGAGAGAGAAAAAGAAACTCACTCACCGGTTCTCTGATGTGCCATCGCGTGGTCCTCGATCACTCCTCCACCCTCTCATGTGGACGGCAGCCGCTCCTCCCCGGGCAGACCAGAGTCAGACCTCCGACCCCCAGCGGACAGAACGCCCCTCCGCGTTCCCAGCGTCCCGTGGGGACACTCCTCCGCCCCTGGCAGTGGCCCTACCACTCCAGGCGGTCGGGGAGTCGCTTCCCTCCTCCCCCCGCGGACGGCGGTCTTCTCTCGACCCTTCCGCGTTCCCGGTGGATGGCAGGGCACTCCTCCGCCCCCGGCAGCGGCTCCCTCGCTCCAGGCGGTCGGGGAGTCCAGTCCCCACTCGCCTCGCGGACGGCAGCCGTTCCCCGCGTCCGGGTGGTTGGGTTACTCCATCCCCCGTCCGATGGCAGCGGCGCTCCCCTGGGTGGACGGTAGTGTCGAGGACTCTGCGACTGGAATCCCTCCTCCTTCCCAGGTTTCGGCACCAGTGTAAGGGGGTTCGAGGGAAAGGAGGAGGTGAGAACCGGTTTGACAACTTAAATAATAATTTAATGAACAACTTAAACAAAAACACACAACCATAAACACAATGTGCAGAGTCTGCACACTGTAATTCTCTCTCTCGTCCCCGGCCGCCTTTATCCCTCGTGCGTCCCATCAGGCTGATTGGGGACCGGGCGTGCGTCATTCCAGCCTGGCCTCGCCCTCCTCGGCTCTACATGTGTGTAATGCCAGAACTGCTCATATTAAAGAGTAACGCTTAAAACAGAATTCATCACCCTGTTAAACACCTGTTACAGTGTTACATCTCTCATCTCCATCATCTGACATTGGCTATACAGGTATTTTCTCTGCCTTGTGAATTAGTCAAGTTTAATACAGCACATGACGGCATTATGTCTTGCTGGTAAACAAGTGACTAAAGAGAAGGGCCATAATGTAGGCTGTAAATCTTTCAATCTGAATAAATCTAAATGGTGAGAATTGAGAAAATTGCTCCCTTTGAGATGTAGGTGAGGTTGTTTCTCATGCTGTAAAACAGTTTTGGGATAATTTAGAACACAGTGAACAAACAGAGTGCTTGATGAAGTGGATATCTACAATAATTTGAAATAAAAGGCAAATTTTTGAGAAGTAACTTTAAAAAACTTCAACTAGTGTTGTGTCACATAAACAAGTATTTTAGAAATGCTTTGTAGCAAATAGTTACATGAATATCAATATACATACTGAAGAAGACCTAAATGCCTCTCTTAATGTGACCAGAATTGAATGCTTTTGGTGCATTCCCCCGGACCCCCCTAGACAAAGCAACATGATCACATGGGAAGTCGGCATGTTGTTTCCGAAAGTTCTGTTACCCTAGCATCGGCAACAGTATGCCGATTCACTGACATGCCCTATCTCCCATCGGACATATTTGGAACGGCTCATCAACAATTACTTTCCCTCATGGCTCGACTGGTAGCGCATTGTGTCAGTTGCATGGGAGACCACAGTTCAATCCCCAATCAAACGAGGAAGTAGTCATGTTTGTATAAACAATCATGAGCATGATAAGGAAGTTGCATTTTTGTCCCTAACATTGCACTTTGTCTCTACTAATGGTTAAGGTTGATTTGGGTTTTGGTTGGGGAGTAGGTTAAATAAAAGATGCATTTCTCTTTATTGTTTTACACCCTGTGCAGCTGAAAACAATTATTTTTACAACCGGCTTCTGGCAAACTCTCCTGGATATAAATGGATGTCACACTTGTTTATATGTTCTGAAACACTCACCATTTTAGCCTCTGGATGCAGTGTTTTCAAATTCGATCAATGTATACCGATTCCGGCTAAAGAAAAATCAGCACACACTTGCCAATTTTTATGTGAGATCAGGCTGGACAATAAGGCTACACTTCTTTACTTGATCAGGTTTCTTTGGCCCCATTTCCACATGGTATTAAGATGCATTTCGGGTGATCCGATCACATGTGGTCAGCCCTACATACAGGTCTAAACAGGGTCTAAACTGTTTTGTGATCGGATCACAAAAACCACATACAAATGTGGTCAAAAACACGTGACCACATCACATTTGAGGTGTAAATACTAATCAGTTCTGTATGCGTCTCGGCAGCAGTGAAGCGCCACCCCTCATCTCTCAGTCAACTGCTGCACTTAAACAAGTGTTTAAACTTTGCCGTTTACGACAGTGTAACACTTCTCAATGAAAGGAGGTGAGAAGCAGATTTCCTGGTTCAGGTAGGCGTTTTATTCTCTTCACTGCAGCAGATACACTCTTTCAGGTTTTCAATCCATTCAATAATTCACTCTCAAAAATAAACAAACTTCTTCACAAAACACTCAATAGCTTCAACATGAAATGGAAACAGTTTGACAATGCTGCACATTTGTTTCTCTCTCTCTCGTCTGAGAGCGGTGTGGCTCTTTTTATGCCGCTCTCCCCGTGCTCACTGAAATTAGAGACAGGTGTTAAACATAATTTAGCTCAGTGTAAGCGCCCTTACCGCTTTCTCTCTCTCCAGAGAGATGCAAGACCACGCCCCCGCTGCCACAGATGGCTTTAAAAGGAAATAAATGTCCAATCAAATTTAAAAAAGCGGATACATACACAATCACAAGAGCTTCACGGATCTTCTTTAGTGTGTCAACACAGATGACAAGCACGAACACCTAAAGCTCCTTTAATACAGGTAATCCACTAAAATAACAGATAATTCTGCTTGACATGTGGCATTTGTGCTTAGATTACATTTCAACCGTATCTGAGAGAAATAGCGCAACATTTCGTTACATTTTATTATCATGCAGTAACACACTGACATAGAGATTGATGAATGCCATCATGAAACAGAGACCATCCCCTCCAAATCTGAACACAGGTGGTTACAGGAGACACATTTAAGAGACAAAGTGTAAACAGTGATGTGTCTCACCTGACCACATGTGATCGGATCACTCGAAACGCATCGCAATACCAGGTGGAAACGGGGCCTGAGCGTACCAGAGATGAAATCCTGCAGGCGGCTCAGATAACATGTACAGTTGAAGTCAGAAGTTTATATACACCTTAGCAAAAAACGTTTAAACTCAGTTTTTCACATTTCCTGACATTTAATCATAGAAAACGTCATGGTTACTTGTGAAACCTCCGTTCCCTGATGGAGGGAATGAGACGTTGTGTCGATGTAGTGACACTAGGGGTCACTCTTGGGAGCCCGAGACACCTCTGGTCTTTGATAAAAGGCCAATGAAAATTGGCGAGTGGTATTTGCATGCCACTCCCCCGGACATACGGGTATAAAAGGAGCTGGTATGCAACCACTCATTCAGGTTTTATGCTGAGGAGCCGATATAAGGTCCGGCCATTTCAGTGGGTAGTTCAGCGTTGTGGCAGGAGGGACACAACATCTCGTTCCCTCCATCAGGGAATGGAGGTTACACAAGTAACCATGATGTTCCCTATCTGTCACTCACTTGACGTTGCGTCGATGTAGTGACACTAGGGGTCCCTATACGAAACACCACAACTGGCTGAACTGTGTTACGTGAACTGGCGGTATGTGGCGGGCAGACCACTGTGTGCCTCAAAGCCAGCACACCAGGTCGACACGTAACCTCCCCCAACATAGTTATGAGTGTCGAATGGCCCTTTGGGGGCAAGTCGACTAGGCTAACCCAGTCGTGGCCTCTTTTCCCCTTCTTTTTTTCCACTCCCTAAAAAAGAAGGGGGATTATCCAACTGGGCCGCCAGGTCTAGTCGGGGGGTGTACCTCCCAAGGGGAAGACACCGCGGAGACCACATCTCGCCCAAAGAGAGGGGGGGATATTTAAGTGGAACAATACGTCACATGGTCTTTCTGACCATGTGGAGAGTCTTCAAGGTAGATCCTACCCAATGGGGGAGGAGTTACTACAAACATGGAGACGGGCCGAGGGGCTCTGCCCAAGGAAGACGCAGTTTGCCAACAGGGAAACGAATTAGCAGAAGATATATAATCACATGGGGTTAGCCTTACAGGGAACCGCCACATGCGGAGCACCTACCCCAGAACAGGGCTCTTAGCGCGTGTACTGGGCTGGCAGCGAATCTCTCCGAAAACTCGACTGCCACAGGGCTCGGAGGAAGTCAACCAGGGAACAAAGTTTGTGAACACTACTGGGAATTAATGGTGCATGTCTTCAGATCCAAGGGAGGTGGAAAGCACTATGTGCAAGTGATACACCCAGCCAGCTATCCCGGGCTTATCCGCTTGTGTTGCATGCCACTACCTGGGACGCCCCCTGTAGGGCTACAAGCCCATTCTACCAGGGGTGTAGTGGCTCCTTGGGCCCTGGCCAGGGGTGCCTCTCTAACAGACATTTGCAGAGCAGTGGGCTGGGCAACACCCAACACCTGTGCAAGGTTCTACAACCTCCAGGTGGACATATTCCATAGTTATGGTGTCAATGAGCCAGTGGGTGATCCTCTGCTTGGAGACAGTGCTTCCTTTCCGCTGTGCACCAAAGCAGACAAAGAGCTGCTCAGAGATTCTAAAGCTCTGCGTGCAATCCAAATAGATGTGTAAAGCACGCACCACACACAGCGACAACAGGGCTGTGTCTGCCTCCTCCTGGGGCAGCACTTGCAGGTTCATCACCTGGTCCCTAAGGGGTGGTGGGAACCTTGGGCACATAGCCCAGTCAAGGTCTCAGGATCACGTGAGAGTAACCCGGACCGAACTCCAGGCATGTTTTGCTGACAGAGAACGCTTGCAGGTCACCTACCCTCTTGATGGAAGTGAGCGCAGTCAGGAGGGCAGTCTTCAAGAAGAGTGCCTTAAGCTCGGCTGACTGCAAAGGCTCAAAGGGGGCTCTCTGTAGACCCTGAAGAACTACAAAGAGGTCCGATGAGGGAACGAGGTGCAGTCTGGAGGAATTCAGCCTCCTGGCGCCTCTTAGAAACCTGATGATCAGGTCGTGCTTCCCTAAGGACTTACCCCTGCGTCATGGTGTGCTGCTATGGCAGCAACGTACACCTTCAAGGTGGAAGGGGACAGCCTCCCTTCCAACCTCTCCTGCAGGAAGGAAAGCACTGATCTGACTGCGCATCTCTGGGGGTCTTCCCGATGGAAAGAACACCACTTAGCGAACAGACGCCACTTAAAGGCATACAGGCGCCTTGTAGAGGAGGCCCTAGCCTGAGTGATCATGTCTACCACCACAGGTCCTGTCCAGGGGACAGACAAGGAGATTCCAGAGGTCTGGGCGCGGGTGACAGATGGTGCCCCGTCCCTAAGAAAGAAGATCCTTCCTCAGGGGAATTCACCGGGGGGGACTGTCAAGAGGAGCATGAGGTCAGAGAACCACGCCTGGGCGGGCCAGTAGGGTGCTACCAGGATGACCTGCTCCTCGTCCTCTCTGACCTTGCACAGGGTCTGTGCAAGTAGGCTCACTGGGGGAAACGCATATTTGCGCATGCCAGGGGGCCAGCTGTGTGCCAGCGCATTTATGCCGAGGGGGTCTCGGTCAGGGTGTACCAGAGCGGGCAGTGGGGAGGATTCTTGGGAAGCGAACAGGTGCACCTGTGCCTGTCGAATCAACTCCAAGTCAGCTGGACTACCTGAGGGTGGAGTCTCCACTCTCCCCTGAGGTTAACCTGTCATGACAGCATGTCCGCTGTAGTGTTGAGGTTGCCCGGGATGTGAGTGGCTTGTAGCAACTTAAAGTGCTGCTGACTCCAGAGGAGGAGACGGCGGGCGAGTTGTGACACAACGAGAGTGCAGACCGCCTTTGCGGTTGACATATGCTACCATTGTCATGCTGTTTGTCTGAACTAACATGTGCTTGGCCTGGATCAACGGCTGAAACCTCCACAGGGTGAGCAGAATTGCCAACAACTTGAGGCAGTTGATGTGCCAATGCAGTCGCGGACCCGTCCAGAGGCCGCGTGACCATAACATGCCTGGATACCAGTTCTAGAGGAACGCCTGCCCGTAGAAACGAATGGTCGGTCCAAGGGCTGAAAAGACGGTGACAGACCGGTGTGATGACCACATGACGTGTCCTGTGGTGCCATGCCCATCTCGGGATTCGAGTCTGGAGCCAGTGCTGAAGCGGCCTCATATGCATCAACCCGAGCGGGGTGGCCACCGCCGAGGATGCCATATTCCCCAGAAGCCTCTGAAAAAGTTTCAGTAGAACCGCTGTTTTCTGTTTGAACGCCTTCAAACAGGCCAGCACTGACTGGGTGCGCTCGTTCGTAAGGCGTGCCGTCAAGGAGACTGAGTCCAACTCCAAACCGAGAAAAGAGATGCTCTGAACCGGGAGGAGCTTGCTCTTTTCCCAGTTGACCCGAAGCCCTAGTCGGCTGAGGTGTGAGAGCACCAGGTCCCTGTGTGCGCACAACATGTCCCAAGAATGAGCTAGGATTAGCCAGTCATCGAGATAGTTGAGAATGCGAATGCCCACCTCCCTTAACGGGAGCTGGTGCAATCACTGCAGGGGGATGCCCTTGGCAATGAGTAGACGGGGTGCGGGATCTTGAGCTGCGCAGAGGCAGGATATGCCGGCTAGCATCCGTTTACTGCTCCACCATCGAGAACTGCTGGGCTAAGTCCTCGACGGTGTCACCGAATAGGCCCACCTGGGAAATGGGGGCAGCAAGGAACCGTGTCTTGTCGGCCTCACCTATCTCGACCAGGTTGAGCCAAAGGTGGCGCTCCTGGACCACTAGGGTGGCCATCATCCACCCGAGAGACTGCGCCATGACCTCCGTCGCTCGGAGAGCGAGGTCGGTCGCCGAGCGCAGTTCCTGCATCAATCCCGGGGCGGAACTACCCACGTGCAGTTCCTTTAGCGCCTTGGCGGCTTGCAGGAGAGTCATGGCTTGCAGGGCAGAGGTGGCTTGTCCAGCGGCACCGTAGGCCTTGGCCGTCAGAGACGACGTAAACCTACAGGCCTTGGACAGGGGCTTTGGGCACCTGCACCAGGTGGCGGGGGATTGCCGGATAACCCTTTGGTCCCCAAATCGCCCCCAGTGCTAGCCGCGCTGGCCTCATACCCGTGGGTAAAAGGACCGACACGGGGAGCCTCTGGGGTGGCTTGCTTTCTACGAAGGCGAGCCGCGACCGCAACGTTGCCATGGACATGTCCTCGCAATGAGAACATGACCATCCGCGAATGCTGTCTCCGCGTGAGCAGTGCCCAGACACGAAAGACAGTGATCGTGACCATCAGAAGGCGAGAGATAACGAGCGCAACCAGGAATAACATACACAATCGGAAAAGCATCTTTAGAAAGACGTGTCTTTAAAAAGACGTTCCGTGTGTGCCGCTCTTTTAGAGAAATATACTCTTTTATTTCTGCCGAAGTGCCCAGGGGCATTCTCTGCAGTGCACCAGTGCAGAGGGGGGAGAAGCCACTAAAATGCGCCATCAGATCCAGCATAGGTGAATGAACAGTCGTGGGAATTCAGCTCAGTGAGCATGACCATTCAGCTCTGAAGAGAAAATCTGAATGAGTGGTTGCATACCAGCTGTTTTTATACCCGTATGTCCGGGGGAGTGGCATGCAAATACCACTCGCCAATTTTCATTGGCCTTTTATCAAAGACCAGAGGTGTCTCGGGCTCCCAAGAGTGACCCCTAGTGTCACTACTTCGACACAACATCGAGTGAGTGACAGATAGGGAACATTCCATGTCTTAGGCCAGTTAGGATCACTACTTTATTTTAAGAATGTAATTGTCAGAATAAATATAGAGAGAAAGATTTATTTCATCTTTTATTTCTTTCATCACATTCCCAGTGGGTCAGAAGTTAAAATTGTTTAACTTGGGTCAAACGTTTTGGGTAGCCTTCCACAAGCTTCTCACAATAAGTTGCTGGAATTTTGGCCCATTCCTCCAGACAGAACTGCTGTAACTGTGTCAGGTTTGTATGCCTCCTTGCTCACACATGCTTTTTCAGTTCTGCCCACAAATTTTCTATTGGACTGAGGTCAGGGCTTTGTGATGGTCACTCCAATACCTTGACTTTGATGTAACCATTTTGCCACAAATCTGGAGGTATGTTTGGGGTCACTGTCCATTTGGAAGACCCATTTGCGACCGAGCTTTAACTTCATGGCTGATGTCTTGAGATGTTGCTTCAATATATCCACATCAATTTCCTTCCACATGATGCTGTATATTTTGTGAAGTGCACCAGTCCCTCCTGCAGCAAAGCATCCCCACAACATGATGCTGCCACCCCCATGCTTCACGGTTGGGATGGTGTTCTTCGGCTTGCAAGCCTCACCCTTTTTCCTCCAAACATTACAATGGTCATTATGGCCAAAAAGTTCAATTTTTGTTTCATCTGATCAGAGGACATTTTTCCAAAAAGTAAGATCTTTGTCACCATGTGCACTTGCAAACTGTAGTCTGGCTTTTTTATGGTGGTTTTGCAGCATTGGCTTCTTCCTTGCTGAGCAGCCTTTCAGGTTATTTCTATATAGGACTCGTTTTACTGTGTATATATATACTTGTCTACCTGTTTCCTCCAGCATCTTCACAAGATCCTTTGCTGTTGTTCTGGGATTGGTTTGCACTTTTCGCACCAAACTACGTTCATCTCAAGGAGACAGAATGCACCTCCTTCCTAAGCGGTATGATGGCTGTGTGGTCCCATGGTGTTTATACTTGTGAATCTGTATATACGGTGTATATATAGATGAACGTGGTACCTTCTGGTCTTTGGAAATTGCTCCCAAGGATGAACCAGACTTGTGGAGGTCCACAATTCTTTTTCTGAGGTCTTGGCTGATTTCTTTTGATTTTCCCATGATGTCAAGCAAAAAGGCACTGAGTTTGAAGGTTGACCTTAAAATACATCCACAGGTACACCTCCAATTGACTCCAATTAACCAATAAGCCTAATTGGCGAATTGCCTAAAGGCTTGACATCATTTTCTGGAATTATCCAAGCTGCTTAAAGGCACAGTTAACTTAGTATATTTAAACTTCTGACCCACTGGAATTGTGATATAGTCAATTAAAAGTGAAACAATCTGTCTGTAAACAACTGTTGGAAAAATTACTTGTGTCATGCACAAAGTAGATGTCCTAAATGACTTTCCAAAACTATAGTGGTTAAAAAAGGAGTTTTAATGACTTCAACCTAAGTGTATGTAAACTTCTGACTTCAATTGTATATGCAAAGTAAGAAATTTATGTAACAGACAGCAAATTCATGAAAATTTACTTAGAAGTATGCACTGATAACATGCTTTCGTAATTGAACACAAAATTGAAAAAACATGCAGGTAGCCCACTTATTTTATCATTATACCTTGGCATGAAAATTTGGCAATACTACTTTGACACATATGATGGCACCCCTGCCCAGGATTCCATTTACCTGGGGTTTACAATGACCCAGGATGAATGTTTTCAAGTGTGAAAAGCCCTTTAGTGTCCCATAGCAAACAAAATAAAACTGAAATAATAAAACAATGAGTAAAGTTTGTACAATAACAGTATGTTGGTTTTGTCAAGCCCAATTTTTTATTATAATTATTATTTCAAATGAACAACTTTTTTTTCAAGATTTCTATTCAATCTTCTATCTAGTTGCAAGCACATCCTGCTCTGTTGGAAGTAAATGACATGACAAGATTGGCCACAATTTGCACATCAATTTACCTGGCGGCAACCAGCCTCTAATTATTCTGCCCAGCAAAATACCTGTGGAATGTGTAGCTCTTGGCAAATCAATTTCAATTCATGCCAGCTCAACTGAGGCCCCTTCATCCCTTTAGCTAATAGTTTCTTCCTTTGAGATCCTCTGGTTTCTCAATATCGATTCCCCTTTCTGATCTCTTTCTGATTGCACTAACAGAGCCTGTCTTTTCATTGCACGCATTCATTGTGGCTCTGAGTATTTTACACAGTCTGTCAGTCACATTGAGCAGGTTTTAGCCAGGCCAAGCCATGTTCCCAAATAGTTTTGTTGTCGTGCAGCAGAGGTTAATTATTACATTATTGGTTTGTAATCTCTCTCAACTATTGATAGGAGAGCAGCTGCCAATAGACCGAAGGAAAGTTGGCAAAAGGATGTCATGTGTCTGATCCTCATTTGCATTAAAACGCAGTCGCTTAAAATTCTCTGGTTGCTTTAAGATAGTCAAGATGGATTTCAACAGAGTATTTGTCAATTTTGTTACAAGGGACTATGTCTTAAGAGTGAGAGAATGCACAATTGCTATGACAACTCATTATGACAAATTATTATGACAGAGCAAAAATTTAATTAATCCTCTGATGCATGAATTACTAAATTGCAAGGGGAAAAATATCTCATTGTTTCTATTTATTTCAAAACAAGAATACAATCATTGCTAATCTTTGTAATGACCTATTTTGAGAGAGTTGCACATCTGTTCACTGCTATAAAAGAAAGTAGTAGTAGTTATTCAAGTGATACTTTTTTAAATGTAAGCAGAAATAAAAACACAATGACATATAAAGAGTTTATATAGAACAGAGAATTATGAGTAAGGGTCAAAGGTAATCACTCATATGTTTTGGACATAACATCACACCCTGAAAGGGTTCTAAAAAAAAAAACACAAAAATACATGTGGCCTCATGCTTGCGGTGCTTAATTTCAACATATAAACAAATAACAAGTCATTTATTAAGGCTATTAAGTGTCAACACATATACAGGTAATTATACACATAGATGTATTTTGATTGATAAATGTCATTTGATGAATATTGTATAAGAGGAAAATGTAGGCAAGCACATAATGAACAGAATAAGTGATTCAGGTACATAAAATGAACCACTGGAAAAAAAATTAACTACTGCAGGAACTGTACCCGGCTGAGGTCATGCAGCCATGCTGAGAGCTGTACTTTTGGTAATTTTCACATTTATTCTTGGGAGTTCACACGTCAATATACTCCACTGTGCCCTTGTGGAAACAGGAACACCTTCATAAAATGTAACACTTAAAATAAGCATACTCCATGACCATAACTATATACTGTGCTACACGCAGTGACACACAGGTGAAGATTCTAATTGAGTGCGTATTTTCAAGTTTCGTAAAAAACTAAAGAACAAGCCACATAAGGTTGCGCAACACACATTTTCAATAAATAGTTGCATTTATTAATATTAACAAACAGAATAAACAATTCTTACACCAAGTAATATGCATAGTTCATTAGGCTGTTTATGCTTGTCAAGTAACATAGCAACTTTGTGCATTAATATAAAATGTGGGGTCACAGGTGTGTGTTAATCTGCATTTTACAGTAGAGTGCTAGTCATTTTTCTGAAGTAACCCCCCCCCACCAAAAAAAAAACAATTCCAATGGCAAATGGATTTTAACAATAACTTATACATTTCTGAAGCACGGGTGTCACTTTGTTTTAAAAAGTGGTGGGTACATTTTGGGGGGCGAGTGTGGGGTACGTCATGATGTTGCGAATCTCATTAATATTAATTAGGTTATGAGCAGATATTGTCAAATAATCTTTTACGGTTTTTGTAAACAGTCGTTCTTGGTGACCAATTTAAGAGCTTCAATAAATATTTCACAAAATTAATTTGATAACTTGATCTGTACATCTAACACTGTCAGTACTGGGATTTTGTTAATCAGTGGATAAATACATGGATCAGTAAACTTTGCCATGAGACCAATTAATCATTCTGGCTAAAGTTTCAGGTTCTAATCTGCCCTAATATAACTTTTTATTTTAATATATGAAGAGTGCATCATCCAGTCAGTGAGTGTATATTATGGGCAGGACACATTTGTTTGCATTTTGCTTTGCAATTTAACTGGAAAGGAGAACGAGCTGCGCAACTGCGGAGCAAGAAGAGCGCGTGCCTGGATGCATGAGAGAACATCACCACCCGCCGTCACTCAACCCCACTGATAACAGACGCAGCAAGCACTCATCATAACATTAAAAATAAGAGTAGTTCTAATAGGAAGATCTCAAGATTCATTCTATCAGGCATCTCATCCAATCACAATACAGCCTCTGCTTTATAAGACCGCTCAGCTGGTGGCATAGCTGGCATACTTCTGTTGTTTTCAAGTCACATGCTATGCCTCATAATGCCTCGTTGTTTTCACTCAACTGCATGTGAGTGAAAAACACAATCATGTCACATGTTATGCCTTGCTTCTCCAAGTAACAGTCGTTTCATGTTGGACTGTGCATCGTGGTCTACTCGCCGTGATGTTCACAAGCAATGGTCGCTTCACGCTGGACTATGCACTATGCATACTCGCCATGATGTCCACAATCAGCACAGCTGGTCTCCATCAGGAAAATACGCTAAGTTCTCAGTCTATTCTTCTTTTGGGGGAACAATCATCAATGCAAATAGCTGGTGGTGTTGGGGTATAGTTTTCCTGCTATCAGTGTTCTTAATTCTCCGATCATAACCCTTTTACTGCATCAATATCGCTTTTCAAGTGGAAATATTACATTTAACTTCAATCCTCGGTAATTGTGTGTTCCGCCAGCTGTGGTGGTCAAGTCATGCGGGTACCGAGTTCAAGTTATTGCTCATATGTTTACCACAGTGTTTGCAAGACTGGAGATACTCCTCATTGGGGAATCAGGATCCAATGTTCATGCACATCATTATGCATAAGTTCTCAGTGTCAGTATCTGATTATATACAGGTGCATCTCAATAAATTAGAATGTCGTGGAAAAGTTCATTTATTTCAGTAATTCAACTCAAATTGTGAAACTCGTGTATTAAATAAATTCAGTGTGCACAGACTGAAGTAGTTTAAGTCTTTGGTTCTTTCAATTGTGATGATTTTGGCTCATATTTAACAAAAACCCACCAATTCACTATCTCAAAAAATTAGAATACATCATAAGACCAATAAAAAAAACATTTTTAGTGAATTGTTGGCCTTCTGGAAAGTATGTTCATTTACTGTATATGTACTCAATACTTGGTAGGGGCTCCTTTTGCTTTAATTACTGCCTCAATTCGGCGTGGCATGGAGGTGATCAGTTTGTGGCACTGCTGAGGTGGTATGGAAGCCCAGGTTTCTTTGACAGTGGCCTTCAGCTCATCTGCATTTTTTGGTCTCTTGTTTCTCATTTTCCTCTTGACAATACCCCATAGATTCTCTAAGGGGTTCAGGTCTGGTGAGTTTGCTGGCCAGTCAAGCACACCAACACCATGGTCATTTAACCAACTTTTGATGCTTTTGGCAGTGTGGGCAGGTGCCAAATCCTGCTGGAAAATGAAATCAGCATCTTTAAAAAGCTGGTCAGCAGAAGGAAGCATGAAGTGCTCCAAAATTTCTTGGTAAACTGGTGCAGTGACTTTGGTTTTCAAAAAACACAATGGACCAACACCAGCAGATGACATTGCACCCCAAATCATCACAGACTGTGGAAACTTAACACTGGACTTCAAGCAACTTGGGCTATGAGCTTCTCCACCCTTCCTCCAGACTCTAGGACCTTGGTTTCCAAATGAAATACAAAACTTGCTCTCATCTGAAAAGAGGGCTTTGGAACACTGGGCAACAGTCCAGTTCTTCTTCTCCTTAGCCCAGGTAAGACGCCTCTGACGTTGTCTGTGGTTCAGGAGTGGCTTAACAAGAGGAATACGACAACTGTAGCCAAATTCCTTGACATGTCTGTGTGTGGTGGCTCTTGATGCCTTGACCCCAGCCTCAGTCCATTCCTTGTGAAGTTCACCCAAATTCTTGAATCGATTTTGCTTGACAATCATAAGGCTGCGGTTCTCTCGGTTGGTTGTGCAGCTTTTTCTTCCACACTTTTTCCTTCCACTCAACTTTCTGTTAACATGCTTGGATACAGCACTCTGTGAACAGCCAGCTTCTTTGGCAATGAATGTTTGTGGCTTACCCTCCTTGTGAAGGGTGTCAATGATTGTCTTCTGGACAACTGTCAGATCAGCAGTCTTCCCCATGATTGTGTAGCCTAGTGAACCAAACTGAGAGACAATTTTGAAGGCTCAGGAAACCTTTGCAGGTGTTTTGAGTTGATTAGCTGATTGGCATGTCACCATATTCTAATTTTTTGAGATAGTGAATTGGTGGGTTTTTGTTAAATGTGAGCCAAAATCATCACAATTAAAAGAACCAAAGACTTAAACTACTTCAGTCTGTGTGCATTGAATTTATTTAATACACGAGTTTCACAATTTGAGTTGAATTACTGAAATAAATGAACTTTTCCACGACATTCTAATTTATTGAGATGCACCTGTACATTAAAATAAGATGATACTCTCGCGTTCTGGTAGCTCCTATCGCACATTGTTTTCTTGACTTCATATGTTTACAGCTGCTGTTCTTCTTAAAGGAGAATTATCATCTGTTGCTGCGTGCCCTCTGATATCTAGTGGTAGGCATTGCTCATTACATTTCCATATTTCATTACCAGTACTATGCATACTTTTTTTGCGGCTCTTATAGAAGAAATAATCTAATCAAATCAAGTGGGCACTAATTCCTATATCAAAAATGTTACATGTTTTGTTTATTAGAGTCATCTGCTTTATAACTGTGTAGATATTTTTATTATTATTGGTTTACTTTTAAGGGCCCTATTTTAAGAGCGCAAGCGATAAGCACAACAAACGGCTTCAACAGCTCTTGAAGGGACATAATTTGATGTTCTGTACTTTCAGAATTTGGACATGAACTTTATTACCAACTGCTGGTGGGATCTCCAAACTGCAAATGCAGGAATTGAATTTGGACTTTGCGCTGAGTTAAGATGTGGTATTGAAACGTCTTAGCGCAACGACCAAAGTCTAAGGAAAATATCAAATTACACTTTGCACAACTTCATTTACATACAATACACCCACAGTTTGTGTGCCTACACCCACAGTAGCGCAGAACCTCCCACCCACGGCCACTTGCGCTTTGCGCTGGCACGTAAATTGCACTTAGAATTAGCGCTCTCGCAAAAATTGGATAAGACATAACGCACGGCCGTTGCGTGTAGCGCTGCGCTTTGTGCACTCATGAAAACAGAGCCCTAATTCTTTTTATAAGTGATGGGACTTAAGACTTCCTGACAGTGGGGTTTTATCACAAACGTTTGAAACTCCAAAGCTTCGTTACTCAAGTTTCAGCATACAGTTCAATTTTCTGCATCTGCTGGTCAAAACATAAACTCCCATAATTACTCTACTACTTGAGCTTAACAACAATTAGTTTTTTTAAGTTACATATGCGATTTGGTCATTTTGCTACGCTCACTATATATGCGTTTGTGGTCAGGGCAGTAACATTAGTAGCAAGTAAGTATTTTTGGCATAAAACCCGTGCTGGATTAATGCTTGTTTTGAAGCAGATCCAGAATATTCAGTCAATTGAAGCTCATGTCATGGATTATGCAAGTCTCAGCGTCTATCATCACATGATTATTCACATTTACATATTTGCCTTTTGATCTGCATCTATGAGCATAAATTGTTCATACCTTTTCACAAGGGCCATATGTAACGCAAATCATTAAGCCTTTTGTCTATGCTTCACAGCAAGCGCGGTGCTCCTGCTATTGGCTCAATCCATCTCCTAAGCAGCGCAAATATGCTGTTCAGGTGCCACAACTGTGGCGTATTTCTGCTATCGGCTCCGTACATCTCCTAAGCAGCACAAAAGGTGCCACAGCTGTGGCATGTTTTCTGCTATCAGTTCAGTACATCTCCTAAGCAGTGCAAATGTGCTGTCCAGGTGCCACAACTGCAGCATGTCTTCGGGTCGTGCTTGTAAGCATCTCAAGACATCGCAAATGTGGTTGATAAAGCAAGCATTTATTCTCCTTTCACATGGCAAAGCATTGTTTATATTTATAGGGGTATTGCACAAACAATTCTCACCCTTATCACAATGCTCGCCCTTATCATAGGGCTCAAATGCAAAATGCTGTTATCCTTGTAAGGTTTTGCACAAACAACATCGCCCTTATCGTAGGGCTCAAACGCAAACTTTGTTTGTCCTTTTGTAGGGTTTTGCACAAGCAACATCGCCCTTATCATAGGGCTCAAACACAAAACGTTCTTTGCCTTCAGCAGGGGTATTGCACAAATTACATCACCCATAGCATAGGGCTCAACACAAACATTGTTTGTCCTTTTGCAGAGGTATTGCACAAACCACGCTCAGCCTTTTCACAAGGGCTCAATAACAAAATAATGGCTCAATCTCCTTTAATCTTCTGCAAAGATATTGCACAATCAAGACTCACCCATTCGTAGCGCTGGATCGGCACTTATTATAAACGCACTCCTGCTCAAGAACTGGAAATGTTTCTTTGCATTAAACTTACCTGACAAAAGCTATTTCAAAAAGTGGTGGAGACAAAATTGCCAAAGGCAAAAAATGGTAGGGACATGTCCCACCCATCCCACCCATAAATGACGCCTATGCTTTAAAGACAGACCTTCTGTGAGGTCCGAGGTTATTAACTGATGGCATGTGCTTCCTTTGAAGCCATCAGTCTCATGTTACTGGAAGTTCTGGTGAAGAACTACACTACCCATGATCCTGAGGGGAAAATATCCACCAATTTGAGAGTCTGCAGCGACCACCCACTCTCATGACGCATTGTGAATGACGGAATCGAGTCAGTCTCCCTACACTCTTATAACAACTATAACTATAAACAACTTATATATTTGCATCTCTTAATATTTTGCAATACAATTTTAATGTATTGTTTCTATGATTATTGTCAACAAATTTACATCAATAGTTTAATATTTTTACTTCATATTTAATTTGATTAAGTCATTCGCAATGCTTAATGGGATTGTAGTTCATTCCCTCATAGAAAGACGGTAAGTACACAGTCTTATGCCTTTTGTCTTTTTGTCCGAAATTTAAATACTGTTTTGCTTCAAATCAAAGTTTGTAATGAGATTCACCTCAGAGCTGGTTGGTTTGATTTATGGCTTAGAACTCTTTTATGGAGGATTTAAGAAATTGCTATGGAAAAAAATTATGGGCACTATTGTGCTCTATTGCAGTTCAACCAATCAAAATTAGTCTGAACTATCTGTTTTATATTTATATTCAATATAGCACAGGCTGATTGCTTTTTTGAAAAGTTGACTATGTTAGACACAATGTTTTATTCAAACTTTTTTTTAATTGAGCAAATGTATTAATTGCCATCTTTGAGCTGTGGATGATATAGTCCCTGACATGTAAACTAATGTTAATAGTTGGCCACTATGGGTACTGTGCAGTGATATGGTAAAAAGGTTCACATCATAGCTATATCTATAGTGTATTTTTGCACAGCTGGAATGCTTTGTTGACTAATCATCATCCAAGACCTGAACTGTCTGTTTTATAATGATCCAACATGATCACACGCTGCTTTCACAAGCTCATGTACCATGCAATCAACCTGAATTTAGTCAAATTACTAACAAATGCCATTCCCTTTCAGACATCAGACATACGTGAATACATTTTCCTCTAGGCCCATGGGAACCAGGAAGTAATCATATTAACAATATTGAGCACAATACAGAGCATGGATTTTGTGTGCAAAAATTATATTTTTACTCCACTGAAGGTTAGGTTTAGGGTTGGTGTTTAGGTTAGGGGGTAGAGTTAATAAAATGTAAATTCCTGTTAACTTTATTACATCATTTATAAGTAAAACTACAAATTGCTTTTGGCACCACACTGTGAACATTTCCCCCTGAAACACGTGCCCATATGTTCAACAACACTTCCAGCTTCAGCCACTGTGAGCAGTGGTTTGAATTTTGGGAAACACAGACCCGTTTGAAAGTTTATGACTCCTTCCATCTCGGAAACTCGGGTATCAAAATTATCTCAAATTTTCCCAGTTGTATTTATGACATTGTTATTTGCCTGACAGTGACAGGTGATAGTGCCCTGAGCACAAGATAGAAACTGATATGATGCTTTCTCATTGAGAAAATGCTGAAAGATTATTGTGATTTCACTGTGATTTCACATACTTGTAGGTCCTGGAAGAGGATTACACTCAACCAATTAGATTTTTCAACCCGTTCTCATTCCCGAGGCCTCAAATACTTGTTTGTGCAAGAGCCTCATGTGTCAACATGTTGACGGCAGATGAATCCGGCAAGCGCATTGCTTTCAGTAAGAAACCTTTGGCGTCAATAGACTGATGTGAAGAGCATTGGAATTGTATCATCATGAAATTATATGTTGGGGTAAAATGTTGTCCATGTGACATATGTTGGGGTATGATTTTCAACTGAACTGAACAAAATTTATTCACAGTGGTTAATGTGTAATCAGCAACATTTATTAGTTTGCAGTGGTTCATGTTTAATCTGTTGTTTTCTGTACACATTCTGCAGTGCTGAAGTGACCTGTTTTGTTCCGGGTGTATTCCATGTCTTCCAATTGCTCTGTGTGAAGAACGAACCCAAATGTACATTTTTATTGAACGATCATGGTCCCCAGGTGTCCACCGTAACACATCCCACTCTCGACTCATTCTAACACATTAAAAAATTGCCGCCTCCAGAAGCATTACACTACAGGTTTGACCAGGGTCAGATTGGGAGACTAAATTTACTGGGAATTTAAAGATTCTTGTGGCCCACTGGAGATTTTCTCATAATATAGATATATAATCTATACTGCACCACCTACTAGTCAAGAAATCAGAAACAATTTTTATTTGTGGTTAGAGCTTTTAAGAAAATTGGCCTAAAATCATCAGACTGGCTTTATTGGACTCCTTAGGACATACTAAATGCATGGATACCAATTTTCCCTAGTCAGCCATATTGCCCGTCTGCAATTTTGAATTATGTCTAAAAGGTACTTTCGAACTCTTCCTGGACTGTTTGTCTGATTCACACAATATTTGGTATACATCATCTACAGACACTCCTGAAAAAAATCAAAAGGTATTTTGATTTGTTATGTCATTCAGAAGATATTAGCTATTACGCTTTTGGGTGTTTCCCATTATGACCAACTGACCTGTATCTTGTGAGCGCAAAATTCAAACTTAAAAAAGCTTGGTACACATGGACAACAGGACATTATGATGTTGCATGCAAAATGTCATCAATTTCCGATGATAGGTGGTGCTATAACTTAAGAAAATCCTATTTGTGCAACTGTGATCAAAGCAGTTAAATTGGTAAACAAAACAACTGTGTCCACAGCATCCACAGGATCTATTCTCTCAAATTTTATTATTATTAATTTAACCTTCTCCACATGGGCTTGGACCCCAATAATTGCAGCTTACGGCAATATTTATTAATATAATTATTTATTTATAGCCTATGGGTTTCATAGGCTATTTTGCGCATAAATAGAACAGATTGTTCTGTGCGTCCATTTTTATGAGCAAGATCATCTTCTTTATTTTCAGTAAAGACCAGAAAAATCTGCATTGCATATTCTGAAGTATCTCCAATTATATGATACACAACTGCTTCCATCTAGGCCATATAGTACAATGAAATTTTAAATCCAATACATGGTTAGAACACACTCTATTACAATTACGATGGGCATGCCAAAAATCTGTTACTTTTATTAGTTGATGTGGGATATTATTTTTCTCTCTTGATCAAGTGCTTTTTAAGAACTTTACAGTGTAAACACATTCTTGTTTTGACTGTAACCCTGGTTCCCTAAAAGGAGGGAATGAGACGCTGTAGCTGATGCTATGGGAAATTTCTCCCAGGAGTGACGATCTCTAAAGCTCTTCAGAATCTCGCCAATCTATTGGCATGAAGGGAAAAGTGTGCATCTCTCTGTGGAATGCAAAAGCAGATGTTCTGAAGAAGGTTAATCCTGAAATCAGTCTGTGCTTACCAAAATTTAAACCACTGCCACCAGTGGCAGAAGCTGAAGTGTTGTGGAACGTATGGACATGTGTGAGCTCCAGTTTCCAGGTGAAATGTCTACAGAGTGATGCAGAATGCGAGTAATACAAATTATGTAATACAGTCAACAAAAGTACATATTTTATAAACTCTACACCCTTACCCAATACCCCATAATTACCTCTAATTTTTAGAGCGAAAATGCAACTTCCGAATTTACCGAATTTAATATCGTTTACATGAACACAAATACTTCCTGTTTCGCAAAACAAGCCATCAGTAGCACTAGAAGGAAATGTGTTCACGCGTGAATTGATGCAAAAATATCTGCTTGAAAGTGAATCTTGTTAATAATTTGGCTGAATGAGGTTGATTTTTTTTTTTTTTTTATCTGTGTCCTCATGCAAGAAACATTCTCGCTGGTCCTCAGCCAGCAGCCTGTGTATTAAAAAATAAAATGTCTGGGATGCTCATCTGTTCTGTAACAAATTCAGCCAAAGCATCATTAATATAGAGAGACTGACAGATTTCTTCAAAGCATTAATGTTGAATATATTATAAAAGCCACACTAAATGTGGCCCACACAACTAGGAGAAAAAAAATGACTTAAAATATTCTGCATTGCCATTCTCCAGAGCTGAACGATTTATGGATTTTGATTTATATCAGCATCTTTGTTGACAGTACAGCGGCAAGAAAACACCCATGCAATTACAAAATGGGAGGTGGGGTGAAATTAGAACAGCAAACAGCAACCGGGATCCATCATGCTCCAATCTGTGTGACGGCTGCTAAACAATCTTGATTTCACGGAACATGCACAATGTCATGTTTGAAACATACCTTGGAAAAGAGAGGTTTATGGCTGAGGAATCTTAAACACATGCCAAATTAAACATCACCATTTAAAAACCAATTCCAGATGACTGAGTTATAAGATTTGTAGTTTGGCAAAAAAACAAAATGGCGTCCATTTAACACGTGGGGTTTTTGTTTTCTACACGGCTGTACTCTTACAAAGTTCACTTTTCTGGTTCTCACTAGACTGTGTCTATTATTACAGTATTAATTTAATATGCATCAGATGTTCGTTCATTTGCATTTTTAATTAAATATTCATTGTGCAACACGATTTATTTATACTGGCACAGCTAATAGGCTGGTCTCTCCCAGAGGTAATGTCTGCCTATGCCACTTGAATATAATAATGACTTGCAGTTGCACATAAAAGCTATTTGAAAATCAATGTATAGCAGTATCAAGAGAGCTTGATGATTAAATGCTAGAAGCATATGAGCATGGCAGACATTTACGAACTTGACATTACAAAGTGTTCAACAAATCTAATTTTTGTGACTTAATTAAAAATAGTTAAGACTGTATAACCAAAACTGACAAATAGTGCTTTTGTTTGGATGTACAGTATGTGTTAAGTCACGTACACACTAATACGTTTTAGTTTTAAAATGCATCTTTTTCTCTACATTTTTGCCTCCCATCCACACTGAGACAGCGTTTTAGACAGCGAAAACTGAGCTATTCGAAAAGCTCTCTCAAGTGGATACATTTGAAAATGCTGTCTTTACATCGTAGTGTGGACAGGGTAAATGGAGATATCTGAAAACGATGACATATTTGTTGTCATGTGATGCAGTCATGTGATCCATTCATCCTAAAACAATCAAGATGATGGCCCATGTTGTTGCGGCATTGTTGTGCCTGTTATTCACTTTGATAGCATTAAATGTTACTTTGTACAACATTCACATTGCATTCCTTCAAAGGTGATGGGAAGTTTACTCGGAATCGCTGTCCGGCTAAGGAACACGAGGACAGTTGTGCTTCAGTCTTACATGGGGCCTCATTCATGAAACTTTCGTAAATATAGTAAATTCTGAGTAATTTGCGCGTAAAATGGACCTTCTCAAAAACTTTCCACCGGATTCACAAACGCTTCTTACTCACCAGATTTGTTAATAAAACGTATGTCAGTGAATTACAAACATTTGTAAATAGTGGGTGTGTGCACGTTCATTCACAATTATCATAATCTACACCCACAGAAACGCTATATAAGGAAAGCTTCAGACTCGCTAGTAAATGAGAATAAGAAGCTTTTAACTTCTATGCGAACAGTAATAAGTTATTTTATTTTTTTCAAATGGAATGCATTCATATCGTAAAATACTGATTTAGCAAATACTTGCATGTTCATTCTAAAAAGAAAGTGAGGAACAGTCCAAGAGGTCAATAAAAATAGTCTGAAATGAAGCTTTAATGTAAAAAAAAACAATTATTCAGTTCACACCGACAGGAGGATGTCCACCATAATTAACCTTCTCTGGTTCAGTTGAGTGCATCGCCAGTGTCACTGGCAAAACTTCTCGGAAAAATCATGATGGTAACAATGATATTTCCCTTGCAACAGGAAAAATCTTTATAGAATGTCTGAAGGTCTTTGACCGAAACGCTGTAAAATATTACAGATTTGAACTGTCATTTAGCTTGCAAAAACAAACCATTGTATTGTGTATGCACCTGCCCACGATGCATTTATTTATGGGATTAAGAGTATGATATCATTGACTACACGTTATAAATTGAACGCAAATTACCGATGCCAAGCTCATATCAAATATAAAAAATAGCCAGTCACGTGCCAGTCAGGGAGACCTGAAAAGGCGCATGAACGCATCAGAGTGGCAAAGAGAGAGAACAGAGAGTGTTGGCTGCATGTGCCCGCCATATTATAGTGAACCCTCAAAGACTCGTTTGTGTGTATTTGGCCACTAAGAGCCCATTTTGTTAAAGTTTTTGTGTGACGCTGAAGAGTAATAAAATATTAATGTTGACAGTTTGCTGCCTCCTGACTCCTCCATTGCCTACAAATTACGAACTTGTCACAGTGGTGCCGAAATCCAGGAGACTATCGGAGAATAATGTCATCGTGGAGTCTTCACCGCTGGACGAAGTAATCAAGTCCCTTGCCAGCATCCAGCAAAACCAAAACCAAGTCCTCATGGAGTTACACCTGGAGCAGGAGCAGCGTTTCCAACTCCTGTTCCAGGCCCAAGCAGAGGACCGGCAGGCATTCCCTGAAGTTTGGAAGGCACAGCCGCCTGTTTGCTTTTGCACAACAGCTCCGGGATGCCTGTTGGAAATGGTTGCTGACTGAGGGATCCCACGGCGCCGTGGACATCATCGACCAGGTGACACTGGAGCAGTTCCTCTCCCAGCTTCCTCGGGGGATGGCCGAGTGGGTCCAGTGCCACCACCCAGCATCACTGGAGGAGGCCATCCAGCTGGCCGAAGACTACATGACGGTGTTTCTGGGAGGCAGCAATCCAGAGACTCTTCTCTCTCTCTCCTAAATCTCAACCCCCCACCCCTCCCATTTCCGTCCTATTCTGGCTCCCCGAAAGTGGGGAGGAACCCTGCCCAAACCCCTCCCCAACCCAGGGGGTCCTTCCCCTTGTCTGTCTCCCTCCGCTCTGCCCCCAGGTTGACGAGACGGGAAGGGAGAGCGGAGAAATATGGGTATTTGAGTGCAATGTTGATCATCGATGAGCCTCAATTGGTCAAACGCGTGTTTGAGGGACTCGTCACGTGACTGCTCTAGAGGGAAATCCCCTCAGGGAACCCCCTGAGGATGGGAACTCCCTCTCTTGCATCATCTTGATGCAGAGCAGACGTAGACAGCTCTGGTACCGCCTCTCCAGCCATAGAATCGCACGTCACACACCGAGACAACATTTTACAGGACCCATCCACACATATTTCCCTTAATAAATTCTTAAAATCAGCCCAATTCGTTCCCAAAATCAGTGGATGTGTGAGGCAGGAATTAACCGCGGCCTCTACTCTAAGCTTTTTTCCCCTGAATAGTATCTCAATGGTAACCACTAGATACATGTGAATACCCCTGTGCACAAACCGCACCCTCACCCATCTATTAGCACCCAATGCCCCGCCTTGCACCAAGCGTTGGATGATAGAGGTTTGGATAGAACTCGAATCCACCAAAGCTTGAGATGTATCCCCTTTTAAACTCACCACTATCCGATACGCCACTGCCCGATCGGGGGTAGCCTGCGGAGTGTCAGGGATCTGGTTCAGCATCCCCAACTCCATCACTGGGCACCGATCCTGGCATCCTTCCCCGCAGCTCACACAGACCGGCCCAGGCTTCTCTACCGTGCCCATGAGGGCAGTCTCATCAACCTTTGGGGGGAGAGCGGAGGGAGATGGGGGAGTGTGAGAAACAGAGAAGGAGAAGGGTCCCCTGGGTTGGGGAAAGTGTTTGAGTGGGGTTCCTCCCCAATTCCAGGGAGCCAGAACAGGACAGAAATAGGAGGGACGGGATCGGGGGGGGGGGGGGGAGGTAGGAGAGAGAGAGAGAGAGAGAGAGAGAGAGAGAGAAGAGAAATGCTGTCATGTAGTCTTCTGCCAGCTGGACAGCCTCTTCCAGCGACGCCGGGTGGTGGCACTGGACCCACTCGGCCATCCCCCGAGGAAGTTGGGAGATGAATTGCTCCAGTGTCACCAGGTTAATGAATTAATCTATTTATTTATTTTGAGAATTGAGCCAGAAGCCTCTGTGAACAGTTTTTAATTTAGCTCACAGCTTTGTGGGAGAACCATAATAAAATATGTTTATTTTCTCCTGAGCCTCGTTTCACAATCAATATGAATGTCTTTGCATCTGTGCATGAGAGATATAGCCTAATTGTATTTTTATATACACTATATTTTTTAACTGATGACAATAGAGATGAATCTAGTTGTTTTTCAGTTCTTTGTCTGTTCATCAGAAGTTTATAATTAGGTTGACAGATCGATAAAGATATTAAATTATCCTTTAGCAGGTGTCATGAACAACTGAAATCTTGTTTGTATACCAAGTAAATATTTTTTTCTTAATTGCTAAAACATATTTCAAATTTTTTTTGTAGCCTTCCCCAGATCTGTGCCTCAACACAATCCTGTCTCTGAACTCTGCAGGCAGTTACTTTGAACTCATGGCTTGGTTTTTGCTCTGATATGCATTTTCAGCTGTGAGACCTTATATAGACAGGTGTGTGCCTTTCCAAATCATGTTCAGTCAATTGAATTTGTCACAAGTGGACTCCAATCAAACTGTAGAAAAATCTTAAAGATGATCCAGAGAAATGGGATGCACCTGAGCTCAATTTCAAGTGTCATAGCAAAGGGTCTAAATACTTTGTCAATGTGATATTTCAGTTTTTTTCTTTTTAATAAATTTGCAAAGTTATCAAAAATCTTTTTTTTGCTTTGTCATTATGGGGTATGGAGTGTAGATTGATTTGAAAAAAATAAATAATTTAAAGCATTTTAGCATAAGGCTGCAACATAACAAAATGTGAAAAAAATGAAGGGGTCTGAATACTTTCTGAATGCACTGTATGTGCTCAGTGTTTCAAGATATATGGATTTGTTTTTTTATCAAATTATCCATTGCTGTTCAAAAAATAAAAGGATACATACACTTACCAATCACTTTATTAGGAGCACCTGTACGCCTTCTTATTCGTGTGGTTATTTAATCAGTCAATCATGTGGCAGCAGTGCAATACATAAAATCAGGCAGATACAGGTCAGGAGCTTCAATTAATATTGACATCATCCATCAAAATGGGGGGGAAAATGTGATCTCAGTGATTTTGACCATGACATGGAGTCAGATGGGCTGGTTTGAGTGTTTCTGTAACTGCTGATCTCCTGGGATTTTCTGAGTCTCTAGAGTTTACTCAGAATGGTGCCAAAAACAAAAAACCTCCAGTGAGTGGAAAATGGCCAGGGTGTGTATCTCCACATTTGTAAGTCCTTCTTGTTTTTTTTTTTTACCATGTTGTATGTCAGCCTATATACACTATGTAGATCTATGTGTAATCTGGACTGGATTGGGAATAGTTTAAAGAAAATTACATAAAATTGTCCCCTGCAAACTATAGAAATAAAAATAAAAAAGAAAACATATTTATAGACTAAAATAAAAAATAAAACTAAAATTGAAAAATAAAAATAAACTAAAAATAACAAACACGGTAAAATAAATGATCATTTTATATTGAAAACTAAATAAAAATTAAAACTAAAATTAAAAACCCCAAATTATAATAACCTTGACTCCAAGGATCGCATTTTCCACTAATCCGAATCCTCTAGTCCAGAGGTGCCCAAATTTTTCCTACGAAGGGCCGAAAATCAAACTTGATCGAAGGCCGTGGCCCAAAAGAGAACATTACATTATAACAAATGATCTCTACATTGCATAATGTGCATTGTTACTGAAACAATTTTTTTTCTCATTCACATATTTCCAAATATTTTGGCTATTAAATTAACAGCCTACAAAACAAATGCACTGACACAGAGTAGATGACAGCATTTCTCCAGATTTGGAATGAAGAGCTTATAAAAAAAAACTTAGCAACTCCTTCAAGCCAATTTAATAAAACAATGATCATTAGTCAGAGATACAGTGCATCCGGAAAGTATTCACAGCGCTTCACTTTTACCACATTTTGTTATGTTACAGCCTTATTCCAAAATGGATTAAATTCATTATTTTCCTCAAAATTCTACAAACAATACCCCATAATGACAATGTGAAAGAAGTTTGTTTGAAATCTTTGCAAATTTATAAAAAAAATAAAAATAAATAAATAAAAATCACATGTACATAAGTATTCACAGCCTTTGCTCAATACTTTGTTGAAGCACCTTTGGCACCAATTACAGCCTCAAGTCTTTTTGAGTATGATGCTACAAGCTTGACACACATATTTTTGGGCAGTTTCTCCCATTCTTCTTTGCAGGACCTCTCAAGCTCCATCAGGTTGGATGGGGAGCGTCGGTGCACAGCCATTTTCAGATCTCTCCAGAGATGTTCAGTCGGGTTCAAGTCTGGGCTCTGGCTGGGCCACTCAAGGACATTCACAGAGTTGTCCCGGAGCCACTCCTTTGTTATCTTGGCTGTGTGCTTAGGGTCGTTGTCCTGTTAGAAGATGAACCTTCGCCCCAGTCTGAGGTCCAGAGTGCTCTGGAGCAGGTTTTCATCAAGGATGTCTCTGTACATTGCTGCATTCATCTTTCCCTCAATCCTGACTAGTCTCCCAGTTTCTGCCGCTGAAAAACATCCCCACAGCATGATGCTGCCACCACCATGCTTCACTGTAGCGATGGTATTGGCCAGGTGATGAGCAGTGCCTGGTTTCCTCCAGACATGACGCTTGCCATTCAGGCCAAAGAGTTCAATCTTTGTTTCATCAGACCAGAGAATTTTGTTTCTCATGAGAGTCCTTCAGGTGCCTTTTGGCAAACTCCAGGCGGGCTGTCATGTGACTTTTACTGAGGAGTGGCTTCCGTCTGGCCAATCTACCATGGTGGAGTGCTGCAGAGATGGTTGTTCTTCTGGAAGGTTCTCCTCTCTCCACAGAGAAACGCTGGAGCTCTGTCAGAGTGACCATCGGGTTCTTGGTCACCTCCCTGACTAAGGCTCTTCTCCCCTGATTGCTCAGTTTGGCCAGGCGGCCAGCTCTAGGAAGAGTCCTGGTGGTTCCAAACTTCTTCCATTTACAGATGATGGAGGCCACTGTGCTCATTGGGACCTTCAATGCTGCAGACACTTTTCTGTACCCTTCCCCAGATCTGTGCCTCGATACAATCCTGTCTCTGAGGTCTACAGACAATTCCTTGGACTTCATGGCTTGGTTTGTGCTCTGACATGCACTGTTAACTGTGGGACCTTATATAGACAGGTGTGTGCCTTTCCAAATCATGTCCAATCAACTGAATTTACCACAGCTGGACTCCAATCAAGTTGTAGAAACATCTAAAGGATGATCAGTGGAAACAGGATGCACCTGAGCTCAATTCTGAGTGTCATGGCAAAGGCTGTGAATACTTGTGTACATGTGATTTTTTTTTTTTTTTTTAATAAATTTGCAAAGATTTCAAACAAACTTCTTTCACGTTGTCATTATGGGGTATTGTTTGTAGAATTTAGGAAAATAATGAATTAAATCCATTTTGTAACATAACAAAATGTGGAAAAAGTGAAGCGCTGTGAATACTTTCCGGATGCACAGTATGTCAGATTGCAAGGGATTTTTATTTTTTTCCCTGAGCCTCCGTTAATTTCCGACCCTGAATGGAACTAGAGATGGAGATGAGAGATGTAACAGGTGTTTAAGTGTCTCTCTTCACCATGTAGCTGGTAAATTACATTTTTAAGCATTTTTGTTATTTCTGCCTTTCTTGCACACGTGCTGCATTATGAATAATGAGGGAGCACCAAGATATGAAAGGCGCACATGCTTGCAATTTTAACAGCTTTGTTGATTATAAACAGTAACGATATAGTTTTATCACGTTGCTCGCTTACGGAGATGTGGTATAATGCCATTTGCATGTCGAATTAACAGGGTTAGAAAGGTTTATACATCTGTAACATCTTAAGTTCAGTAACTATGCGACAAAGCACTTTTTCATTTCGCGCACTCACACTGCTGACAGCTCCATGAGAGAGAAAATGAGAGACAGAGTAAATTTACTCGCGAAGCTTCTGGAATTACAGTTTGATACAAAAACAAGTTTATTGATTTGATTTGTTCATCTTTATCTATTGGTTTACTAATTTGCAGCTGCACTGTAAAGTGAATAAAAGTGTGCAAGGAATTTCCCGCATTGTGAATGTGGAAATTCTGGGAATTATTAGCCGAATTTCAGGCTCTGCAAACTGTATTATATTAAAATATTAAAGTTGCCCTGGTTCCCCTCCTTTATGATTTCATTATACAAAACAACATTACTCTGCAATCTGCTAAATTAATGCAATGAAAAGCTGCATCAATAGGGGGGTTTTTTTTGTAGTTTTTTTCACACTGAAAAAGGGGTGTATGTGCCATGAAGGGGTGTATGTGGTCTGCAACAATCTTTAGGTTGGTGGTACATGTCAAAGTAACATCCACATGAATGCCAGCACCCAAGGTTTCCCAGCAGAACATTGCCCAGAGCATCACACTGCCTCTGCCAGCCTGCCTTCTTCCCATAATGCATCCTGCTGCCATCTGTTCACCAGGTAAATGATGCACACACACCCGGACGTCCTCATGATCTAAAAGCAAACGTGATTCATCAGACCAGGCCACCTTCTTCCATTGCTCCATGGTCCAGTTCTGATGCTCACGTGCCTATTGTAGGCACTTTCGGCAGTGGACTTGGGTCAGCATGGGCACTCTGACCGGTCTGCGGCTACGCAGCCCCATACGCAGCAAGCTGAGATGCACTGTGTGTTCTGACTCCTTTCTATCATGGCCAGCATTAAGTTTTTCAGCAATTTGTGCTGCAGTAGCTCTTCTGTGGGAGCGGACCTGACTGGCTAGCCTTCGCTCCCCACGTGCATCAATGAGCCTTGGGCGCCCAAGCCCCTGTCGCCGGTTCACCAGTTGTCCTTCCTTGGACCACTTTTGGTTGGTATTAACCACTGCATACCAGGCCGTTTTGGAGATGCACTGACCCAGTCATTTAGCCATCACAATTTGGCCCTTGTCAAAGTCCCTCAGATCCTTATGCTTGCCAGTTTTTCCTGCTTCCAACACATGAAATTCAAGAACTGACTGTTGCTGCCTAATATGTATCACACCTTGACAGGTGCCATTGTAATATAATAAATGTTATTCACTTCACCTGTCAGTGGTTTTAATGTTGTGGTTGATCAGTGTATGTGTCTGTACCTTATGTGTAGATGGCACAACGAAGCCTTCAAATCAGCCATAAATCCATCATAAAAACGTCTATGTAATGTTTGTTTGTTTTCCACCAGAAATACATTTCTTCTAGCCTGTCACCTTCCTCATAAGAAAAGACAATAAAGACAATATTCAACATTTTTCATTCAGAATATGCTTTTTTATTAATGGAAGCAAATTTTAAGCTTCAAATCTGACAATATATTAGCTCTTTAACCACAAATGATCTATGGGAATAAATCAGAAGATCCCATCAACTCTCACATTATCAGTATATGATTATAATAAGTGTACTGTATGTATTATACTTTGACATTCACTGAATAAAGTATGTGAATTTTTTTTAATTGAAAATTTCATGAATTTTTTATGAATTTCTAGGTAGCTCAAAGTTCATCTTGTGCAACAGATTTTTTGCACAGTTAAACAATCACCAACTATCTTATGGACTTTATAATCATAAAAAAGGGCCTCCTCTACGAGGCGCCTGTATGCCCTGAAGTGGCATCTGTTCGCTAAGTGGTATTCTTCCCGACGTGAAGACCCCCAGAGATGCGCAGTCTGATCGGTGCTTTCCTTCCTGCAGGACAGGTTGGAAGGGCGGCTGTCCCCCTCCACCTTGAAGTTGTATGTAGCTGCTATAGCGGCACACCACGACACAGTGGACGATAAGTCCTTAGGGAAGCACAACCTGATCATCAGGTTCCTGAGAGGCGCCAGGAGGTTGAATCCATTCAGACCGTGCCTCATTCCATCATGGGACATGAGAGAGAGAGGACAGTTTATGTGAGTGTGTTTGTTTGATTATTCCCTTAGCACCATTGCTGTGATCACAATACAACGTGACAAATATAGCATTTTGTAAAGCTACTGCGGTACTCATTGGAACATGTAGTTAAGTTGGTAGCTTAGTCGCAACTTATAGTTGAAGCTGAAGTATGTCATTTCTGCGCAACCAAACGTAAAAATAAACAATGTTTTCAAAACAGCTTTCTCAATACACAATCTGTCTGCCATTGTTCAAACAAAGAGATAGTCCCACCCCCAAATCACACCACTGGTTAAGTAACGTTGTTGGGGTGAGTCTAAGAGTGTCGCTCAAAACAAATAGCAATTTTCATAGCACAACAGAAACACAGTTTTTACAGTTTTCGAGAAAATGAACCTACAGTATGAACGGCTTACTAATAGTTGTCTCTGCATATTAAGCTGGGATAGAATTTTAACCAGTTTTGGGGAAGAGTTAAAGCTAAAGTATGTAACTTTTTCTGTGTTAATACTGTTGGTGTAAGTTGGTTAAATTATTATGTGTTTAATGTTAATATAAAATGTAAAAAATAAATATAAAATCTAAACAAAAAAGCTCCAGGAGTCACCTGTTGTTATGGTTTCTCTTCAGAAGAACACAATTTCTGTCGAGCACCAGTTACATCTGTTTGGCTGCAATTTTTGTACTGACTGAAATGTGTTTTAAAACTTAAAGCTTTAATTAAAGCTCATATTGATCAAGCCTGATCATACTGATTTTGGTCTGTACAAACACACAATTTCATGGTAACTAACTTGATGTGACCCCATTTATCACCAGCACTTGGCTCTCATAATTGTTCTAAACTGGTATCAAAGTCTCCAAACCTCTCCTAAAAATCCCAGCTATTCATAAAATATTGCGAAACTTGGTAAACACATGAGAATGTATTTTGATTCAATGTTTTCACAATGTTAAAACTTTACCTGCTGCAGAATAATAAAAAAATAAAGCATTCTCATTTATGTGGTTGTTTTAAGAAACGTCTCTCTTTCTCCTAATTAAATCCCTTGGGTTTTTTTAAGGAAACAATATTTGTATGTGTTAACTTTTGTTCTCATTTACTTATGTAACTCGTTACCCATCTGCCAGTTTAGGGAATGTGTCACAAACAGAATGGGACAGTTTGTTTTTAACAGGCTTTAAGAAGTGTGTAGAGTATCTAAATATGATCATCTTCTCATATAATCGCACAAGAAATTCACACTACACAATACAGGTATCTTGTCTTAATAGGCTGTTTTTCAATGACACCAAACCAGCTTGTTTTTAAAGAGAAAAAATGCTTCTCTAAAGCTGTTTGGGGTCTTTAAAAGGATTTTTACTCATTAGCATGGAATTTTGTTCTTAAAAGGACCTACAGAGCCCCTTAAAGGACAGATAGATAATTTATTTCCTAAAAAAGTTTTGTGTTTCCTTGCAATAGCTTTATCCATCCCTAAAAAAAAAAAAAAAAAAAAATAATTGTTTTACTGTAGTAACTTTAATTCAGCTATGGTATTTGTAGCTACTTGTGTAACGTTGCTGGCACTGGCAATGATGAAGATGATGACGAAGGAGTGAAGAGAACCCAAGTGCAGTTTATTTACAAAATGTAGTAATCCAAACATGAACAAAAACATGAACTAGACTTAACATGGCATGACTTGACTTAACAACAGCATACCAAACACATACATTCAATACTTGACAATCAGACAATGCAAACATGAGGGCTTAAATATAAGACAGGGGAGAACATAAACCAATGAACAAACAGAACTCATAACAAGCTAATTAAACAATAAACCAATGAAAACATGACACATGAACATGGAGGGAAAACAGGAACTAAACATTTCAAAATAAAAGACATGAATCAACAAAATACACGACACATCCCCCCCCACTAAGGGGTGGCTCCCGACATCCCAACACATAAACAAAACACGTAAAACATGACATAAATTTAAAGTTCTGTAGGGAGCTGGGGGGGGGTGTCTTGAGGCGTGGGACGTGTGACCAGGGCAAAGTCTGTGGGGGGTGGAGCCATGAGAGGCTCGAGGGGCAGAGCCATGGAAGGCGGAGCCGTGAGAGGCTTGAGGGGCGGAGCCATGGAACTTGGTGCCCGGAGAGTAGCCGAAGACTCAAAGGGCCAGGGTGGAGCCGATGGCAAGGAGGACCAAGGCGGTGCTGGAGGCTCAGAGGAGCAAGGCAGAGCTGGGGGATCGGAAGACTGAGGTGGAGCCGGTGGGACTGAGGACCAAGGTGGAGCCGTAGGGAAGGAGGTCCCCAGGTGAGCTGACAGATCGGAGGGACGAGGCGCAGCCAGAGGATTGGAGAGCCAAAGCGGAGCCAGGTGACCAACAGACCAAGGAGGAGCTGGAGGGATGAGGGACCCCAGCAAAGCCGACAGGCTGAAGGACCACAGTGGAGCCGAGGGAACGCCGAGCTGAGGCAATGTCGAGGGACCGACAGGCCAAGGCGAAGTCCAGGGCTCAGAGGGTCCAGGCGGGGTTGGAGGGCCGAAAGTTCCCCTTGCCTGCTCAGGAGAACTAAGGGTGGGTACCATCTCCAGGTCCAACTGCTCAGGTGTGGCTGTGACGTGGCATGGAGCAGACTGAGGTGTTGCTGTGACGTGGCATGGAGCAAAAAATGGTGCTAGCTCAGTGACCACGATGAGGAACTCTGGCTCGGCGGCGGCCATGTCGTGGGACTCTGGCTCGGCGGCGGCCATGTCGTGGGACTCTGGCTCGGCGGCGGCCATGTCGTGGGACTCTAGCTCGGCATCCGCCTCCCCCACAGTGAACATGGAACCAATGACCTGTAGGGCGAGGTCGATATATTGAGCCAGGCTGAGGGAACTGCGACCAACAGGCATCAAGGAGGAGATTGGCTCACTTAACCCCACCCTTAAAATTTCCTTGAGGGCGACCACATTAAAATCCATCTGGCTGGCCAGAGTGCAAAAGTCCTCTACATACTCCTCCAGGGGACGATTCCCCTGACATAGCCGTATGAGTCGAACTGCTGGGTTCATAGTTCGGTCAAGTATTCTGTAACGTTGCTGGTACTGGCAATGATGAAGATGATGACGAAGGAGTGAAGAGAACCCAAGTGCAGTTTATTTACAAAGTGTAGTAATCCAAATGTGAAATCCAATAACCATACTCCAAACGTGAACAAAGACTTGACTTTGACTTTGACAACAGCGTACCAAACATATACATTCAGTACTTGACAATCAGACAATGCTGTTGGGCCTCATGTATTCAGATAGAAGACAAAGGCAGGCCTAACACAGTTGTAAAAACCTAACTCAAGCCCCCACATTCCAAGTCATAAATTATACTGATAAAAATCACGCCTAAATCAAACAAAGGGAGTCCAAAACAGACTACAAATCCCATGAAGCCTTGCTCACTAAAGGATCGAACTCTCAACTCCTATTGGATGAGGCACACAACAGAACGTCCCTCAAACATGACATCATCAGGAGTTGAAATACCTCTGAAATGCTTCCGGTATTTGCTTCCAGCAACTTTGTTTGCAGTGTGTAGACGCAGCTCATCGCTGCTCTCATGTGCAACCTCGTGGCACAAGGAAGTAACGTCCGACTTGAAACTGTAGCCATACAATCTCCATCTCGCTGGGCGAGTTGAGATTACTCTGTGTTCAACCAAACACTCTAAGGGATCCGAAGGAGACCGCTGAGCAATCCGCATTTTCATCCGTTTGCCTGCAGAAGTGAAGAGATTAAAGATTTCTCTTCCATCTTCAATCAAGTCGACATTTCCGCCAGCCCGCCGAGAATCAACAGCCGTACCGCCCGCCGACAAAGCGAGGAAACGGCCTCCCATCATCACCCGAGCCTCAAGGAACCGGGTCGGAGTTAAAGGACGGAGGAAAACACATTCTACCTGTGTCCTCATGCGATTCAAGTAAGAGGTTTACGTCTAGGCAGAGATAGAATATTATAGTGTGTTATTCTTGTGTTTCAAGGTTTTTGCTTGTACAGTTTACGGACCGCCATGTCCGTTCATTGTTAATACTCAGGGTATTAATTATCACGAATTTGTTATGCTGTATTGTGGTCCAACCAAATTGGACTGTTGTGCAATTTCGCCATCGCGGGTGAGACAGGTAAACTGAGTTCATCCATTAAAGAGTCAAAGAATGCGGGACTTTTACGAGCCGTCCACCGCGTCTCTGATCGATGAACTAACAGCTGCTTTCTCTCCCACGATCGCGAAATCGGCTTTAGGGCCGTCACTTCTCTCTCTCTCGTACTAACCACACACACACACACACACACACACACAGCGCGCGCGCACACATGCACACACGCACGCGACCCCTCACTAACATTCTGGCACACATTTTTGGCTCCTAGATAGCTTAATGCTAAAGCCCAGCTTTGTCCCTAAGCTATCGTACAAGCGAATACACGCGGTAACTGGTAGACGCCATTGACTGGTTTCTCTCTGCCCACATTCGCGGTCATATTCCCTGGTCAGAAGTCTCGCGTGACATACTCTCCACGAGAGTCCCGTCCGCTATTTTGTGCGCGCCCCTCCTTACACACACACACACACACACACTGTCACACACACACCTTATGTGTTATAGGATTATTTTTATTTCCATATCTAACATATCACTGGTTATTTTGTAGTTGTAAGTCGGAAGTTTATTGACTGCATTGTATTAATTATTAATTGATATTACTGCATAAATAAACTTTGTTTATATTACAAAGAGAAGTGTGTTGGTTTGTTTTGCATACGCCTGTGTCATGCTGACGGGATGTCAGTGCTCGGATTCAAGCCTTCATTCATTGTTTTTTCCCGAAAATCGATATTCTTCGGATGTTGATTTTCCTAAGAAAACAATCTAATATTGAGACTGTTTTACTATCTGGTTATTAGTCCCTGATTCCAGGGTGGTGCCCCGTCAGTGTTAATCCTTATTAATATTCTACTGATTTTTGATAATTGATAATTATCTTTGATGATTGTTGAATTTGAATGATCAATAAGCTAGTGTTAATTTTAATTAATGTTTCATCGATGTTAACAATTAATGATTATCTTTGATAATTTCTAATTAAGAAATAATTTCTAAAAAAGCTAACATTGATTCTCATCAGTGTTCTATAGATTTTAATAATTAATAATTATCTTTGATAATTTCTAATTATTGCTAATAACCAAACTTGCTCCTAAACATAGCACACTACATTTACTGGAGCCCCATATGAGGTGTTAATGAGTTATTCAATTAATTAATTTAAATATTAATTAATAACTAAAGAAATAATTATTAATTATTTCTGATAGTAACACTGATCTAAACAACTAGTAAAGCCCTGCAATGCAAACATGAGGGCTTAAATACAAGACATGGGAGAACATAAACCAATGAACAAACAGAACTCATAACAAGCTAATTAAACAATAAACCAATGAAAACATGACACATGAACATGGAGGGAAAACAGGAACTAAACATTTCAAAATAAAAGACATGAATCAACAAAATACACATGACAAAACCATAACTGCTGAAAACTTTTTTGTCCATGTTTTATCACTTTTTCTCTCTCTTGTTTTCTCATGATCATGACTTAGTTTTCTCTTTTGTTCTCGTGATTTCAGCTTCAAGTTCCCATGAGAAAACACCTTTTGGCACCTGGAGCAGCTCATAATGTCAGCAAAAAAAAGTAAATCATTCATTTGTATTGAAGAGACGATAATAACATGGCAGAGGCTATTTGCACTAAGTGTAAAAAGCAACAAAAAGCATCTTCTTTGCACTAAGTGCAAATAGTGGCAGATATTCTTACACCCCTGTTTAAATACTAACATACAGTATAGGGGCATCACTGCAGCATTTTTATTGTGTTATTTGGTGTCCCACAGACACCCTACACCAACCCCTACCCTACAGATATTAACCATGTTTTTACTACAGTAATCATTTTATCACCATGGTATTTTTCTAGTAAAATCATAATAACCACAAAACATGGATAATATTAACTACTATTAACAACATGTTACTGTAGTAACATCATGGTTAGTATATCAGAACTATATAGTTTCCACCAAAACACATGGTTACTACAATATTACAACAGTAAAACCATGGATAATTTTAACTACAGCTAATATTAAGCTATATTAATTTTATTAATTGAATACAAGTTATACAGCTATAAATATAGCCGCAATGATCAGGGCCAAGCCCTAAAGCCACTCACTAAGCACACTACAAAGAGCTCCAGCACAACAGTCATAATGTTTCATACCAGCTGAAGTGGGTATTGAACCAAGGTTCACCAAGTCCTTTGAACTGAATCACAGAGCTCTAACCACTGCACCACACAATCAACAAATCTGGCTGATGTTAAAGACAACTATTTCTGAAAAAAAAATAAATAAATTACAGATTAGTTATTTTAGTTATTTATTTTTTTAATTGAAGCAGGAATTACACAATGAAGTACAGTTTGCATTGAAGTAAGCACAATATGAAAACTCAAGAAGTACAAATTTTAAAACTACTCTTTCCTGGGCTCAAACTCACAACCTTTTGACCTATATACCAATGTGTTAACCACTGGGCCATGTTGAAAGTGCCAAAGTTACATTACAAGTTGAGAGCAGCAGGTTTTAGAAATGTATCTCCACCAATTTCAGAAGACTTAGAATAATGAAGCAATGATACATTTAAAGTTTTGTTAAATTGACTAAGCTTTTTGACCACTATGTGGCACTGTCTCCAAACTGTTAGGTGCCCCCAGGACATAATGTCGAAGACCCCTTCCAATTTTCATTCAAACTGTACAAATTTAACCCTTCTATTGTATTCTGCCATTTTTGACCTTTCCTTTATCTGAGCAGAAAAAAGACTTGGTGACTTTTCCTCCATTTGCCATCTGAACATACAAGAAAATTGGGCTTGATTCAATTAGTCAAAGTGGTCGTAAAAAATTATTTTTTTTAAAAGCGACAACTTTGGTATTTGTGGACAAAACTGACCGACCATTGAAAATGAATGGGAAAGACCAAAAAACAGAGCACGTTTTTTATATATATGTCAAATACAATCAATAGATCAGCCAAAATGCAGGAAAAAAACAGACATAAATTACAGAGTGAGAATCTAAAACTTCCTCAGTGCAAAACATACACACCCACTCACACACACAAAAATGAACTGGTGAGACGTTAACTCAACGCTTTTTTTTTTTTTTTCCATTTGTCAAATAAAACCAATAAATCAGCCATAATGCTAAACATACACACTCAGAAATGAAAGGTTGAAATGATAACACACAATGCAGAACTCTCTCTCACACACACACATACACAGAGAGTGAGAGAGACAGAAAGAGAGAGAGAGAGAGAGAGAGAGAGAGAGAGAACCAGGGCATCAATAAGTGGAGCTCTACAGCCATCTTTTGGTCATTGTTGGCATTACAAGTCATCTGTTATTTTCCAGCTGATGACAGCAATCTGGCACACACACACACACACACACACACACACACACACACACACACACACGCACACACACACATTTGCAAAATAAATGTTTGCTATAGAAAGTTTGAAATTGCAAAATGTTTACTCTGATTCTTCTGTTTTATACTCGAATTGAATTTTCTGAATGTTTCTGTTCATTTCTGTTCCCTATCTGTCACTCACTCGACGTTGGTGTCAATGTAGTGACACTAGGGGTCACTCTTGGGAGCCCGAGACACCTCTGGTCTTTGATAAAAGGCCAATGAAAATTGGCGAGTGGTATTTGCATGCCACTCCCCCGAACATACGGGTATAAAAGGAGCTGGTATGCAACCACTCATTCAGATTTTCTCTTCGGAGCCGAACGGTCATGCTCACTGAGCTGAATACTACTGTTCATTCACCTGCTGGATCTGACGGCGCATTTCAGCGGCTTCTCCCTCCTCTGCACTGGTGCACTGCAGAGAACGCCCCTGGGCGCTTCGGCAGAAAAACTAGAGAGTATATTTTCTGAAAGAGCATTTTTCCCCTCTAAAAGAGTATATATTTCTCTAAAAGAGCGCACACACGGAACGTCTTTTTAAAGACGCGTCTTTTTAAAGATGCTTTTCCGATTGTGTGTTATTCCTGGTTGTGCTCGTTATCTCTCGCCTTCTAACAGTCACGATCACTGTCTTTCGTGTCTGGGCACTGCTCACGCGGAGACAGCGTTCGTGGATGGTCACATTCTCATTGCGAGAATGTGTCCATGGCAACGTTGCGGTCGCGGCTCGCCTTCGTAAGGAAGCGAGCCACCCCAGAGGCTCCCGCCTCGGTCCTTTTACCCACGGGTTTGAGGCCAGCGCGGCTAGCACTGGGGGCGATTTGGGGACCCCAATGGGACCACCTCCGCCGGGTATCCCCCGCGGAACTCCCATTCCCCAGCACGCTCGTCTGCCCCGATCGGGCTTCCGGGTGAGTCCGCCGGCTCGTCTCACGGCGAGTTCGACCTCTTATTCGGAGCCCGCGAAAGTGATGAGCTCTCGAGCGCAGCATCGGAGAGCGGGCTCGTCCAGTCGGAAGCCTCGGCTGGGCTCCTCCCTTCGGGGTCGATCGCCCAGTCACAGGCTGACGCGGAGATGACGACATGCTTTCCCGGACAGCCGCGAGCGTCGGTTAGAGTGGATTTCACCGCTCTTCCCTGAACCCTCGCGGCTCTGTGATTGGTTCCTGGGCTCGCGGCGCCGCTCAAAGCCACGCCCCGCCCCGTTCCTTTCTTCCCGGAAGTGCATGAAGAGCTGACAAGCGCCGCCACCTGGCGTGGGTGCCCAAAGCCCCCGTCCAAGGCCTGTAGGTTTACGTCGTCTCTGACGGTCAAAGCCTACGGCGCTGCTGGACAAGCCGCCTCCGCCCTGCACGCCATGGCTCTCCTGCAAGTCTGCCAAGGTGCTAAAGGAACTGCACGAGGGTAGTTCCGCCCCGGGATTGATGCAGGAACTGCGCTCGACGACCGACCTCGCTCTCCGAGCGACGGAGGTCACGGCGCGGTCTCCCGGGCGGACGATGGCCACACTAGTGGTCCAGGAGCGCCACCTTTGGCTCAACCTGGTCGAGATGGGTGAGGCCGACAGGACACGATTCCTTGCTGCCCCCATTTTCCAGGCGGGCCTATTCGGCGACACTGTCGAGGACTTTGCCCAGCAGTTCTCGATGGTAGAGCAGTAGATGGATGCTAGCCGGCTTGTCCTGCCCCGGCGTGGCTCAAGATCCCCCCATCTACTCATCGCCGAGGGCGTCCCCCTGCGGTGACTGCACCAGCTCCGCCGCAGCCCGCCCCTCCGGCCCGGCCCCGGCGTGGAGCCCACCGCAGGAAGCCGACGCCACCCGTCTCACAGCCGGCACCGAAGAACCCACGGAGGTCTTCGAAGCACCCCTGAGACGGGCGACCCAGGGACAACAAAACCCGCTGCTCTGGAGCTGGTAAGCAGATCTTCTTTTTGTTACCTTTTGCATTTAATTGCGCTGCATGCCCAAGTGGCTGCAGTACTCAAGAGCTCCGCAAGAGTGGTTTCCTTGTTCCCTGGGTCACATATTCGGTGTGTACGGCTGGCATCACGACCACCGTCCACCACTCCATTTGGCAGGTTGGCGCTCCAGCGGCAGTCTCCCGCCTTGAGCGCCCAGCTGTGGCACAAATCCGCCCCCGATGTGACAGTCTCCATGGGTCATGAGGACAGGCCTCTTCCTCCCCCGTCCCAGGCTGTTCCGGGGGTGGTCACAAGGAGCCAGGTAAGTGCTTCGATGTCCTCGGACTCAGCACGGCCACGATGTGGTGTGGCACCTCAAGCTCCGCCCCGCCGCGAGGCCCCACCCGCCGGTACATCCGATGACGTTGTCCCTTTGGTCCCCCTTGCGCGGAACTCGGGTGCATGGCTTGCGCTTTCCAGTCCGTCGCGAGGGCTGGTCCGGACCGTCCGACTCGGCTGCACGATTCACTTCGCTGGGCATCCGCCCAGGTCCAGCGGTGTCCACTTCACCTTGGTGAAAGATGGAAACGCTGCTACCTTGCGCGGAGATAGCTACCCTCCTACGGAAGGACACAATAGAACCTGTCCCTCCAGCCGAGATGAAGAGGGGGTTTTACAGCCCCTACTTCATTGTACCGAAAAAAGGCGGTGGGTTGCGGCCAATCTTGGACCTGCGAGTACTGAACCGGGCCTTACACAGACTCCCGTTCAAGATGCTGACGCAAAGACGCATTCTAGCGAGCGTCCGGCATCAAGATTGGTTCGCGGCGGTAGACCCGAAGGATGCGTACTTTCACGTCTCGATCCTTCCTCGATACAGACCCTTCCTGCGGTTTGCGTTCGAGGGTCAGGCGTATCGGTACAAGTCCTCCCTTTCGGCCTGTCCCTGTCTCCTCGCGTCTTTACGAAGATCGCAGAGGCTGCCCTTGCCCCGTTAAGGGAGGTGGGCATTCGCATTCTCAACTATCTCGACGACTGGCTAATCCTAGCTCACTCTCGAGATGGGTTATGCGCACACAGGGACCTGGTGCTCTCACACCTCAGCCGACTAGGGCTTCGGGTCAGCTGGGAAAAGAGCAAGCTCCTCCCGGTTCAGAGCATCTCTTTTCTCGGTTTGGAGTTGGACTCAGTCTCCTTGACGGCGCACCTTACGAACGAGCGCGCCCAGTCGGTGCTGGCCTGTTTGAAGGCGTTCAAACAGAAAACAGCGGTTCCACTGAAACATTTTCAGAGGCTCCTGGGGCATATGGCGTCCTCGGCGGTGGCCACCCCGCTCGGGTTGATGCATATGAGGCCGCTTCAGCACTGGCTCCAGACTCGAGTCCCGAGACGGGCATGGCGCCACGGGACACACCGCGTGGCCATTACGTCGGTCTGTCACCGTCTTTTCAGCCCTTGGACCGACCTCTCGTTTCCACGAGCAGGTGTTCCGCTAGAACTGGTCTCCAGGCGCGTCGTGGTCACGACAGATGCCTCCAAAATGGGCTGGGGCGCTGTTGGCAACAGGCACGCAGCTGCCGGCCTCTAGACGGGTCCGCAGCTGCGTTGGCACATCAACTGCCTCGAGTTACTGGCAATTCTGCTCGCTCTGCGGAGGTTCCGGCCGTTGATCCAGGGCAAGCACGTGCTAGTTCGGACAGACAGCACGGCAGCGGTAGCATATGTCAACCGCCAAGGCGGTCTGCGCTCCCGCTGTATGTCATAACTCGCCCGCCGTCTCCTCCAACGGAGTTAGCAGCACCAAGTCGCTGCAAGCCACTCACATCCCGGGCAACCTCAACACTTCGGCGGACGCGCCGTAACAACAGGTTACCCTCAAGGGAGAGTGGAGACTCCACCTTCAGGTGGTCCAGCTGATTTGGAGTCGATTCAGTCAGGCACAGGTGCACCTGTTCGCCTCCCAAGAATCCTCCCACTGCCCGCTCTGGTACGCCCTCACCGAGGCCTTCCTCGGCATAGACGCGCTGGCACAGCTGGTCCCCTGGCATTCGCAAATATGCGTTTTTCCCCAGTGAGCCTGCTCGCACAGACCCTGTGCAAGGTCAGGGAGGACGAGGAGAAGGTCGTCCTGGTAAGCACCCTACTGGCCCGCCCAGACGTGGTGCTCGGACCTCACGCTCCTCGTGACAGCTCCCCCGGGCAAATTCCCCTGAGAAAGGCCCTTCTTTCTCAGGGAAGGGGCACCATCCGGCACCCGCGCCCAGACCTCTGGAATCTCCATGTCTGGCCCCTGGACGGGACGCGGAAGACCTAAGCTGTCTCCCACCTGCGGTGGTAGACACATTCACTCAGGCTAGGGCTCCCTCTACGAGGCGCCTGTATGCCTTTAAGTGGTGTCTGTTCGCTAAGTGGTGTTCTTCTCATCAGGAAGACCCCCAGAGGTGCGCAGTCAGATCAGTGCTTTCCTTCCTGCAAGAGAGGTTGGGAGGGAGGCTGTCCCCTTCCACCTTGAAGGTGTACGTTGCTGCCATAGCAGCACACCATGACGCAGTCGACGGTGAGTCCTTAGGGAAGCATGATCTGATCATCAGGTTCCTAAGAGGCGCCAGGAGGCTGAATCCCTCCAGGCCACGCCTTGTTCCCTCATCGGACCTCTGTAGTTTTTCAGGGTCTACAGAGAGCCCCCTTTGAGTTTTGCAGTCAGCCGGGCTTAAGGCACTCTCCTTGAAGACTGCCCTCCTGACTGCGCTCACTTCCATCAAGAGGGTAGGTGACCTGCAAGTGTTCTCTGTCAGCGAAACGTGCCTGGAGTTCGGTCCGGGCTATTCTCACGTGATCCTGAGACCCCCGACCGGGCTATGTGCCCAAGGTTCCCACCACTCCTTTTAGAGACCAGGTGGTGAACCTGCAAGCGCTGCCCCAGGAGGAGGCAGACCCAGCCCTGGCGTTGCTGTGTCCGGTGCGCGCTTTGCGCATCTATTTGGATCGCACGCAGAGCTTTAGACTCTCTGAGCAGCTCTTTGTCTGCTTCGGTGCACAGCGGAAAGGAAGCGCTGTCTCCAAGCAGAGGATCGCCCACTGGCTCATTGACGCCATAACTATGGCATGTCTCGCCCAAAACATGCCGCCCCCGGTAGGGCTACGAGCCCATTCTACTCGTGGTGTAGCGGCTTCTTGGGCCCTGGCCAGAGGTGCCTCTCTAACAGACATTGCAGAGCAGCGGGCTGGGCAACACCCAACACCTTTGCAAGGTTCTACAACCTCCGGGTGGAACCGGTTTCGTCCCAGGTAGTGGCACGCAACACAAGCGGATAAGCCCGGGATAGCCGGCCGGGTGTATCGCTTGCACATAGCGCCTTCCACCTCCTTTTGAGCTGAAGACGTGCGCTGTTAATTCCCAGTAGTGTTCACAAAGGTTGTTCCCTGGTGGACTTCCTCCGAGCCCTGTGGCAGTCGAGTTTTCGGAGAGACTCGCTGCCGGCCCAGTACACGCGCTAACTAAGAGCCCGGTTCTGGGGTAGGTGCTCCGCATGTGGCGGTTCCCTGTAAGGCTAACCCCATGCGATCTATATCTTCCGCTAGTTCGTTTCCCTACTGGCAAACTGCGTCTTCCTTGGGCAGAGCCCCTCAGTCTCCATGTTGTAGTAACTCCTCCCCCATTGGGTAGGATCTACCTTGAAGGCTCTCCACATGGTTGGAAAGACCATGTGATGTATTCTTTCACTTAAATATCCCCCCCTCTCTTGGGGCGAGGTGTGGTCTCCGCGGTGTCCTCCCCTTGGGAGGGACACCCCCCGACTAGACCTGGCGGCCCAGTCGGATAATCCCCCTTCTTTTTTAGGGAGTGGAAAAAGAGAAGGGGAAAGAGGCCATGACTGGGTTAAGCCTGTCTCTATCTTTGGGTGGTCGACTTGTCCCCAAGTAGGGCCGTTCGACACTCATAACTGTGTTGGGGGAGGTTACGTGTCGACCTGGTGTGCTGGCTATGAGGCACACAGCAAGTCTGCCCACCACGCACCGCCAGTTCACGTAACACAGTTCAGCCTTGTGGCGTTTTGTATAGGGACCCCTAGTGTCACTACATCGACACCAACGTCGAGTGAGTGACAGATAGGGAACGTCATGGTTACTGGTGTAACCTCCGTTCCCTGATGGAGGGAACGAGACGTTGGTCCCTCCTGCCACAACGCTGAACTACCCGCTGAAATGGCCGGACCTTATATCGGCTCCTCAGCGTAAAACCTGAATGAGTGGTTGCATACCAGCTCCTTTTATACCCGTATGTTCGGGGGAGTGGCATG
Organism: Myxocyprinus asiaticus; assembly: GCF_019703515.2. NCBI lineage: Eukaryota > Metazoa > Chordata > Actinopteri > Cypriniformes > Catostomidae > Myxocyprinus > Myxocyprinus asiaticus. The sequence goes on from NC_059364.1 coordinate 42,750,066, forward strand.
CAAATACCACTCGCCAATTTTCATTGGCCTTTTATCAAAGACCAGAGGTGTCTCGGGCTCCCAAGAGTGACCCCTAGTGTCACTACATCGACACCAACGTCTCGTTCCCTCCATCAGGGAACGGAGGTTACACCAGTAACCATGACGTTTCTTGATGTTTATTTTATTAACATTCATTTTAAATAATAAAATAATAATACATTTACTTTTAGTTATTACATTTTTATGTTTGAAATACATTATTGCTAGAAAATGCTTATTCTGTGTCTTCTCTTTGTAACACCATGATCAGATTTGATGACAAGCATAATGGCATAAACTGCAAAAACTCTTCAGATACATTTTAAAATGCTAAACTTTGACAAATAATAGTTTTAAAAGGTCTAAATATATATCTAAATGCATATCTTGTGATATAATATAAAATTAGGTAACAACAAGCCATCAGACTACACAGTAGGTGCCTACAGCCATCTACTAGCTATTACTGGCATGACATGGTTTTCAAGTCATGTTATTTATATTTTGTTTACCAGATAGCAGCAGTCTGCCTCCAATTTATGTCACATTCTCATATTTTCTTCATGTTTCAACTTATAGAAGTGTAGGTTCAGAATTTTTTATTTTCACAAATTTGCTTATTTGTATATGCAAATTAATAGTACATTTAGAAATGTACATGTAAATAAGATCAAAATAGCATAAATCCCCAAATAAATGCATTTTATTGGTCTTACTTCAGGGAAGAAATAATGGTATCATTATCATCATCAAAAAAACAAAAAAGGATACACATCTAAACCTTCTGGTCAAAAATGACTGAATACCAAAGGAAAGTGCCATTTTTGAATACCATGGTAGGTTACTATTTCATAAAATTCAAAATGGCAGAGAGGTTATATGGCTGCTGTTGGAAAAATGTACAGATTTCTTTTTTTTTTTTTTTTTACGAAATAAAGTACAGTCTGCATTGTAGTAAGCACAATATGAAGACTCAGAGATCAACAGAAGTACAAATTTTAAAAACTACTTTTCTGGACTCAAATTCACAACCTTTTGTGCACCAATGCATTAACCACTGGACCATTCAGTTGACACAGCTTAAAAGTGTCAAAGATACATTCCAAATTGAGAGCAGCAGATTTTAAATAATAAAAAAATATATATAATAAATACATTTAGAAATGTATCTCTGCCAATTTCAGAAGACTTAGAATAAGGAAGCAATGATACATTAAAAGTTTTGTTTAAATTGACTAAGCATTTTGACCACTATGTGGTGCTGTCTCCAAACTGCTAGGTACCCTCAGGACATGATGTCAAAATCCCCTTCCAATTTTCATTCGTTTAAAACAAAAATTACTTTTTCATAAAATTCAAAATGGCGGAGAGGTTATATGGCTGATGTTGGAAAAAAATATAAAAAGTATATTTAAGAAATCCTCATCACCAAAGGAATCCAAAGACACCAAACTCATAATTTTAGGACAAAAGTTTCAAAAGTTATGAGCAAAAATATACAATTTTGACATTTCTAGACACATAGGTGGCACTGTCACCAAACTTTGCATGTTATCTCGGATCATGGTCCTGATGAAGCATACCAAATTTCCGATTTGTGAATGGAGAGCGAGTCCAGGAGATGAGAGTGGTAAGGAGTTACACCTGTGGGCAATTTTACTAACAGCTGTTCTGTGTTGCTGTGAGAGGTAACAGAGGAGAGAGAAGTGACACATGCCGTTCTGTTTTTTTTTTTTTTTGTTTGTTTGTTTTGTTTTTGTTTTTTTTTGTCAACACTGAAAAGTGAAATAACTGAATAAAATACGGAAAACGTAGAAATTCACCTGGCTTGCCGCTTCCACATTATTGAAAAGCAGGAACATGTTACACACTGCATTTTTTTGTTATATCGCTACTGTTAGGTGCAGCAGTAGCCGTTAGCACTGGTCGGTTGTCTTCAGGCCAGTGACTGGATGGTCCAGCAGCTGAGGAAGATTTGAAGGTCCCGATCACTGTGGGCCCCTAGGCTACAGCCTAGTTTAGCCTGTGCATTAATCCGCCCCTACCTACCACCTCTAGTGGCTGAAACAGGGAACACGAAAGCACATTCTGTACAAGCGCTAAGTCCCAGACCGGGACAATAGTGGGGTGAGAGGTTCACACCACACAGATACAGTATTTACTGACCAGAGGTCATGTCTGGTTGCTATGGCTCCACCAGCTCTGGGAACCAAGGGCTGTTGGGCCACTTCGGGGCCACAAGCAACACGGTTTCCCGAACCTTGCACAACACTTGGTGTAGCAAGTGGACAAGATGGAACGCATACTTGCATTTTGCTGGCCATTTGTGAGCTAGGGTGTCCAAGCCCAGCGGAGCCTGGGTCATGGAGTACCAGAGGTGACAGTGCATCGTCTCTAGGGAGGCAAACAGGTCCACCTCGGATTACCCGAATACCTCCCAAATCTGAAGCGAAGGACCTTAAACTAATATGCCACTCCCTCGTAGGCAAATCTCAAGAATTGTCTCTGGCGAAGGACTATCTGCACATAAAAGTAATTATCTTTCAGATCAATTGACACAAACCAGTCCAAGGGACAGAAGTGAGACAAAATCTGTCTCTGAGTAACCATCTTGAACGCAGACTTCCTACAGGTTGCAGCTCACCATCCCTTCTTGGCGACCAGAAAATAATTGCTGCTTTCTGTGTGTCGCACACCGGTACGCTCTCCATCCCATCTTTGGTGAGGAGACATTGTTCCTCGGAGTGCAAAATCAGTGCGTCCCACATTGTAACGGTGGAGGAGAGGACGCCATAATTGTGGGAAGCAGATCATCAAGGGGGTAGTGACAGGCGAAGCTACTTTATATGGAGTAGGAGGGACATTAAAGGCCTGAGCTGGCGAGAAATCTTCCTTATAATCTCTGGTCTCTACATCCCATCCTCGCATGCCTCCCTCTTGTGGTTCCTCGGGAGTCACAGAGCGAGTATAGCGGGAGTAGGCGCTCATGCCCATCTGAAAGAGGGATATAACGCTCACATAATGGGAAAATTTGCAAAAAGCCATCCTTACAAAGTACCATTAAGCAAAGGCTCTTTCAGTTTCTTTTTCACTGTAAAGAAACACACACAATACACAATAGCGAACACCGAAGATTTCAAAGGATACTCTGTTTCATTGGAGCACAAAAAGGGAGAAGAAACAATCCACCCAGTGTTGAGGGGTGCATTTCGAAATGACGAAGCACTGAGTCAGGTCTTCAAAGGACAAAAGATGTCAATGGGATCCTGAAGAGAACCAACGGATGAAATGGCGCTGTGCTCCAGTTTATATGTACGCAATGACGTGTACAACATTGGCATGATTTAAAAGGGTTTCAGAGATAAGCACTCCTGCGAGGAGCTCCCATAGCCTCAGCTGTTGATACATCATCGAACTGACCAACTTGAAATGGAAGTAATAAAATCATAGTCATTCCACCAAAAAATACATAGTTAGTTTTACTGTAATGTAATGTCCAGTGAGGTACTCTCTCCCTGTGTTCTCTCCCTCTCTCTTCCTCCTGTCTCTCCACTTTTCACAGGATTGGACCAGCCTGGATTGATTTTCACCTGTGACTGGTGTGGCCCAAGAGACAGGAGTAAATAGAGACAACTACACGTTCAGGAGGAGCTCTGCTGCATTTGTGATTTCCTGCTGTTGCCATTGCTGTTGATAGGCTAGGAGGGTTTGTTGTAATGCTCTGATTGTTTGCTTGCTTGCTTGCTTGCTGTATTGTTGCTTGCCTGTTGGTGTGACTGTTAAAGATGCCATTGTTGTTTTTGTGCTGATGGTTGATTGCCAACCTCATTTTCCTTTCTGTATATTTGTGTAAATATTGTAAATGGTTGTTTCACTGTTTTTTTGTGGAAACCATAGTTTTGTTGTACCACAATTTAACTATGGTGTTACTATAGTAAAACTGTAGTAAACATGTTTTTAGTAGAATGAGGCTGCTATATGTAGAATGAGGGCTCTGTATGGACAGAATAAATAATAAAAACATGAAGTCTGTCGACAGACCATTGAATACGCTCTGCGAAATAAAGCAATAATCCACGAGAGGTCAATCACAAAAGAGATGCGTACTTCTGGGGAATCACGCGCCAGCAGAGCGACTGCCATTTAGATGAATGGGAATGCTAATGGATAACTTTCTGGTAACATATGGCCTTGATGTATCTCACATAAAGACAGGAAGCTTTACCTCTATTTTTAAAGTAATCTGTCCCGATTATAGGGCACATTGATTGGGGCTGCTGAACTACAGTTTTCAAAAATCCAAATAGATTGTAGATGTAATTTTGGCCATTTCAACAGTTATTTAGACAGTTCATTTGCAGAGCACACGTGCAAATAAAATAAATCATCATTGCCAAATGAAAAACATTGTTATAGAACAAACGAGTCAATCAATGGACTCTCACTCCACCTTTATCTGAGCTTTCAAATGACCGTGGGGAGAGTGTAAAATCAGCAGTGCTTCCCTGCAGTTAAATGGCTAATAAAGGTGTTGGTGTATTGATCTGTGAACATCCACCCGCAGCAGGCTGGTGCAGATGCAGCCTCTGGGGAAATACCAGGCTGGGAGGCCATCACTACAGACCACAGGGTGACATGTCATAATGTGGAATGTGTTTTCTGTTTAAACGAGCTGCCCTGAGAAAAGAAGAATGGACAAAAGACCAAAAAAAAACAAAACAAACAAACAAAAAAACAACAACAACAACAACAACAACAAAAAAACAATGCAAAAGATGTGGTCACCTCACCTAACTTTAAAAGCTAAACCCATCCACTGCCCCATGGGTTCCGGTGTTGTGTAATTCGATCATAGAAAAATCAAAAAATCATAGATATACTGTGCATATGTATAGTAAAGGTCAAAGACCGTCTGTCAACTCATGAAACTGAATTGACCAATGCGGTCTGCAACAGAGTCTTTTTAGCCAATTTTCACAAGATTTGTTTTCCCATAAATAATAAAAACACGAAGTCTGACGACAGATCATTGAATATGCAATAAAGCAATAAGTCACGAGAGGTCAGTCACAAGAGGGTTGCATACTTATGGGGAATCATGCGGCAACAGAGCAACTGCCATTTAGATTAATGGGAATGCTAACGAATAACTTTCTGGTAACACATGGCCTTGTAGCATCTCACATAAAGACAGGAAGCTTTACCACTATTTTTAAAGTAATCTGTCCTGATTTTAGGGCATGTTGATCCCCTTTGGAAGCCATGTTTGTCTGTGTCTGCCTTTTTGTGATTTTCAGAGCCAGCTGACAAAGGGGACTGGTTTTAGGCCTCAACTTTAGGGTTTTAAGGACTTCGTGTTGCAGAGTGTTAGGGGAACTTACATTTATTCATTTGGCAGACGCTTTTATCCAAAGCGACTTACAATAGAGGAAAACATAAGCGAATCATCTTAAGGAGACAGTGGTATGAAAAGTGCCATATTACAAAGTTTCACTAGCATCAGAATAGTATTCAAAACAGAAGAAAGTGCAACAGGAATTGTTTTTTTTTTTTTTTAAATGACTGGTTAAGTGCTCATGGAAAAGATGTGTTTTTAGTCGTTTTTTGAAGACAGAGTGTGAGTCAGCTTCATGAATGGAGTTGGGAAGGTCGTTCCATCAACGTGGTATGATGAAGCTGAAAGTCAGGGAAAGTATTTTGGTGCCTCTTTGTGTTGATACAACAAGGCGACGTTCCTTAGTTGACTGCAGGCTTCTAGTGGGCGCGTAGCTCTGCATAAATGATTTTAGGTATGCTGGAGAAGACCCAGTGACTGTTCTGTATGCCAGCATCAGAGCCTTGAATTTGATACATGCATCAACCGGCAGCCAGTGGAGAGAGACAAGGAGTGGTGTAACATGCGCTCTCTTTGGTTCATTAAAGACCAGACGTGCTGCTGCATTCTGGATCATTTGCAGGGGTCTAATTGCACATGCAGGGAGGCCTGCAATGAGAGCATTACAGTAGTCCAGACTAGTTATGACAAGCGACTGGACAAGCAGTTGTGTGGCATGTTCAGAGAAGAAGGGTCTTATCTTCCTGATAATGTAGAGTGTAAATCTACATGATCTTGTGGTCTTTGAGATGTGGTCTGTGAAATGTAGTCTGTTGTCGATGGTTACCCCTAGATTTCTGACCGATTTGGAAGGCGTTACTGTAGTTGTACCCAGCTGCACAGTGATGTTGTGTTCAACAGCAGGGTTGGCTGGAAAGACAAGGAGTTCAGTCTTGGCTGGGTTGAGCTGCAGGTGGTGCTCCTTCATCTAGGCTGAGATGTCTGCCAGGCAGACAGAAATTCGAGCAGTTACTGTGGTGTCATTGGGCTGGAAAGACAAGTAGAGTTGCGTATCATCAGCATAGCAGTGGTAAGAGAAACCATGTGCCTGAATGATGGGTCCCAGTGATGTTGTGTATATAGAGAAGAGAAGTGGCCCAAGCACTGATCCTTGAGGTACCCCAGTAAGTAGCTGATGAGGCTTGGATACCTCACCTCTCCAGGCTACCTTGAAGGACCTACCTGAGAGATAGGAGTTAAACCAGTCAAGCACAGTTCCTGTGATGCCCAGCGAGGAGAGGGTAGAGAGTAAGATCTGATGGTTGACTGTGTCAAACTTGAATTTAGGTGTGTCCAGAATATAAGGGATCGTTATTGAATGTGTATAATTAGGGTGTATATGCCTAGTTCAGCCCGGCGTGCGTTCTTTAGAATTCTGCATACAGGGATTCAATGGGATTTTTGTCCCATCTAAAGTCATCTGCCAGACAAAGTGGATCCAAAACCTCACATCCGTACAAAGCAATTGGCATTTAATTTGTTTTTCAAATTGACTGTCAGGGCCCAGTTCTGACAGTAGTTCTCTAGCAGGTCCAAGTGAAGAGAGCTGCAGCAGATGCAGGTAATATAACACACACTCTCCCGCTCTCTCTCTCTCTCTCTCTTTCACTCTTACCCACACACACATCCATAAGCACATGCATAGACCCTCATGAGCAACACACAGAGCTTTGATGTCAGCACATCCCCAAGACTTAATAAAGCAGTTTAGCAACTGAAAAGCTACATCCAACAATGTTGAAGGCTACCACCTTTCTACTGAGAAATGTAGTTAAACTAACTGCTTGCTGATAGTTCTGTTACTGAAGAACACAGCTGAAGAGAGCTGCATGCCGAGCACTCTCTCTTCCACTACCTCTATCTCTCTCACACACACAAACACTCACACACACTACCTTGTTATTCCATTTAAAAGTAGGCCATGCCTCCTTTACTAGTTCTAAACTGATGCTTTCGAACTGCAATGAATGCTTGGGCAGTATCAAATAAGAAATTAGTTCAACTCACAAGAGTGTTTTAGGGAAGAAAACCTGAAAATGTCTTGAGGTGTGTTTATAGTATTTGGAGTCTCATAGAAAACATACACCACCCCTAAACCTAACCTATGAAAATTAACCATTGTTTTACTACAGTAATGATAGTTTAAGCATGGTATTTGTAGTAAAACCATAGTAACCACAAAATTTACCATGGTATTACAGTCTGTAGTTACAGTATTACTATAGTAAAACCAGGGTTAATTGTATTAAAACCATGGTTTCTGAAAAATAATAAAATTACCACAAAATTAACCATGGTTAATCCGTGGAAGTATCACCCCAGGAAAGGAACGTGTGCAAAGACAGACCCCGCCCCTTACCCGGATCAAACCCTTTTCTTAACCCACCAACCATCAACACTGCGAGGAAATTAACCTTTATGTTAATTTGTATTTATTATAAGTATTATTAAATTAAAATATTAAGACTAAATAGAGGAAATAGGAAGACCATAAGATGTGAATTCGAACCAAGGTCGCTCGTTTATAAAAGCGTATATACACCATCTTTACCGTATTCACCACTGAACAACACAGTAGCTGTACATTGCCATAAATTTCTATAGTTCAAACAGACCATTGGGGTGCTATTTACATCTGGGTACAAATAGCCACTACTTAAAAGGAAATAGTCAATAGATATTTAGAACAGAAGTGTCAAGAAAGAAATCGAAAGACAGAATTGCAACTAATATTAGTCTAATGTTCATTCGTCACACACTGGAAATGGAAGATCAGGTCAGGTACATTGCATAACAGTGCAGTGCAGAACAGTATTATGTGCAGTGTGCTCTGTTGTATATGGTGCATATAAACAAATGTATTAGGTTACCTGGGTATTCTATGCATACAGAAAATTCACAAAATCACAAATTTCTTATTCACACTATACGAGAAGTACTAATAGTACTAGGTTAGTATGGTATTCCAAACATAACCAGAAAATTCTGATCAGGTTTCACAAACACTTCAAGGGATATCGGATTCTGTGGAGGGATTGAATCTTACATGACACCGGGCTCTCGCTACATCGCTGTGGTTTTTGCAGTGGCTGATGGAGAAGCTGGAAGCCCCAAGGAATGTTTTATAATAAGGATGAGAAGTGATTGCATTATGTTATCTAAGATGTGCTGTGCTGAAAGTGATTATACTGCTCTCAAACTGAGGACAGCAGAGAGGAAATTAGGTTATACTTAATTGCCTTGCTTTGATTCACCAATAACCTTGAAAAGGGGGAGGGCCTCATACTTAAGGCTATTAACTAATAAGTTCTCACGATGTGATTTGTCTGTAGGAAGAGAAGTTTTCTAATGGATCTGTGATAGAGCGGGCGGGATGGGTCATGTCCTCCATATTCAATAAAAACATTGCGTCCACTGCTGAAAACAAAGTTTAAAGCTTCAGGACAAACTTAAACAGATATGCTTCACAGGCTAAGAACTATATTCATTAGAAGGTCTGCCACCTCTTGTTGACAGAAATTGACTTTGAAAGTATTCTCGATGTGACATTGTCTTACTTCACTCCTTTATGAGATTTAATCTATAAAACAGTCTAGACCAGTTGCTTTATTTAAACACTGATGGATATGATGGCAGGCAAATTTAACTGATAACAATACATTTAAAAAAGAATTATTCAAAAAGGCCCCACAGCCCATTTTCCTGCACAGTGAGTTTGTTACAGAAATAAGGGAACATTTTTCACTCTTGCAGGAAGGTAATGACTAATGAGTAATGTAATACATTATAGACATGCCTTATTAATAGGTTGTCATGGCACATAACACCACTATATTCAACAAATCAAGTATTCTCATCGTAAAGTCCGTTCTCATTCATAAAGAGAATAGCAATGAATCATAAGATTACACATTTTTATTACAATTTTGATATAATTTGAAAAAAAAAAGAAGACATTTATACCAGCAAGCCTTTTGTTTTATTAACAATTACAAGTAAATAAAGACAAAAAGGGACTGAGTCATTTGTTTTTCAAAATTTCCATGGTTTGATGGTGTGCGTGTTATCTACAAACCATTACAGCTTTGCTCAATGATATACAGTAGAACGTGGGGTAACGTGTATGTATACTGGCTATTTTACATGTTTCAAATAAAGTCATCCAATCAGAATTTAGAGTGGCCTATCCTTAAAGTGGCCTATATAAAGTTGTATTTATAATCCACTGCATCATATGGGTTTAGGGCGCCTAGTTGTTTTAAAATGAACATTGCCTTACTTATCCAAAACACAGTAAATGTCGGGGATTTTCCACTTAGTTGTGGAACTACTACCTGAATTAAAATCAGTTTGTTGTGGAACTATCCCCATTCCGATAAAAGCCTGAAGTTGGTCTGCCACAGCGGATAGAGAAAGCAAAAACTTTAAATTAGTTTTAACATACGTATGTGAGGCTGTTATAACTTTAGATATGCAAACGTATAGCTGTAATCGACTTAGTTGTGCCAGGTGACCGGCTCCTGAAGGTGGGCTGCATGTCAACTCCGACAGTCACAGAAGAACCCCTGTGCAATGTGACTCGTTACGTAGACACATGGTGCATTCTCTCACGGGTCTCCAGCTGTGAACTGAGCACAGTTGTACACAGCTATGTGCTTTAGTTTGTGAGGCAGTCGACTCGCTTCAACTGTGTTCTGTCCTCCATCGTCACTGATAGGCCTGATATGCTCAGAGGTACAGTCTTTCCTCGGCAAAGATGCAATAGAGAGCGTACCGGCATGCAACACACAGAACCACTACTACAGCCGTAATTTCCTGGTTGCCAAAAAGAATGGTGAACTGCATCCATGCTAGACTTGAGGTGCTTGAACAATACAGTCAGAAAATATCTGTTCAAGATGGTTACTCAGAGACAGATTTTGTCTCATGTCCATCCGTTTGACTGGTTTGTATCAGTGGACATGAAAGATGCTTACTTAGCCCCTCAGCACAGGCCATTCTTGAAATGAGGCCCCTTTGAGAGGGCAGTGTATAAGTTCGAGGACTTTCTCTTTGGATCTGGAAGGTATTCAAGGAAGCTTAGGTGGACCTATTTGCCTCACTTGAGACAAAGAATTGTTCCATTGTTATTCCATGACTCAAGATCTGCTGGGCTGGGTGTGGATGCCCTTGCTTACAATTGGTCAGCAAAACGCAAAAATGTATTCCCACCTGTTTGATTGCTACACCAAGTGTTGTGCAAGGGTCTGGAAGACAAGGAAATGGTGCTGCTGGTCGGCTGGAATGGCCCAACTGCTCTTGGATCCCGAAGCTGGTAGAGCTGCTGGATGCTCCTCCATGGGAAATTCCCTCAAGGAGAGATTTGCTCTCGCAAGCTCGAGGAATGATTTGGCATCCCTAGCTGGAGCTGTGGAGACTTCATGTCTGGCCATTTCATGAGGCACATTAGACACTAAATGGTTGTCGCAGCCAGTGCTCGACAACCATTTGGCCCTCTCCAAGCTTTTGTTGCCTGGTGTTCCACCAAAGGCAAGGTCCCAGCACGTTGCCCTGTGCAGGTGGTGCTCCACTGCTTGTAGGAGCGTTTGGATGCAGGACTCTCTCAAGCTATGCTCCAAGTTTATGTTGCTGCCATAGTGGCGGGACATGACCCCTGTCAGTGGCAAAAACTCTTTGGTCAGTAAGTCCCTACGGGGACCTTTACGGTTGAGGTCCTCTTGTCTGGGGCTTAGCGCTTGTGTTTAATGTGCTTGCGGGTTTCACGTTTGAGCCGTTAGTGAGCATACTTTCTCTGAAGACTGCTGCTACTTGCTTTGGCTTCAGTTAAATGTGTTGGGGACCATCAAGCTTTGTTGGTCAGACTCTTGCTTGGAGTTTGGACTGGGCTTGTCGAAGGCCGTCCTTAAGCCTAGAAAAGGTTACATGTTGGCCACTCCTTTCAGGGTTCAGGCTGTCACCTTGCAAGCGTTCTTTCCTCCTCTGTTTGAGTCAGACAAGGCTAAGAGGCTGCACATGCTTTGTTCATGAAGGGCATTACACATGTATGTTAACCGGGTGAGTCAGTTCAGGCTGTCATAACAGCTCTTTGTCTGCTTTGGAGGCTGCGCAAAAGGTTTGGCCCTCTCCAAGCAAAACATTTTCACAAGACGTGCAGTGCCTCATGGGTGATAAAGCTCATTCTGCCAGGAGCATGGCTTCCTTCTGGGCTTGGATGAAAGGAGTGTCTCTAAAAGGCATTTGTCTGGCAGCAGGCTGGGATTTCCCAGGCATATTTGCAAGGTTTTATAACTTGGATGTTTCTTCCCTCTCTTTCCAGATTTTGGCTGCAAAGGAGAGTTGATATGTCAATGTTTCACTACCCTGCCTTGGCTAGTGTCATTGCTTGTAATGCTTGCCTGATTTCATGACCATGCTGTTCTCTCTCTTTCTCTTCCAATTGTGTATGAGAAAAGGAGCTCATTTTTTTATGTTTTCTCTACCCTGATTGGTTAGCGGCATTGTTGACTATGTTTGTGCCAGGTTGGCACCTATGTGTTTCTCCCTCTTCCTTCCCATTTGCCAATGTGAAGGGGAGCTTGTTTGATGCTCTTTACTGCCATGTAGATTAGAGAGCATTGCTCTGGTGAATGTGAATCAGTAGCATGGTGTTATGGTATACAATTCCGATAGCGTCAGCTACTGACACAGTATCAAAGAGACAGACTTGAAAGGGAACATCTTGGTTACAACGGTAACCTTAGTTCCCTGAAAAGAGGAAAAGAGAAGCTCCTTAGCTTGCTGCACTTCTGATTTCTCACTGTTAAAGGACTGAGAGATGGCTCCTCCCTTCGGTCTAAAAATCCCGATAAAATGGCGCTGTGCTGCGGATTATATGCTCGCAATGACGAGCGCATATATCTTTATTTTTTAATATACTCTCTTATCTTTTTTAACACATTTAATGCTATGGATTTTGCTACTGACACAAATAAACATCAATAGCATTAACTGTGACAAAATGTCACATAATTGAAGATCTCAACCACCAACCCTCATTCAATTACCTAACTGTTATTATATTAGATTTTATGCATAAAGGAGATTGGAGACTGTAACAAGGTTAAGATTTCCAAGCAAACCAGGACGACTCTGGTTAAGTTTTATTCTTTTGGCTATTTTAAGCTCTGAGCAGGTAGTCTATAGCATGGAACCTCATGCACTTCGGCATTCAAAGATCCATAAAATGCGCGATACCAGTAAGACAGCATGTCAGCGTCCTCGTCTAACTCAACGTGATATAAGCAAAATCTCAACAAAATCTGCCAGAGACCCTGACATCCTGGCAAATGTAAAAAAATATATATAAAAAAAAAACCTTCATGAAATGTCACTACCAACCTGAGCCTTTTTGCACAACTGCATGAGGATGAAGCAAACCAAACAAACACTCGCTGAGAACTTTATTAGGAACACCTGTACACCTACTTATTCATGTGATTATCTAATCAGCTAATCGTGTAGCAGCAATGCGTAACATTTTGCAGATACGGGTCAGGAGCTTCAGTTAATGTTCACATCATCCATGAGAATGGGGGAAAAAATGTGATCTCAGTTATTTCGACCATGGCATGATTGTTGGTGCCAGACAGACTGGTAGATCTCCTGGGCTTTTCACACACAACAGTCTCTAGAGTTTACTCAGAATGGTAGCAAAAACAAACAAAAAACATCCAGTGAAAGGCAGTTCTGTGGACAGAAATGCTTTGTTGATGTCAAAAGAGGATGGCAAGACTGGTTCGAGCTGACAGAAAGGCTACATTAACTCTATAACTATGATAACTTCAACAGCAGAAGACCACGTCAGGCACTTTATTAGGACCATAGTGTTCCTAATAAAGTGCTCAGTGAGTGTATTTGTATCTAGGTGCACTGGCTGTCGCATGGCCAAATGCGTGTGAGTTTCTTTTTCTTGGATCTTAAATATTAATGGAATTTCTGCAACATCATAACCATGCACTGCAAGACAGCAAAAACCTCTTAAAACTGAATAACTTGTTGACATAACTGGTTAACGCTATAATGAGACCATCATAAGGCTGCAGGGCTCTGCGTTGGGGTGGACGATATCCCAGTAAATGTTCAGTAAAAATTAAAAAATGTTCAACTATCGTATCTGTCGTGATTATGCAAAATTCCTGTCACATGGCAAGGAATGGTCATTCAAAAATAATTCGATTATAATCATTTTATTATTTTTATCAGTTGTTATACTTTTGCGTTATTTTTGCATTTCTCCCGGTCTTGGATGATAGCGCTCTCTCTACGGTGCACACTGGGAGAGGTAGAGAGAGAAATTACACATAAGCTTCCCTTAATTTAATATTAGTTACGCTTCCCGTAGTTACTGTTGCTAGTGCCATTAATCTTTCCTATCAGCATCTATTCAGCCACAAAGCACGGAGAAGCGATCGCAAGTAAATGACATTAACAACTATTAAACAACACATTTGTGAATCGTTATATACTGTATGTATATATATACACTACTGGTCAAAAGTTTTGAAACACTTGACTGAAATGTTTCTCATGATCTTAAAAATCTTTTGATCTGAAGGCGTATGCTTAAATGTTTGAAATTAGTTTTGTAGATAAAAATATAATTGTGCCACGATATTAATTTATTTCATTATAAAACTACAATTTAATAAAAATAAAAAAAGTTTTGAAATTGATGACTTGGACCAAATAATAAAGAAAAGCAGCCAATAAGTGCCCGACATAGATGGGAACTCCTTCAGTACTGTTTAAAAAGCATCTCAGGGTGATACCTCAAGAAGTTGGTTGAGAAAATGTCAAGAGTACATGTCTGCAAATTCTAGGCAAAGGGTGACTACTTTGAAGATGCTAAAATATAACACAGTTTTGATTTTGGATTTTGTTTAGTCACAACATAATTCCCATAGTTCCATTTATGTTATTCCATAGTTTTGATGACTTTACTATTATTCTAAAATGTGAATAAAAAATTATAATAAAGAATGAGTAAGTGTTTCAAAACTTTTGACCGGTAGTGTATGTATGTATATATATATATATATATATATATATATATATATATATATATATATATATATATATATATATATATATATATTAGGGCTGTCAAACGATTAAAATATTTAATCGCAATTAATCGCACAATTTTTTGTAGTTAATCACGATTAATCTCAATATCTTTATAAACATGAGTGGACAAAATATGCTTCATCCAGATGTATTTTTTCAGTCATCCACACAAAACCTACCCCACCAACAGAGTTGAAAAACAGAAAATCAACACAACACAACTCAATTCAAATTATGTACAAAATATGGTAGTTGTAAGTGTATTATGACAGGATTTATTTGCTTTTTTTATTGAGTTTTAACAGACATAAACTTTCCAGGAGCACCGTGGAATTAAATAGCTCTGGTCATGTGACTATTTGCACCACTCATGAAAAAAATCTGCAAAGTTAAGGTTCATAACTTTGTATCTATATTTAACTTTAACATTGTACTAGAGTGCTGCCTTTGTACTTTTGACCGAATTGTTTGCTTGTCTTTATTCTCTATTGTACAAACTTATTATAATGGTTATTATTGTGCATTAAAACTAACATTTAAGCAATATTTTAAAACCAGGCCCTCATTGACTGGTGGGCGGCCAACGAGAGCCTTTTCACTGACAGGCGAAATTCTCCAGAAAAGGACATGGCGAGGATAGGCATATGCTCATTCTTTTGTGCATACCTTTGTAAGGGACTTTGGTCCTGTTAAAAAATAAATAAAAATAAATCTCTTTTTAGAAATTTTTTACATTGTTTATTAATTGTTGTTATATTTGTTATGTATTTATTGCTTATTTATGTGTTTTCACTATTTAATAGTTATTCAAATGTATTCTAAATATATTGTCTGAATTGTTGAAGTCTACCAGAATTAAATTTCCCTCTAATATCTGACCTGTTTGGTCAGGTACTTGCTTATGCTTGAGAAGGTTTCTGTTTCTTTAATTGCTTGATAGGTAGTATTAGAGCACACCTGTCTTCCCAGGTTCTGAGTCAAAAGGTTACTGTAGCCTACATGATTACTGTATCATAGACATGAAATTTCCTGTTTGTGTTGAAATCTGTCCTGGTTAATGACTAATGATGTACGTGACACAGATGAGGTACAGGTACTTCTTGCATTAATGTATAGTGATGTGTGTGCACCTAACTGTACAAAGCCTGTCAGACTGAGTATCAACCTCTTGATGTTTGAGTAGCAAGAAGACAAACGGCAGGTATGTATGTGGAATGTAGGCTAATCCATTTCAATATTATTAACTGTCAAACCTCCCCTGTACTTGCCAGTTTATTATAAATCTAATGTAGTCTAATACAAAAGCCCTGCAATAAATGTTAACATTATAACCTTGCTGAGGTTAAGTTTTTTATGTAATCTGTTTTTGAGAGGTGTTTGTCCATTCCATTTATATGAATTTGGATAGACTAAATATTAGAAACACCTCTCAGTATAACCCAGTACAGTTCAACAGCACCACAGACTACAGCTGACACAAAAAATAAATCAACACCTCTCTAAAATATTAAATAAAGGTTTTATACAAGATTAAACTGCATTCGTTTTTAATGCACTTGGTGTAGCAAGTAAACTGTCAAGTCTACATATAAATGCTAATATGGCAAGTCTCCTCTTCATCCTCCACTGCATCCAGGCTCTTCTTTGATGGATTCGCCTCCTCAGGTGGGCAGCCTCCTCTTCAGCTTCTTTATAAAGCATACCAATGGCAATCCGGGTCTGAACCATTTTGATGCTTTTTGTTTAATTTTCTAATGTCTGATGTCTAATTTTGTTTCTCCTCATTCATTCATTCACCAGTGTTCACAACAACAACCTTTTTCCCGCCACAGGCTTTTTATATGTAGGCTACAGATCTAGGAACTCAGATCTCAAAATATATACATATTAATATTTTTAAAATGAAAACCAAAAGAGGCAGGGTTGTGTTTTATATCATATGTTTGTTTTATTGTAAATATACATTTGCGTCGCAGTTCTGTTGGTGGTTTCTTTTTGTAAAAATAACCATTTGACTTCTCATTATTCAGCCTATTACAAGATTACTTTCCAAATAAACAAATAAATAGACATGAAACATTGATTTGAGATGAAAATATTTGATTACCTTACTTGAAGAGATTACACAGTCATCAAAGAAGCAGGAGAGAATGCTCGCAAGGACCCTGATGAGCGGTCTGATACGTGGAGCTGCGGTGGTTACAGAGCAATAACAGACCGCTAGATGGTGCCATTGACCAATCAGAATCGAGTATTCCAGGCCACCGTGTAATAAATTAACTTTATATATAAAGTTCATTCTTGGGGGGCTGGGCAGACTTTATTATAAGTAGGTGGGCTTCAAGGAAAAAAAGTTGGGAACCATTTGTCTAACGGGTTGGGCAATATATCTAATGTGATATTTTTAGCCTTTTGATGACTTTTAATATATATCTTGATATTTATGTATTTGTGTTGTTGTTGTTGATTTTAAGGACCATACTTTTTTTTAAAGAATGCATTAGACCATCAAAAAAAAAAAAAAAATAGTATTTAATTGTTGAAGAGAAATAACAAACTGTTCTTCCATTGCCTTAAAGAGTCAATTTTAACCCGTATGGAAAGAACCAGTTGTGGACTTTCTGGATTTTATGCAGCTTTATATAGCTTTTTTAACATCAATAAATCAAATTTGACCTACAAATTATTTAAATGTTTGCACATTTAGCCTCAAGACCCCATTCTGCTCTCTAGCTCCCTCACTTGCTCCACAAGGTACTGCATCTTTCTGTAAGGCTGGCACCAGGATGTCTACAACCAAAAGGCGCCATTTCCAGTAAAAGTCAAAGAACTCTGCGAGAATCAACGTCATAGAACTCTCTCACAAAAGCTGAAATCTACACCTGAATATCACCACGTGTGATAAATTGCAAATCGCATTTGCATTGTTTTACAAAGCTGAAATCTTCACCTGAATATCACCACAGTGTGGTAAATTGCAAGTCACCTTGCTGCCCCCTCTTCTCAGCTCTGAACCAACACAAAGACACAAGATTTATATGTAAAAATATAACAAATACCATGAAAACAAAGAATGCAACTGTATGTGTTTGATATCATTTAAGAGGTCTCTGTGCGACTGGTATAATTGTCTCTCTCCCGTGTTGATAAAACTAATGGTAACAAAGTTATAAGGTCTTTGCCAAATACTGCATAATTCTGGAGGTCTATCCCCCTCCTTGACCTACAATTTAAATGATCTCCTGTATGTTAACAAGGTTAAACCCCAGGAAGTCAAGAACACATTCACCCCCAAATTCTCATTGTTCAAAGGATAATACCATTTGATACACAATGTTTATTCTGTCTAGGTATTTAAGGAAAATTG
The DNA here is from genome assembly GCF_019703515.2 of Myxocyprinus asiaticus. Lineage (NCBI taxonomy): Eukaryota > Metazoa > Chordata > Actinopteri > Cypriniformes > Catostomidae > Myxocyprinus > Myxocyprinus asiaticus. The sequence continues at coordinate 42,767,933 of NC_059364.1, forward strand.
GCAAGAAGCTCGGGGAATCTGTAAGCAGATCTCCCATGCTGTACCGCTGCATGTAGTTTTGTCAAGTATGTTTCTTTGACTTGTCTTTTATTTTATTCTGATCATGTGAAATTGGCTTTGATTTGAATTTCTGCAACAATGTTTTATATCCTACCTGATAAATAAATTGTTATTATTTGATTTATTCTGAATTCCTCCGAAATCGTTTATATCATTACTGGAGCTTTAATATAGGAGGAAGCCATTTAAAGACTCTCAGTTTGAATTTAAACTACTCAGGACAACCAGGTAGGACAACCACCTAGGACAACCGGGTAGGATTTGAATTTCATTAGACCAGGGTAGACCACACTGGAGCTTTAATATAGGGGAAACCACTCAGGACAACCAGGTAGGACAACCACCTAGGACAACTGCGTAGGAGAAAGCCATTTAAAGACTCTCAGTCACTGCTCACCACCCATTTTAGCAAGTTGTATGTACGTGACTAAGCGGCAATATTGTCTGGTTAGGAGACAGGCCAAACTAGACGATATTAGTTAACCCTACAACCGCTGACTAAGAACAGAACCGGCTATCCATTTTTGGGAGGTTTATGTAATTTAATAACGGCCGGTGTAAGTCTCCAAAGATCGAAAAGACAATGGATAGAAGAGGATTTAGAGTAATCAATAATTTAAAAATGTTAAATTAAAAGAATGATCAGAAATTAATTAGAGCTTAAATATAAATTAGAGGTCAACTTACAATTGGAGTCAGATTAATATAAAATTGGAGTCAGATAAAATAAATAACGGAATCAAATGTGTGAATTAACAATAATTGCTTTACTTCAGCGCTCAGAAAAGACAGAACAACGCAGAGACCTTCAAGGGCAATTTATTGAAGTTCCACTCCGGAACGGATAGAAAATTATCCCTTTTTACAGCACAAATTGCAAACTTGCCTCTCAAACAGGGTTTATATAGCTGGGACATTTTATAATGATAAAAGTGATTGAAATAAACCACTTTTGCCATAACAAAGAAAATTATGTTATTCCATTAATAGAATAGAATAGAATAGAATAGCAATAGTGTCTTAAGAGCTGTTGAAGGCTAGAGGGGCGGAACTGGGGATCTTAGTGCCCGGAGCATAGCTGAAGGCTTGAAGGACCATGGTGGAGCCGAAGGTTCGGAGGACCGAGGTAACGCCGAAGGCTTGGAGGTCCGAGGCGGAGCTGGGGGATCGGAGGACTGAGGTGGAGCCGGTGGGACTGAGGACCAAGGTGGAGCTGGAGGGGAGGAGGTCCCTGGTGGAGCCGAAGGCGGAGCCAGGTGACCAACGAACCAAGGCGGAGCTGGAGGGACGCGGGACCCCAGTGACGCCGATAGTCTAATGGCCTATGGTGGTGATGAGGGGACATAGAGCCGAGGTGTTGATGAGGGATCGAAGGGCCAAGGCGGAGTCCAGGGCTCAGAGGGCCTAGGCGGAGTCGGAGGGTTGACAGATCCCCTTACCTGTGGTTTTGCAGGGAGCGAAGGTCGAGCCAGTGATGTGGGCAGAGCCGGCTGACCAGGAGGAAGAGGAGGAGGAGGAGCAAATGTCTTGAGTGGAGCCAGCGGAGGAGGAAGGGACAGGGCACTGGACGGAACCAGAGTATCCATTAAGCTGGCTGGAACCAGCGGAGGATGAAGGGTAGCCAGGGTGGGAACTAGGGCAGGGAGCAAGTCCAGGTCTAATAACTTGGCAATAGCTGGCTCAGGGGCGGTCAAGACAACAGGCATTGGCACTGGGACGGTCGAGGCTACAGGCACTGGGATGGTCGAGGCTACAGGCACTGGCTCTGGGACAGTTGAGGCTACAGGCACTGGCTCTGGGACGGTCAAGGCTACAGGCACTGGCTCTGGCTCATTGACCATGGCAGGTGTGGGCGCTGGCTCGTTGACCATGGCAGGTGTGGGCGCTGGCTTGTTGACCGTGGCAGGCATGGGCGCTGGCTCGTTTACCGTGGCAGGCTTAGAAGGAGAAGTCATGGAAGGCTTGGAAGGAGGATCTTCCTTGTGGGTCGTTAGAGATGAGAGGAGATGTAGGGACAGCATGGCTCGGACAAATTCTAAAAAGGGAAGATTTTCCACTTGCAGAAGGGCTGTGGGATGATGGAAGTTTAGGCCCATTCCAAAAATGGCACAGAGGTAGGGGTCCGAGACAGTGGAGGAAGTGACGAGTTGACAGAATTTGGCGGTGTAATCCAGGAGAGGAAGGTCTTGTTTAAATAATTAAATTAAAGGACCGGTCAGCTCCATGACTAAATGTGTTGTGCTCATCGGGGTCTGGCTTTCTGGGAGAGGAGGATAAGTGGGATCGCTGAAGTAGAGGAGGACGTTTGGAAGAGCAGGTAAGTGAATCCGTATTCTTTGTTGGTCAGTCCTTCTGTAACGCTGGGTTCGTGGAGAGGAAGAGGAAGAGAGGAGATGCAGGAGTAGATTCTTTCAATCTTTTAATTATAAATGCTGGAGTGGAACAAACGCTGGAGTGGAACAAACGATAACGCTAAATATCACAAAATAACAAAACACTTCAACAACACAACATAACACTTCAAGGACTGAAAAAGGAATGGGCAAAACTAAAGGATATTTATACAAAAGGAGCTAAATTAGGGAATGGAAGACAGGTGAGGATAATAAGGAACAGATGGAAGTGATGCATGGGAGAAGTAGTCTGGAGGAAAACTTCAAAATAAGAGTCCTTGAAGAAAGTGAGGGAGACAGACTGTGACATCAGGAGAGTTGTCACAGGAAGCAGGTAATCAGCAGCTTATATACTCCTGCTCGTTGGCTGTGATTTGTCAGATTCAAATTAATATGCTCCTCCCGAACCTCTAACATACGAACTACTGAAATGGAGTTAATTAACAATGTAATCTTGTGTTAAAGCACTAAACGTATTTGGCTTGCTGTCCATATACTGGAGGGCTCGGAGCACAAGACTCGACTCGAGTCCTGATTAGCCCCAAAAGAGGCGTTAAGTTGAAAGAACAGTACCATGACTATGGCAGGAAGTAATTAGGACAGCAAGCCAGCAACAATTCTATTTGGTAAATTGGCTCTGCGGATGCTTCTGAATTGTTCTTCCCCCCAAAATCTGTATAGAGGGAGTGCTACACACGTTTGTTTGAAGGTGCGTTCTTGTGTGATGGCTGGTCAAGAGGGCTACGCTGCGATTCAAACGAGAGACCACCACTCGTCGTAGAAGTGGATGGGCTCACTGTATGCGAACAGCGCAGGTGAAAATGAGAGTTGGCTCATGCTGTGTTCGAAAGGGAGGGCTCACACTGCAATTCAAACGGGAGACTGCTCTATGGAAAGAGAGAGCTCACGGCATTCGAACGGGTAAGCCCAGCAAGCAATCGAATGGGGAAAATTGGAATGAGAGTTGGTTTGCGCTGCATTCGAAAGGGAGGGCTCACACTGTGATTCGAATGGAAGACTGTTCTATGGAGAGAGAGAGCTCACGGCATTCGAACAGGTAAGCCCAGCAAGCAGTCGAACGGGGAAAATCTGAGCGAGAGTTGGCTCGCACTGTGTTCGAAAGGGAGGACTCACACTGCAATTCGAATGGGAGACTGCTCTATAGAGAGAGAGAGCTCACGGCATTCAAACAGGTAAGCCCAGCAAGCAGTTGAACAGGGAAAGTGAGCACTAGTTGGTTGTGCTGCGTTTGAAAGGGAGGGCTCACTCTGCGATTCGAACGGAGACTGTTCTATGGAGAGAGAGAGCTCATGGCATTCGAGTGGGTAAGCCCAGCAAGCAATCGAACTGAGAAAATAAGAGCTAGAGTTGGCTCATACTGCATTCGAAAGGGAGGGCTCACACTGTGATTCAAACGGGAGACAGTTCTATTGAGAGAGAGAGCTCATAGCATTCGAACAGGTAAGCCCAACAAGCAATCAAACGGGAAAAATGAGCACGAGAGTTGGTCACGCTGTGTTCAAAAGGGAGGGCTCACACTGCGATTCGAATGGGAGACTGCTCCATAGAGATAGAGAGAGCTCAATGCATTCGAACGGATAAGCCCAGCAAGCAATCGAACTGGGAAAATGAGCACGAGAGTTGGTCACGCTGCATTCGAAAGGGAGGGCTCACACTGCGATTTGAATGGGAGACTGCTTTATAGAGAGAGAGTGCTCACGGCATTCGAATGGGTAAGCCCAGCAAGCAGTCGAACCAGTGCCACTCTGTGTCTGAAATGGAAAGCCGATCGATAGCCTCGGAGGGGAGAGCCTGTGATACAAGGACGTGGATGAGTTTGTGCGGCATTTGCACACATGCGCATGCACACATTTGATACAGGGCAGATAGGGTGGGCATGCGCACTGCCACAATGGGAACAGACATGCAGGAAACGACAGCGTTGCCTAGGGCAACCAAACTCAATGAAGTTGTTGCAAACTTGTCTGCCGGTTGAAACTCTTACTACCCTTCCTCTGAATCGCGATCTGGTTGATCGAGAGGAGGGTTGTTGGAGGGGCGTGGGAGAGTTTTCGGATCTTGGGGCTGACCTAGTGGGAAGGTTAGAATTTATGAGAAGGCATAGTTCAGTATGATGGTCTGATAATCTACATACTGTGCAAGAAATGCTGCGGCAGCCCAGGAAAACTCTGTTATGGAGATCTAAGTCGAGGGCTCCCCAGTATGGACACTGGTTCCACTGCGTGACTTGAACAGCGCATTTGCTTTTTATGGTAGGTGTAGAAATGACTGCCATATAATCATTTAGTTCACGTCATCTGTGTGGAAACACAGAGCAAATAACTTCTGTATAACGGCTGAATGAAATACAGAACTCTGCCAAGGAGAGCATACGAGTGGAGGCGATTTTTGTGTTTTTTAGCGTTACTGAAAAGTCGCCGCAATCTAAAAAGCATTGTGGCTCGTTGGTGGGGTAGAGAGAGAGGAGAGCAGAAAGGTCTATATCTGCACCTGACAAAATCTGGGTCCGGAGATTATTGGACACTTGTGGAGGTTCCATGGCAGCGGCATTTGGGGGAATAGCTAGAGGCGTAGCTGTATGGAGGGTGAAAGTAGGAGGGCGGGTTGGTTGAGTCCCGCTGAGAAGGAGTGGGGGCGGAGCTGGCTCTGAAGGCGGAGGCATCCTCACGTCTGGGGCAGCTCTGAAGGCAGGATAGAGTGATGGGGGAGGAGCTGGAAAAGGCAAACATTGGGCTGGAGCGTTTGTCGTTAGCGGAGGCAGCCTTGCACTCGATTCTGCTCCGATAGCCCAAGGGTGGGACAGGGGGAGAGAGCTGGGGAAGGCTGGTTGAGGAGAAGGATTTAGAGCCTCTGAGGTTGGTGATACACCGGGTGGTGGCAGTGGGCAGACTCCTGCGTCAGGGTACCCGGTGGTTGGGAGCAAAGTGAGCGGAGGCTGGAATGGGAGAGAAAGGAGGAGTGGTGGCTTTTAGAGGTAGAAGGAATGTCATGTTGGGAAGAGACATATAAATCATATAATTGGATTTTGCTTAGCCTGCGAGAAAATTGGATGTTAGAAGTGGCTAGAGCTTGGTGAAGTTTATTAAATGTTCATTTTGAAATGACAGGTATAGTTGGGTGGTCGGCAGAGGTTGGAGATCTGAGTGATCTGGATGGCGGAGGAGAGGGCTGATTCCTACATCCTGGAGTGCAGGTTGCTGAGCGAGAAGCTCTGCATCCTTGGCTTGGAGTAGCTGGATCTATAACGGCGTTGGACGGAGAAGTGTCTTTGCCGGGATCGGATGGCTGCGATGAAGCATTGATGGGAGAGTTGAAGAGTTCCTCGTCGGAGGGAAAGAGATCCAGTTCAGATATCTTGCTTGCTTGAGGGTGGGACCCACATGTCAGGAGAGTTGTCACAGGAAGCAGGTAAGCAGCGGCTTATATACTCCTGCTCGTTGGCTGTGATTTGTCAGATTAAAATTAACATGCTCCTCCCAAACCTCTGTTAATTAACTCCATTTAAAACTAGTGCTGTGATTCCATTACAAAGTTTTAACTAATTAATCGCACAGTTTTATATATTTACTTTATACTTTGTCTCAAAAAACAAATAATTTATTTTTATTATTTAAATATGTACATTAAAAAGTTCCGTTTTTTGCAGATAGACTTAATTAGACACATTTTTAAACATATAAATCTTTGATACAAGTATATGTTTACATGCCATCGAATCATTGGACATGCTTTAATTAATAGTTGGGCAAAATCTCCTGGTGTTTTCCAGTGGACTTTTTTATAATAGGATTAAATGGGCAGATTCAATTCATATCAAGGTTTATTTTCTCTGGCTGCTGTTCAGTCTCTATCATGCACACGCTGGGTCTCTCTTGAACAGTTTTGCTTTTGACTGTTTCAGATGACAGTAAAAGAGTGTTTTTGAGTGATGCAAAGAGATACAGCAGCTTGCCTGTGTCTCTCCCACACCTGGCTCACTACTAGTGGGTGAAGTCTCCATACTCTGTACTCCTGTGTTTATTATGCCCGGGACATGCGTCGTACGTAATGAATAAGTGCGAACTGCTCCACACAAACAGTTTCTGAGCTAGGATGTGTAGTCGAGTCGACCTCCTTGAAATGTATAAACTGTATGGCAATTTTAGCCACAGGAAGAGGGGGAAAACATTGTGAAGTGTTAGGATGTGAAAAAAATGGATACTGCATAATTTTTTTTTTAACTCGTTAAACTGTCAACTATTAATTACAGAAATTAATGCATTATATTTCCCAGCCCGATGAAAACATTAGTTTGGTAACATCATTGGTATTTCAATACGAAGGGGGAATTCACTAAGAATTAACTGCGCTCTGTAAAAGTTCCTGTTGTTTGCAAAAGCTGTCTGCGCTGGTTTAGTGCCTGATTCACTAAAGGAATAATGCAGATCAGGCAATAGTGCAAACGTGCCTACTTGCATAACTATTTAGTGAATTCTCCCCTGAGTGTTCAGAATTGTTCAGGTTTAGAGCAATTGTGGATCAACAAGAATAAACACTATTTAGAACCCATTAAGAATAGCGCAGCAGGGAGTAGTACGCAATATGCGTTGTTGTGTAAACTGAGTTCCCCTTCTGTCACTCACTCTACGTTGTGTCGATGTAGTGACACTAGGGGTCGCCCTTGGGAGTCCCAAACACCTCTGATCTTTGAGAAAAGGCCAATGGAAATTGGCAAGTGGAATTTGCATGCCACTCCCCCGGACATACGGGTATAAAAGGAGCTGGCTTGCAACCACTCATTCAGATTTTTTTCTTCGGAGCCGAGCAGTTGTGTTCAGCAAGCTGAATTACTCTGCCGATCCATTCACCTCTATATCAAGTGAAGCTGTTGGATTTATGGCACATTACAGCGGTTTCTCCCCCTCTTGCACTGGTGTTGTGCAGAGAACGCCCCTAGGCGCTTCAGCAGCTAAAAGAGTATATTCTTTCCTCATAAAGAGTATATTTTCTACTAAAAGAGTGGCACTTACGAAAGCGTCTTTTTCAAGATGCCTTTTTGTTTGTGTATTATTCCTGGTTGCGGTCGCTATCTCTCCGCTTCTGTGGTCGCGGCTTTCTTTCGTCAGAGGGAAAGCCATCCCAGCCGCTCCCCACCTCGGTCCTTCTACCTACGGGTATGAGGCAGAGACGGTTAGCACCGGGGGCGATTTGGGGACCTCATGGGAGCTTCTCCGCCGGGAAATCCCCCGTGGACCTCCCATACCCCAGCATGCTCGTGTGCTCCGGTCGGGATCTGGGATGAGACCGCGGGCTCGTCTCAGGGTGAGTTCGTAATCTCATTTGGAGCATGCGAAGAGGATGAGTTATCGATAGCAGCATCGAAGAGCGGGTTCGTCCAGTCCGGTGCGGAGGACTCAGCTGGGCTCCCACCCTCGGGTGCAGTAGCCCAGTCACAGGCTGATGCAGAACTGGTGGCCATGCTTGCCCGGGCGGCTGCGAGCGTCGGGCTGGAGTGGAATCCTCCACTCCCCCCTGAACCCTCATGGCTCGACGATTGGTTCCTGGGCCCAGAGCGCCGCTCATGGCCGCGCCCTGCCCCAGTACCTTTCTTCCCGGAGGTGCATGATGAGCTCACGCGATTGTTGTGGGCACCTTTTACTGCCAAGACCCGGTCCGCGGGCTCCTCTGCTCTCACTACCCTCAGTGGTGGGGTGGCCAAGGGATACTCAGTGATTCCCCAGGTGGATCAGGCCATTGCGGTGCACTTGTGCCCGCAGAGCGCCGCCACCTGGCGGAACCGTCCGAGGCACCCTTCCAGGGCCTGTAGGCTTACATCATCACTGGTGGCTAAGGCCTATGGTGCTGCTGGACAGGCCGCCTCCACCCTGCATGCCATGGCTCTCCTGCAAGTGCACCAAGCCAATGCACTCAAAGAACTGCACGAGGGTAGTTCTGCCCCGGGATTGATGCAGGAGCTGCGCTCGGCAACCAATCTTGCGACGAAGGTCATGGCATGTCGGGCAGGCGATGTCCACCCTGGTGGTCCAGGAGCGCCACCTTTGGCTCAACCTGGTCGAGTCCAGGGAGGCTGACAAGGTACGATTCCTTGATGCCCCCATCTCCCAGGTTGGCCTATTCGGCGACACCGTCAGAGACTTTGCCCGGCAGTTTTCGACGATGAGGAAGCAGACAGAGGCCATCCAACATATCCTGCCCCGACACGGCTCAAGATCCCGCACCCCATCTGCTCGTCGCCAAGGGCGTCCCCCTGCGGCGACAACACCAGCTCCGCCACAGCCCGCCCCAGCAGGCCAGCCCCGGTGTGGAGCCGCCCGCAGGAAGCAGACGCCACCCGTCTCACGGCCGGCTGCCAAGAACCCAAGGAAGGTTTCGAAGCGCCCCTGAGATGGGCAGCCCAGGAAGTCGGAGACCCGCTACACAGGAGCTGGTAAGAGCACCACTCCTTCCCCCGGCGGTGGGCCGGGTGGAGAATCCTTGTCTACCTTTTCTTATCATTTTGCCACATGCCCAAAGGGACATGTCGAGTGAGTGTCAGAAGGGGAATGTCTCGTTCCCTCCATCAGGGAACGGAGGTTACGACAGTAACCGAGACGTTCCCCTTCTGTCACTCACTCGACGTTGTGTCGATGTAGTGACACTAGGGGTCCCTATACAAAACGCCACGACTAACTGAACTGTGGTAACTGTTACATGGACTGGCGGTGCGAGACGGGCAGACCTCTGCGTGCCTCATAGCCAGCGCACCCGGCCATGTCCCTCCTGTCACAACACTGAACTACCTGCTGAAATGGTCGGGACCTTGTCTCGGCTCCTCAGCACAAAACCTGAATGAGTGGTTGCAAGCCAGCTCCTTTTATACCTGTATGTCCGGGGGAGTGGCATGCAAAAACAGAGGTTACGACAGTAACCGAGACGTTTTTGCTGAATAGATGAAGCCCCATGCGTTTGCGCTCTATTAATGCAGTGGAGGTTTGTTCATGATTGCTGCTCAAGTTTATATGGACAGTATATGAGTATAAAATAAAATAATATTATTTAAATTGTTGTCTGATTAATGCTTTGAATATAATTCTTTGTATGTAAGAATTTATCATGTTAATTAAGCTTGTATTGATATTTGTGAATCTGACCATGCTGTGATATATGGTGTTGAATTATTATCCAAAGGAAAAAGGTTATATGATAACTTTCAGTCATAAGAGATAATTGTTTATTTCCATAATATTTCTGTTATGTGATATTCATTTACATTTATTGTGTGATACAATAGAGATAATTTAGTAATTCAGTTGCTGGTTATTTAAATATGTTAATTATTTCCGAAACCTTGCATATGTCCACTACTTGATGAGCAATCATTTAAGCTTTAATAACACCTGCATGCTCTCTAATAGGAATGCTGTGGCGGCCAGTGTTTAATTCACCAGCATTTTAAAGTTTTACAGAAAATCATACCTAAATGCATTTAAGCCCACATGAGCAAGCAAAAGGTGACTTTGTCAAGGAAATAAAACTCCATAAGATTTAGGAGAGAATAAACCTTAAGAGGAAGCCGATTCAGCTTGGGTGACCATCCTCCTCTGGGTTTTACATTAAATAAACATATGCCATTACAATTTATTACATTATAGGTGTATAGTATAGTACAGTATATCTATATATTATGTCATGTGAATTTGTATTTATCTGTCCATTATTTTGAACTGTTATTATACATTGTGTGATATACTGTAATGAAACATAATCTTCATTATCATGACCACAAATGCTTGGGGGCTCGCAGTCCTGTTTTTATTATTATTGCCTAAGGATAAATTACACTTACACTATTTTCAAATGTTTAGGGAAAGAAAATTATTGTACTAAAACAAATTCAGATGGATGGATGGATGGATGGAGAAAGAGAGAGAGAGAGAAAGCAAATGACACTACAGATGTTACAAAATTTATTAAAAAATAAATGTAAGATTATAAATATACATAAGATCATAAATAAAATGGTTCATATTTGGGGCCCCCAATGTTCAAACAAAATCTACGCCCTCGACTTTTGAAGTGTGATATTGTTGTCTCATGCAAACTTTTCTTTGGCCAGGGACTGAAGGTGGCATAGAGTGAGTTTTGTAAATGTTCTATATGTTAAGTCGTTCATCACTATACACCTGTACTTTGTGGCATACTTAATGCCTTTTTCTTATTTTTCAAGGTCCTCTTACATCTGCTTGGAATGTTCTTCTATGTTCATGGTTTAGTTGCATTGTTTATGCACTCAGTGTTGATGTACCCAAACACATGTTTGTATTTACATGTCATTTATGCATTAATTGACTCTATTCAAGTAATTATGTGATGTGGGTTACCTCAGAGGTAATTAATGTGTGTGAAATAAAGAGGTGGATACTGATGTCTTTCCTGATGTAATCATTAATTAATGTAGTACAATTTCTGCTTTGTGTATTTTGACATTATAGAGTACTTTATATGGATGGACAAAAGGATTTTTTTTTTTTTTTGCTCAGATGCTGCTCTTTTACAGCTCAGGAGACTCAATTTAGACAAGTATCAACATTTCTTAAGGAATAATAAAACCTCTCTATACTGTTGCTGAGTTACAGTAACAGTATAGAGTATGGCTGTCAATCAATGAAAATTTTATCGATAATCGATTAAATAAAAAATGAAATGACACTGCTTGTGAAGTTTGTTGAGTCAGGCTGACTGCCCCCTACTGACATGGCTTGTAAATAAATAAAGTTATATGTACTTCAAGCTTAAGTTGCTCCGATGGTAGGAAAATACTTATTTTTATTACAGAATTTATGTTCATAATATGTTGCTTGCGAGTGTGTGTGTGTGTGGGTGAGAATGAAAGTGAGAGAAAGAGTGAGTGAGGGAGTGCGAGGGTGCTTTCCAAATAATTTTCAGATAATATAGAATTTTTTTGTCACTCTTATCTGGTTTACTTTGCCAATGTCTTTGTTTTATTTGGTTATTTTACTGTGGTAGCCTGTATATCTCTTTTAAATAACTTAAATAATTTGGTGAAGTGATACCCTGACGCGGTCAAGACCTGGAACTACTTCATAGCTGTGCATTTACCTTAGAACTTCTGTCAACCAATTAGAGTCAAGCATTCAACTCTGTGGAAGGCTATAATAACACCATATTACTGTAATAACACCATGGTTAATTACATCAAAACTATGGATTCCACCAAAAGCATGGTAAAAATATTACTATAGGAAAACCATGGTTAATTTTCATACAGGTTAGTCTTCCAAGACTTTGGCAAAAGGAGCGATACAATAGACCTTTTTCACACTCGGGATTTGGAACACGGAAGTAAACGTTTGCAGGGTAAACTTCGAAATCCGTGAATGGGAGTGAATGGGAGATCACAGCAAATATTATTTTAACTTACCCATTTGCTCCAAGACCAAAAGACAAAATCCACTATTACATTTGAATGAATTTCCAGAATAATAAAAAAATAGAGAGCGGTGGATTAAGACAGTCAGATGGGAGAAGATGCCAGATTTACTGTCACTCTCTCAGCAGCTGTCATAGAATCCACCTCACAGCTGTGGTAACTCATTTTTTTAAATTAATTCCAGGGTAATATGACACAAAGCATAATGTTATAAATCAACACTCAATATTTTAAAATGTATAGTATAAAAAAAATTGTGGAACCGTGTCATCACAGTCTGTGAAAAAGGTCTATCTCTAAATTGAGAAATATGTGAAGAGTCTCATTTCAAACAAGAATGAACACTGTTCAATATTATTATTTTTATTTCACAAGTGGGTCTCTTACAATAGATAACTAAGCAAGTATGTCTTCTGAGTTTACAATTAACCTCTGCTTACCAATTTCTAACAGTGCAATATCATTTATAGCATGGAACTAAAAATAAGGGAAATGACAAACTGAAAAATAGTACAGTACAGTGTTTTACAGTAAAATAAATAAATAAATAAAATGTTTCTGACAGCCAATTAAATATAATAATAGGCTGATGGTTGCAGTGTATGCAAGCACTTAAGCAACAACATGATACCAGACTTTGTATATTTTAATAAAATAGTAAACAGTACTGAAGATTGGCTGTTAAATATCCGATAATGACTCAAATTTAGCTAAATGTTGCACTATAAACATTTCAGGTTTTTAGCTATCTTGTGTCTGTTATTATTTTGTTAATAATTCATTGTATTTTAGCTGTTGGAATAGTTCTCTAGTGATAATTGAGAATTTCTTACTTCACTCTGATTCCTATTGATACCTAACCTCTATTTCATATTTTCCATGGATATATGGAACTCGTAGCATGTGACAGCTAACCGATGTATGGTTGCATGTAGTTTTACCAAATGCAAACATACTGCAGAAACATTTATTCAGAGAATTCTGTCATTGCCATCCTTAGACATTACATGTGTTGTCTGTTGGTGCCAAGTTATCAGCGGGCTAAACTGTCCCTATTGTTTTGTTACATGATACATTTTATCCATCATCATTTTCATCATAAAAAAATAAAATAAAAATGTTTTAATTTTTTTAATCATTTATTTTATTCTTCCTCCTACCACTGCATCAGCCATTGCCACTGCCAGTGTTGGGTAAGTTACTTAAAAATAGTAATCCACTACAAATGACTAATTACAGTATTTCTATAAAAAATGTAATCAGATTACTTTACTAATAACTTTATTGAATAAGTAATCACATTAATACTTACCTTTAAGTTACTTTCTAAAACACTTTTCTGCTCAACAAATTCAAAATAATGTATTTCTTTCTTTCTTGTTCATTGTTACACACAAGTCATACACTCAGCACCTCATATTTCTCCTTCGCAAAGACTCATTTACGGGGCCATAATTCATGTATTCTACATAAATAATATATTGTAAATAGTGCTGTCAGTTGCTTAACATTTTTATTCGCAATTAATTGCATAATATTTTGTAGTTAATCGCGATTAATCGCAGATATTTATAAGTGCTGAAATTTGACTATATACTTCTTTTCTTGTCAAAATGTATTTATTTCCATCTTAGGAAAGAAAAGAAAAGAAAACAATATCTAGCAATATAATGCTTTATTAACATTTTCCAAACAAAGCCTTACATAATATGAAGACAATGCACTAAAATAGCACCAATTCAAGTAAAATTAAACATTTCCCAAAGTCTAAGGGGGAGTTTGAAAAAACTAGTCCCCACATAGGTTGTATAATCATTGCTGTGGGCATTAAATCTCTTAAACTCTCATCCTCCACAAAATTAATTTGCCGGTAGACAGTGGCTATCCACTTTGTTACAGCAATTGTGAAGCTGCGTTCATGATTCGCATCAGGGCATCAACTCCAGCATTGTGCACCGCTTTGAAATCCACATGAAAAGCGTTTGCAAACAAAAACGTCTCATTCTACGTTCTGGTGATAATTAAGACTTTACTTGCTTATGTGTCACTTGACTTGACTTATATAGGCAGAAAAATACTTGATTTCTATCAAAAGTCCCATCTGGGCTTGCTTTGTGCATCAAATAGTGTTAAGAGTATCTTTCTCCATTATTTTATCACTGACAGGGAAGCGCTGTTAAAGATTCTTTTATTTATTTAGATAACAGCCTCCACGGCTCTAACATAAGAGAGAGTGTAACGGTCAACTAGAGCGTTAAGAGTGTGTTCCGTCCATGGAATGTCTATGTGACCGCTGCGTTATGCAATGCTATGCTAAGCTTGTAGGCTCTACATAATAGAAGGCCTCTGGCGCTGTGGTGTGTGTGTCAGTGTAATGACTCCAGATGGACACATTACAAAGGTTCCGCCCTTCACACCATTGTTTATGCTGTATTAACGGTAAATGCGTTAATTGCGATTAAGAAAAATTAACACGTTAAACTTTTTATATTAATTGCATGTGTTAACGCATTAATTATGAGTGTTCTAATTGTAAATAAGCAAAACCCTATAATGTACATAAAAGTAATTAAATTAATTGAAAGTCAGTAACTGTAATCTGATTACAAGAATTTAAAATGTACTACATTACACTACTTTTTTTTTTTTACTAAAAAAGTAATTAGATTACAGTTACTAATTACTTTGTAATTGGATTACACCCAACACTGGCCACCGCTAGACTTGTTTTGGACTTCAAAGATGGCGCCGGCACTGTTGCATGACGTCATCACATTCCATGATCAAGGGCGTAGATTTGGCTTGAACACTGGGGAGTTGCAGCATGAAGCATTTACATGTTTCCACTGATCATGGTATAAATATTGGGGGGGGGGTTGTACTTGCTTGTTTTGATTATTAGGGTGGTTACCTTCCTCCCATCCCCCCCTGGAACCTATGCCCTTGCCTAAGATGATCTGTTTTTATTGGTCTGGCATCTATTGTTTAAGCTCTTGTGATTAGACACAACTTTACTGGCCCCACCTGCTCTTGCATCTGGATTTACAAATGTACAGATGAGTTTTGCTATAGGTTTATCACAAAACTTGGGGAAAAAAACTTGGCAAAAGTCAAGGCGTGAAGATTTTAAAGTCCCTGTGAAGTGCCTTGACGAGTAAGATTTGGTGTACTGATGTATTTCCTACTAAAACACACACATACCAATTTCCACTGTGCTGCTCTTGCCAGAGCCACTTACTGGAGAAGCTTTAGAAGCAATCTCAATACAACCAGATTTTCCAAAAACTTGAGAACCAAATGATGATCTCAGTGACAACATTAATCCATAACCAGCCCACAAACGCACACAGCACATCACGGTCTTTGCTTACGAAAAGGCTGGAGCCGTTGTGCAAGTCAAATGGAGATGAATGAGAAACAAGCAAGTAAAATATTATATATTCATGTTTTGAATCACAATATACTAAACATAAAGAATAAAGAACACTTACTGGAGTTGTACATCACAAGAAACCTCTGGCTGCACAAAGAATATAAATAAACTTCAGCAACTTTCCTTGCGTGCCGCTCCCGCATTGGCACATCCCATTCAGAAGTGGTCATTCCAAGTCAAGCCAAGTCAAGTGGCTTTTATTGTCATTTCAACCATATACAGCTAGTACAGTACACAGTGCAAGAAACAACGTTCCTCCAGGACCATGGTGCTACATAAAAACAACATGAAACAACATAAAACAAACACAGAACTAAAAGACCTACACATTTCTACATAAAGTGCATGTGCAAACATGTGCAAACAGTACAAGACGGTTTGCACCTATGCCCTATTCCCTTTGAAGACAATCATCCTCCACTGTGAGAACTTAGGTTGGCTGAAAGGTGATAACGGTCAGTCAGAACTCACTTTTGAAGAGATTCTCATTGGAAATTCTATTTGGAACAACACTACAGCATGGATTGTGCTCCCTTTGAAGTGACCTGTGAAGGTATGATCAGCACCAGTTAGAACACAGACAGACGTGCTAAACAGTTTTAAGGTGATGGTGTTTTCTCATATAGCATTTGATTGGACAAGGTTTCTCAACCTCTATGTGACATCATGGATGTTCCTGAGTCTGTTTTGCAGAGGAGAGAGACAGTAGATTTGAAATGCTTATATGTTCTGAAAATGAATTTTGTCAATATTTAGAAGCACACTAGTATATAGATGACCTTAGACTAAAAGCAGTGTATGTGGCAATTCAATGCCTGTTGAATAAATATCTGTACATACTGTATATATACAGTCTTGGAGAAAATATAATAAATTGTATGAGTTGGCTCATACAAAAATGTAAAACTTTTACTCCCATAGAGAAAGTTTAACCCTTAACCTAAACCTAACCATAAAGTCTAACCCCTTACCCAATCCCTAAACCTAACCATGATTTTAATAGGAAAATAACTTTTGCGTTCCACAGAAAAAAGGAAACATCAGGGTTTGAGATGAGACGAGGGAAGCGTTTTACAGGTTATTGACATAAATCAGTCATTTGTTTCGCATAAAAAAATCAATACACAGTTGCGTTTCTTAAAATAGGGTTGTGTAGGAGGATGGCTAAAACTTGATACCTGCTTTGTATCTATTTGAAATTCTGTTTGTTGATTGGTTGGTCTGTATGTGAATAAAAGTCGTTATTTTATCGTATGAGCCATATTTTACAATATGGTACGATTTTGAAAAGAAAAATATCAATATTTAAGTCCTTTTTTACTATCAGTTTCAACTTTCACATTCTTCTTCTTTTGTTTTTGGTGATTTGCATTCTTCATTCATATCGCCACCTACTGGGCAGGGAGGAGAATTATAGTAAAAAGGGACTTAAATATTGATCTCTTTCTCACCCACACCTATCATATCACTTCTGAAGACATAGATTGAACCACTGGAGTAATATGGATTATTTTTATGCTACCTTTATGTGCATTTTGTAGCTTCAGAATTTTGGTACCCAATCAGTTGCATTGTATGGACCTACAGAGCTGAGATGTTCTTCTAAAAATCATAATTTGTGTTCACCAGAAGAAAGAAAGTCATACACATCTGTGATGGCATGAGTGTGAGTAAATAATGGGTGAATTTTCATTTTTGTATGAACTATGTTTTAAACAAAAAAAACAAAAATTGTTATTACCAAAGTACATAGTGCATAGTGTATTACTAAGGTATAATGTGTAAAACCATGGTAAAACAATTGCACATAAGCGTATAATAAATGGTTACTTTGGGCCTATGTATTTATGACACAGTTGTGTCTGCTGCATCTACTGTATGCATAATCTGTGGTCAGTTTAATAGTGTGCCAGGACATTTTGAGATGCTAGTCTGCCAGTACACCATGTAAACAGAGGCAAAGTGGATATGCTATGAACATAGAAGGACACAGCTGTGCAGAAGAGCTTTGGGCAGATGGCGAGAGCTTTCTTTACTTGCTTTGTTCACTGGTCAATCGTGCATACTGCCTTTTTTCTTTTATGGTCCTGTCGATTCTGTGCCAACTGTAGCGTAGAGGAGAAAAGCTAGCAGTTGTCCCACCTATCAGCTTTTATAAAACCCTGTGCCCATTCACTTTAGTAACATAGTATCAAGCTGTCTCTGAGCAACTGTGCTTCATGCATCGGTTCTCTGGTAGCTAAAACCCACCTTTCGCCAGAATTAATTGGATTACAGGTAGATGCCAATGCATGCCAACATGGACAAGAAAGCAGCTGCCAGTGCTTTGAGAGTTCTGGCATCACAGTGCAATCAAAGGCATCCCTAATCAAAGTGTTATGAACCAGACTTGAAACAATGACAGGTTCCTCACTAGCTTTTCAAATTTGTCCTGTCTATTAAAGCACGATGTTTCAATGCACTAGAAAATAAAAGCAAACTGGAGTGTGTTTTCCAAAAGCATCATAAACCAACTATGGTCACAAGTTTGATGGTTACCAACATACAGTAGTTCAACGATTTGGTGTTTTCCCGAAACCTGGAACTACTGCTCTCCGCCTGTGGTTAAAAGAATAGTTCCTTGTTAGTTTGCTGTGTGGACATCATTTCACTTCACTGAAGCTTCTTTATCTTTCATTCTGTCAAGTCTTTGACCACGTTTACATGCATTTAATAAAATGGCTTTTTCTGGGGTTTCGCTGAAAAGTGCTGTAAACACAAATGCAGCCATTCATGGGATTAAAGGCTGCTAAAGGAAAGTGCTTTATCACACACGGTTTCTGTCAGAGAATACTGCTTTTAAGTGTTAATGTTAATACATAAGTGCCGTTTATATGTTTTTGAAGAGTGCGCATGTGTGTATGTGCTCAAGTGCATGGGGGGAATCCCGAAGTTTGATGTAGAGGGAAAACCATCTATTGCAGCATATATATCTGCACAGTGCATGCAGCTTTCCTGTCTTCAGCAGCTTACTCGCATTAAACGGCTTTCTGGTGTACATGTAAATGAGCTTTTATCATTTAATATTTGCGTAAGTTATCACTCCACCTGCTGCGTAACGTCATAAATGACAGCCCTTTGTTGTTTGTTGAACCAGCGTGGTTGAAACGATAGATGTGCCACATAGTTACTATGGTTTTTGAGAAACAGTCATCACTTGCTAGTTAATTTCTCCAACAATGCATCATACTATGGTGTTTAAGCAGTGAGTTACGAAGTTGTATGGGAAACACACCCCTGATCAGCAATATAAGTGCTTTAATAGCACGTGTTACATTTATACTCCCCTACCTAATTCACAAAAACAGTTTTGATGCTGTAGTTCATTTGTTGAAGTCAGGTTAATGCGCAAGAACTCATTTCAGAGATATCTGAGGTGTTATTTGTGGGTGGGACATGTCCCCACCAATTTTGTTCCCACCACTTTTTAAAATAGCTTTCATCTGGTATGTGTCCAATACAGAGAAAACCTCTCCAGTTCTTCAGTTGGAGTTTCCACTTTGTTTGTGTGTTATTTTTATGAGTGATGACCCGGCACTGGAAATTCTTTATTTTGAATGTTATGACGAGTGCTTGTTGTTTCTGTTATCAGTGGCGTTGGGTGTGAGCGGTATGAGCACTCAACTCGCTTCGCAAATCGACACCGAACGGGCAGGGGGGAGAATTTATAGTAAAAAAAAAAAAAAGGACTTAAACATGGAACTTTTTCTCACCCACACCTATCATATCACTTCTGAAGACATTGATTAAACCACTGGAGTCTTATGGATTACTTTTATGCTGCCTTTATATACTTTTTGGACCTTCAAAGTGCTGGCCACCATTCACTTGCATTATCTTGTATGGACCTATAGATCTAAAATATTCTTCTAAAAATCATTGTGTTCAGCAGAAGAAAAAAAAGGTCATACACATCTGGGATGGCCTGAGTGTGAGTAAATGATGAGAGAACTTTAATTTTGGGGTGAAATATCCCTTTAAATTAAGTGCTGAACTATGTATTTTTCTACTTTCAGGACTGACAGGCAGATGTAGAGAATTAATGTAAATTAATTATGTGAAATATTTATTTGAGTGCTTGAATTGGCCATTAAGAACTATTAAAACAGATCATTTAAAATAATCTTTTACTTTGCATAAGTTCATTATGTTTTGCAACTTCCCCTACTTAAACAAACATGTATCCATCGTTTGCACTTAACTTGTGCTATAGTGACCTCTACTGACAGAGTATGTACTTATAAAAACAATTTGCACTTGAACCCATTAGATCAGTGGTTCTCAACCAGGGGGCCGGGACCCACTAGGGGGCCTCAAGTTGACTTAAAACTTATTTAAAATAAGAAATATTAAAATAATTAAAATAATTCAACTTAATTAAAATGCTAAAAAAGATGTATGCCCACAAATTATAAACAGACTTTTTCTGAAACTTCTTTCTGAACATCTCATGAACAGTTAAAACTGTCTCATTGAGCAATAATTATGTGCAATACACAGTTTAGTCTATTTATATGTATCCAACATACCTCTTCTGCCATACATTCCCTTGCGCTATCTGTATATAACAGATTTGTATTTGTATTTTTACATACGTGTGTGTGTGTGTGTATATATATATATATATATATATATATATATAGTCTTATTGTGTATTCTATATATATTTATATTTTCTATTCACTTTTTATTTTTGTCCTATTTTTATTATTATCTCTGTCTTGTTGCTGTATTGTTTGTGCACTGGAAGCTTCTGTCACCAAGACAAATTCCTTGTATATGTAAGCATACTTGGCAATAAAGCTGATTATGATTATGATTCAAGAATCAAAAATGATCCATGATTAATTATTTTAATCACACAAACATCTAGTTTTGAGCTAGGGGGCCTTCAAATATTGTCTTGGACAATGGGGGGCCTTGGAGTCAAAAAGGTTGAGAACCACTGCGTTAGAAGACATATACGATTCACATAACAAGGATCATTACTTTATGATTCTTACATAGGACAAATACAAGTTCAGCTTCAAAATAATTTATTGGCATGACTGTTTTTTACACAATATGAGCCTCATTCATGAAACACAAGCATAGCAAATAACTGTAAATCATTCGTAAAACCATTTTAGCGTAAAGCTTGAAAGCATAAAGTCTCACGCACTGAAGTGAATATGATAATTTAGTTAAGGATTTACACAACATATTGTTCTGCTCATTTCCCCCAAATGAGGCCAATATTGGCAATAAAAACAACAACAACAACAACAACAGTGACAGTGACAGAAAAATAAGATGGTAATAATAATAATATACAATAATAAAATAAAGTGAGTAAACTTTCAACCAGGGTCGGGAGGGTTACTTTTGAAATGTATTCCACTACAGATTACAGAGTACATGCTGTAAAATGTCATTTGTAACGTATTCCGTTAGATTATGCAAGGTCAGTAACTTATTCTAAATACTTTGGATTACTTCTGCAGCACTGGGAGATTTTTTCACTTGTTTTGACTATAAAAACTCAGTACAGTAAGACAAAATACACATGTTAAAAATACATTCTCTGAAAAACCTAAATATCTTATGCAGTGTTGTTTCTAAAACAAGATAAATCTAACTGATCTTGTTTTAAAGATTTTTAGATATTTTTACAGGAAAACAATTCAAAAATTATTATCAAGAATATGATTTTTGCCCTAATATCAAAGGTCTTACTAGAAAAAAAGAAATTATGATCCAACGTGAATTTTCTTGATAAAAAAATATGATCGTGCCTGGTAACATGTGCAGGTAAAATGGCTAGAAATAGCATTTTAACTTAGTGTAAAGCTGACAATTTACACAAGGTTTATTTCTATTTCTTCTGCTCCAAACTTACTTCAAACTTACTTCTCTGTCTGCTCGTATGAATGTAACACATCATAAGAAAGTGTTTCACCGCTGTTCAAATGCACTTTGGATCGCATCATTTATACGTATAAATGTCTTCCATCTGAAAGGACTAAATATTAAATGAAACAAATGACAATAAAATGCAAAGTAATCTCTTCAGTAATCAAATTTTTTTTTGAATGTAACTGTATTCTAATTACCAATGATTCAAATTGTAACTGTAGTGGAATACAGTTACTTATATTTTGTACTATAATACGTAATCCCGTTACATGTATTCCATTACCCCCCAACCCTGCTTTCAATAAAACATTACTGAACATTAACCCTTGTGCATCAAAAAAAAAAAAAAGTTACTCAGAGGTCCTTAAAGGACAAAAATGTCCACGTCAAAAAACTGCCATAATAATATTATATATTAATATTATTTTCCACTTTCAATGAGTTAATTTTTTTAACCAACATCAGTCCTGATCATAACTACCAAATATTAATTCATTTCAGGATTTTAACTAACCCTAACCCTTTAAATGCCAGTTTGTTTACATAATGCTGCTGTTGTTTTTTACACACATTTCTCAATAACACATACAAAACACACTTTGACATTCATACCAACACTCCCAAACAATTTTAGCTGCATCATTTATTCAATTGGCTTGCAGTGTTCTATAATACAGGAAATAGGAAAAAAGCATGTATTTGCTCCATAGGCTAAACATGAGAAAAATGGTGCTATCTGGTGAAAAATATAAAAAATTTACATTTTAAAGCCAGGGCTCTGGATTGAAAGCATAATATCATAGAATTCATGATTTTATGCTTTAATGGCACTGGGATCAAATATTGCCGTTTTAATGGGTTTCAATGGGGACATTTTTGTCCTGAAGGTTCTGAGTGTAACTATTTTGTGTACACAGTGTATTATAGATGTATTATAGGAACTGAGGTTGAAATACCAAAGTTACCCCCAAAAATACACACCTTTGCCAAAATGATCGAAAAAAACAAAAAT
This sequence comes from Myxocyprinus asiaticus, assembly GCF_019703515.2. Classification (NCBI taxonomy): domain Eukaryota; kingdom Metazoa; phylum Chordata; class Actinopteri; order Cypriniformes; family Catostomidae; genus Myxocyprinus; species Myxocyprinus asiaticus. The sequence goes on from NC_059364.1 coordinate 42,790,216, forward strand.
GAAAAAGACAAAATGTCCCGAAGGTCGCACAAGCGTTAAGAAAATTGTACTGAACAAATCAAAGCAAATTCAAAATACTCTCATTAAAATTCATATGGCAAGCGGCCAAAAGGTGTGAACCAATGGGGGCAAAGAACGTCACAGAATTCCCATCATGCGCTGCAAAAGGAACTATTAGCGCGAAAAAAAAAATCCCCACACTCCTCCGTTATAGCGGCGAATGATCAAATGAAAACAGTTTTGCATGTTTTCTAAATAAAAACAAAGATTCACACGATAACGCAACGATCATGGATACTTCATCAGTAAAGGTGAGTGATAAACAGCGCTGTGTGCTTTTCATACCGACAGTCTAAACGTTGTAATGACACAGACTCTAGTATATGCTGCGTTTCATCAGCTGCAACATTAAAACAGTTGCTTTAAAAAAATAAAGTTACATTGCTATTCTTGCTCTTGCTTTACTTTACTTTTACTTCTATTAAAGTCGACTTCGTGGTTTCACCTTCCACCAGAAGAATGTTGTAATCTGGCATTTACATATAAACATGTTCCTCATTTTGACAAGTGCTATTAAAGATTTAGATGGTCAAAAGAAGTCAGTGTGTTTGACTTAAGTAACCTCTGTGATGGATGCAAATGACATCTGTTTGGCCTTTTATGATTGTTTTTTTTTCCCCCTGTGTTTTTGTGCAGGGTTAGATGAGACCTTCAGAGTCAATCATGACAGGAAGCATTTCCACTACAGTCCTTAAAGGTATTGACTTTATTAACTCTTTACATTTTAGGGTCATTATCAAAATATGGTGACAAATATGTTGCTTGACTTTTTAGTCATGAAAAATATTTCAAAAGACATTATTCCATAACCTTTTATTAAATGATATGAAATAGCTGGACTCTTTATTGTTTGACACTTTTTTTTTTTTAGAAAAAAAAAGAGAGAGAGAGAGAGAGAAAAAAAAACACTTGTTCCCTTCAGCTGGTACACCACTTGTATGACATTTACAGTTATTTATGTGTTTATTTTTTTTTTACTCGTTTTGTCTTTGGTCAAGCATTAGTGCAAGGCCTAATCAGTGTGCAAAAAAGAAAAAACCAAGTAATTCATAATTTAAAAAGAATGTTTGTTCCTTGATTTCATGTCATTGGTGTTATAATAGACCTTTTTCACACTTCGGGTTTTGGAACGTGGAAGTAAGCGTTTGCAGGGTAAACTTCAACAGCGGTGAATGGGAGATCACAGCAAATCTTAATTTCACTTACCCATTTGCTCCAAGACCAAAAGACAAAATCCACTATTACAGTTGAATGACTTTCCAGAATAATAAAAAAATAGAGAGCGGTGGATTAAGACAGTCAGATGGGAGAAGATGCCAGATTTACTGTCACTCTCTCAGCAGCTGTCATAGAATCCACCTCACAGCTGTGGTAATTCATTTTTTTAAAAACTAATTCCAGGGTAATATGACAGAAAGCATAATGTTATAAATCAACGCTCAATATTTTAAAACATGATTATATAAAAAAAGTTTACTAGATTTACACTACTAAATAAGGGGGAAATGCGTCATCACAGTCTGTGAAAAAGGTCTATATCAACTTCCAAGGTCAAAGTTCATAGGAAGAAGAGGTTGGTTTTCCCACCATGTTGAAAAAGTTATTAAATTAAATTATTTATTTTTTCCCCCACATGACATTTAAATATGTCATTGGTGTTACATTGTTTAAAGTTCATGTGAGGTTTTTATTGAAAATGGTTTTTTATTTTTTTTTATTTCACATTAATATTTATTGATTTTAGTCTTATCAGTGGTGTGTTTTGTGATGCTATCAACACCCTCTTAAAAAATTGATCTTTTAAAGGAGACCTATTATGCCCCTTTTTACAAGATGTAATATAAGTCTCAGGTGTCCCCAGAATGTGTCTGTGAAGTTTCAGCTCAAAATAACCCAGGATCATTTATTATACCATGTTGTAAATGCCTCTTTTTGGGTGGAATCAAAAACACGCTGTTTTTGTGTGTGTCTCTTTAAATGCAAATGAGCTGCTGCTCCCCTGCCCCCTTTCCAGAACAGGGCTGTGCCTTTACAGCTCCTGCTTCGGATACTATAGCAACAACAGATGTACATGTAAATACCAGAGTGTTTTTCAGCCATTTAGCAGCGAGGGATGAGCAACACAAAATATACTGTAATGACGTTAGCCATGCGCTATAACGAGACATGACATTTTAGGGGGTTGTCTTGCATCATGCGATTTGCAAACATTCACCAAATATAAAGTGCGATACTTACATCTTCAGGATATAAAGCTGGAACACGAACAGTTGGTACTGATCCATGCTTGAGAATCAAATATTTAGAAAATCCTGCTTTATATTGACCCTCATTCACAAAGCAGTCAGGTGTAAAATGATTTGCTCAAACATACTCAAATTTTGGTATGTTTTGGGGCACATTTGCTTCAAAAACAAAACTTGTCCACCGCGTCTTCAGTGGCTCTGATGCCAGGAGTACATGAAGACTCTTATGTTCACTTTTACAGCCTACAACAGAACACGTATGACGCTTATGAAGCTGAGACATTATTCTTCTCAATGTAACTGCTCCAGCATGGAAAAAAATGGCGGACTGTGTGTCGATCATTCAGGGGAGGATCTATGATAATAGGATGGAGTCCGTCACCAGTCGTGGGCGAGGCCTGCTCTAAAGTGACGTCACTTTAGAGCGGATACCAAAACCAGTCATTTTGAGACACTGTTTTTGATTTATAGAAATATAAGAAAGAGGAGTGGGTGGACTTTTAACATTGTAGGGTGGTTGTGCACACACACTGCCGACTCACATTTATGTTCAAACACCATGTAAAAGTGAATTTTGCATAATAGGTCCCCTTTAAAAGAATGTCACTGGAGTTACAACCCTTCATTCATTAAACAAAATGGAGTAATAAAATAAAGAACAACAGTCAAGAAAAATGTCAGTATTTTAAAAGTAAACATTTTTGAGAATGACCACTAACATTATGAATCATACCCACTTATATCAGTGAACATACCATTTTTGTGAAATGACATTTAAAATTATACATTAAAATTTTTTTATCTATATCTAAACTCCTCTCACTTTCAACAGCTTTTATTTCAGCAAACTTAACATGTGTAAATATTTGTATGAACATAAAAAGATTCAACAACTAAGACATAAACTGAACAAGTTTCACAGACATGTAACTAACAGAAATGGAATAATTTGTCCCTGAACAAAGGGGGGGTCAAAATTAACAGTGAGTATCCGGTGTGGCCACCAGCTGCATTAAGTACTGCAGTGCATCTCCTCCTCATGGACTGCACCAGATTTGCCAGTTCTTTCTGTGAGATGTTACCCCACTCTTCAACCAAGGCACTTGCAAGTTCCCGGACATTTCTGGGGGGAATGGCCCTAGCCCTCACCCTCCGATCTAACAGGTCCCAGACTCAGTGGGATTGAGATCCGGGCTCTTCGCTGGCCATGGCAGAACACTGACATTCCTGTCTTGCAGGAAATCACGCACAGAACGAGCAGTATGGCTGGTGGCATTGTCATGCTGGAGGGTCATGTCAGGATGAGCCTGCAGGAAGGGTACCACATGAGGGAGGAGGATGTCTTCCCTGTAACGCACAGCATTGAGATTGCCTGCAATGACAACAATCTCAGTCCAATGATGCTGTGACACACCGTCCCAGACCATGACCATAACGGACCCTCCACCTCCAAATCGATCCTGCTCCGGAGTACAGGCCTCGGTTTAAAGCTCATTCCTTCGACGATAAACGCGAGTCCAACCATCACCCCTGGTGAGACAAAACCGCGACTTGTCAGTGAAGAGCACTTTTTACCAGTCCTGTCTGGTGCAGTGAAGGTGGGTTTGTGCCCATAGGCGATGTTGTTGCTGGTGATGTCTGGTAAGGACCTGCCAACAAGACCTACAACAGGCCTACAAGCCCTCAGTCCAGCCTCTTTCAGCCTATTGCGGACAGTCTGAGCACTGATGGAGGGATTGTGCATTCTTGGTGTAACTCGGGCAGTTGTTGTTGCCATCCTGTACCTGTCCCGCAGATGTGATATTCAGATGTACCAATCCTGTGCAGGTGTTGTTACATGTGGTCTGCCACTGCGAGGACAATCAGCTGTCCTTCCTATCTCCCTGTAGCGCTGTCTTAGGCATCTCACAGTACGGACATTGCAGTTTATTGCCCTGGCCATATCTGCAGTCCTCATGCCTCCATGCAGCATGCCTAAGGCACGTTCACGCAGATGAGCAGGGACCCTGGGCATCTTTCTTTTGGTGTTTTTCAGTCAGTAGAAAGTTCTCTTTAGTGTCCTAAGTTTTTATAACTGTGATCTTAATTGCCTACCATCTGTAAGCGGTTAGTATCTTAACAACCGTTCCACAGGTGCATGTTCATTAATTGTTTATGGTTCATTGAACAAGCATGGAAAACATTGTTTAAACCATTTACAATAAAGATCTGTAAAGTTATTTGGATTTTTACAAAATTATCTTTAAAATACAGTGTCCTGAAAAAGGGACATTTCTTTTTTTGCTGAGTTTATTTATTTTTCATCCCTTGTTCTCACTTTGAAAATATGAAGTGCAATATATTACTAATTCCTGTTAAATCATGTAGCCTACCGTTTGTGGCCAGTTGTTTTTTTTTTTTGTTTGTTTTTTGAGAGTCAGTGACATGATGCTTTGTCTTTTTGTTAGGATCAAGGGTTAGTTGACCCAAAAATGACAATTGTGTAATCATTTACTCACCCTTATGCCATCTCAAACTTGTATGACTTTCTTCTGCGGAACACAAAGATATTTTGAAGGATGTATGATGTGTTTTTGTTAGGGGTGTGAATCTTTGGGTTGTAAGCGAATCGATTCATGGTTCATAGGTTTTTGTTTTGTGATGTTTTTGTGGCTAAGTTTACCCACAATTAAAGCATTTTATTTCAGTTGTGGCCAAGCAACGACTTGGCAGCTGCATCAAATAATTTATATGCTTTTGACTTGAGAAAAGAACACTTTTGCAAGCTGTCATTTGCTCGCGATAGACAGTGGCGTCCGGAGGACAAATCAGACTAGGGATGCTCTGATCAGGATTTTTGCAGCCAATACCGATCTTCTTGTCAGCTGACTGGCTGGTACCGATCCTGATTATTTCACCTTTTCAATATTTTGTAAGCTAACAAAATATTTTCTATATTAAGATAGCCCTATAACAATTAAGCTTTGTGTCAAACTAAAGACAAGCTGATGAGCCAAAACATTATGACCACCTACCTAATATGCTTATGGTCCTCCGCGTGCCACCAAAACAGCTCCGACCCACCGAGGCATGGACTCTACAAGACCCCTGAAGGTGTCCTGTGGGATCTGGCACCAAGACATTAGTAGCAGATCCTTCAAGTCCTGTAAGTTGCGAGCTGGAGCCGCCGTGGATCGGATTCCATCGGAAATCATATTTCAAGATCGATGCATGTGAATCGGAAGGATTAATAATCGATGCATTGAGAGAGTGAATCATTACCCCCTAGTTTTTGTCCAAACTATGTAAGTCAATGGGGTCCAACACTTTCAAGTTCCAAAAAGGACATGAAGGGAGCATAAGGGTAATCCATACAACTCGAGTGGTTTAATCCATGTTTTCTGAAGCAATACGATCAGTTTTGGGTGAGAAACAAACCAAAACTTAAGTCTTGACATCCGCATTCTCTTTGGCGTGTTAATGAGAGAAGCTTGTTCACACACACTTCCATGTGCTTTACCTACACAAAACAGACACATTGTTGCCAGGTTTGTAGTTTTTACATCCTGTTGGGCTATTTTGAAAATGTAGTCGTGGGTTAAAATGATAGTCGCAGGTTGATCTTTTTTTGTTTTTTAGATATTTAAAAAATGTACAGTGATTGCCAAAAAGTTGATGATGAACACTAGAAAATGAAACTTCATCTTATTGATGTATAATTAATGTGTTTACCATACTTTTTAGACACCACTGTAACACCATAGTATTCATTAAAGCACCTTGGTGATACCATGGTGAAGGAATATGCTAATCATATTAATATACATCTCATATTGATGTTTAACCACTTGCGGCACCAAATAATCTCTGTCTTCAAACCTGCACTGTGTTCCAATCAGGCTGGATGGCAAGATTTAAAGTAAATAAAGATTTAAAGAAATAGTTCACCCAAAAAGGAAAATTCTCTCATCATTTACTCACACTCATGCCATCCCAGATGTGTGTGTCTTTCTTCAGCAGAACACAAATGCAGATTTTTAGAAGAATATCTCAGCTCTGTAGGTCCATACAATGCAAGTAAATGGTGACCAAAACTTTGATGCTCATAAAAACTTTGAAGCAGCATAAAAGTAATCCATATGACTCTAGTGGTTTAAGTCATGTCTTTTGAAGTGATCCAATCAGTTTTGTGTGAGAACAGACCAAAATATAACTTTTTTTTTTTTTTCATTATAAATTTTGACATCGGCAGTCTCCTTGGTGATCAAGATTTCAAGATCGATAACACTTCCTAGCACCATCGAGTGCTCTGCGACATGCGTCAAGCAGTAGGAAGTGTAATCGAGCTTGAAATCATGATTGTGTCCAGGGACTGCAATGGCAAGATGTACAGTGAAAAATTAGTTATATTTTGGTCTGTTCTCACCCAAAACCAACATCATAGATGGCATGAGGGTGAGTAAATGATGAGAATTAACATTTTTGGATGAACTATTAACTTAAGTTGGTCCATTCTACATTAAAACTAAATTGTGGTGCTTAAAGTCAATGTCTTGGTGATGTAAGTTGTAACCCTTCTTGCGTAGAATTATGTGCATAATTTTTCATAGGACTGAAAACATAAATGCAAAGATTTAATTTCTAAGAATTTGGCACATCCATTTTCAACGACTTATCAACTCTTTTTCCTTTTCCTCATCTCGTACATCCTTATTTGTCATTGTCTGTTATTCACCATTTGCCATCTGTCTCCCTGTAAAGATGTGGTGGCGTATGTTGACGTGTGGTCTGCCAGCAAGATGGAGGATTACTCCAATCCATTCATCCAGCAGCTGCAGGACATGGGTGCAGAGGTGAGGACACTTTATTTGTACAGTCGAGTTTGAGTGAAATTTAAAGATGTATTGAGATAATTGTACAATAAATGAACATCTTTTGAAATCACAGGTATCTAAGACGCTCAACAAACAAGTGACCCACGTAGTCTTTAAACATGGCCGCCCATCCACATGGAAGAAAGCCCAGAAAATGGGTGTGAGGATTGTGTCCGTCCAGTGGGTGGCAAGGTGAGATGAGACACACATTATCAGTAATCATCTGCACATTCAGTTCAATATCCAGAAAACCAGCAGTTAAAATAAAAAATAAATTATATATATATATATATATATATATATATGTGTGTGTGTGTGTGTGTGTGTGTGTGTGTATTAGACCCCTTCATTTTTTTTCACATTTTATGTTGCAGCCTTATGATAAAATGCTTTAAATTATTATGCTTTTTTCACATCAATCTACACTCCATACCCCATAATGACAAAGCAAAAACCTGATTTTTGATAACTTTGCAAATTTATTAAAAAGATAAATCTGAAATATCACATTGACAGAAGTATTCAGACCCTTTGCTATGGCTCTTGAAATTTAGCTCAGGTGCATCCTATTTCTCTGGATCATCTTTAAGATTTTTCTACACTTTGATTGGAGTCCACCTGTGGCAAATTCAGTTGATTGGACATGATTTGGAAAGACACACACCTGTTTATATAAGGTCTCACAGCTGAAAATGCATATCAGAGCAAAAACCAAGCCATGAGGTCAAAGGAACTACCTGCAGAGTTCAGAGACAGGATTGTGTTGAGACAGACCTGGGTAAGGCTACAAAAACATTTTGGCTGCATTGAAGGTTCCCAAGAGCACAGTGGCCTCCATAATTCTTAAATGGAAGAAGTTTGGAACAATCAGGACTCTTCCTAGAGTTGGCTGCCTGGCCAAACTGAGTGATTAGAGAAACTTGCAGAAGGACAACCATCACTGCAACACTCCACCAATCTGGGCTTTATTGCAAAGTGGCAAGACGGAAGCCTCTCATCAGAGCATGACACATAAAAAAGCACCTGAAGGACTCTCAGGCTGTGAGAAACTATATTCTTTGGCCTGATGAAACAAAGATTGAACTGTTTGGCCTCAGTTCCAAGCGTCATGTCTGGAGGAAAACAGGCACCGCTCATCACCTGTGCAATACCATCCCACAGGTGAAGAATGGTGGTGGTAGCATCATGTTGTGGGGGTGTTGTTCAGCTGCAGGGACTGGGGGACTGGTCAGGGTTGAAGGAAAGCTGGATACAGCAAAATACAGAGATATACTTAATGAAAACCTGGTCCAGAGCACTCAGGAACTCAGACTGGCCGAAGGTTCACCTTCCAACAGAGCAAAGACAATGCAAGAGTGGCTTAGGGACAATTCTGTGAATGTCCTTGAGTGGCCCAGCCAGAGCCCGGACTTGAACTCAATCGAACATCTCTGGAGAGACCTGAAAATGGCTGTCCACCGATGGTCCCTATCCAACCTGACAGAGCTCGAGAGGATCTGCAGAGAAGAATGGCAGAAAAATAGAAGAAGTCTCCAAATCCATGTGTGCAAAGCTTGTCGCATCATATCCAAAGACTGTAATCGCTGCCAAAGGTGCTTCAACTAAGTACTGAGTTAAGGGTCTGAATACTTATGTCAGTGTGATATTTCAGTTTTTTCTTTTTAATAAATTTGCAAACTTATCGGGTTTTTGCTTTGTCATTTGTAGACTGATACAAAGGCTGCAACATAACAAAATGTGAAAAAAATGAAGGGGTCTGAATACTTTTTGAATGCAGAGTGTGTGTGTGTGTACACATTGCCCTGTTCTATATATAGATATACAGCATGTTGGTGCATTTCAATGACTCTATCAGTGATCTTGTTTGTTGCATTTCTTTATATGACCTTTAGATGTCTCTGGCCCACAATACAGTCTTTCCTTGTTTATTCTTTTTTTTTTTTTTTTTTTTTCTGTGTTTGCAGATGCAAAGAAAGTGGAGAACATGTAGATGAAGATCTTTTCCCTGCTCAGAATGAAGTGTCCAAACAGCATTTTCTGAATAAAAGAACAGTAAGAAGCTTTAACATAAATTTCAAAATATGTCAATTCTTTATTTAGCTGATTACTACTGAGCCCCTAAAAGGATAGGGAAATTTAATTTCTAGGACAGTTTTGTGTTCCCTCACAATAATTAGTTGGGTTCTCTTTAAATGTACATATTTTATTTTTTTATTTATTTTTATTTTTTATTTTTTTTAAAGATATGTCATAACACTAATTTTACTAAAGTAAAAACACAAGTTGTGCATTTTTAGGGGGGATTTTATGGTATTTAAACCTTATTTAGCTCTACATTTCACCATTTATTTTCATATAAAATAAGCGCATTTTATGTTATCTTCACTTCAATAAAGTGGCAAAAAAATTCTAAAATAATAGTGTCAAAATATCAAAATACTGTATGTGATGCATTGTGGGTCTCTGGTGACATCTGCTGGAATAAAAATAACAATGTCATGAAATCACAAATATGTCCAGTAGATGGCTTCAGTGCTCCATGCATTGGCTGATTTCATGCGTGCGTTTGTGTGTTTTCTGTATTGTAGATGTTTTAAAGTCTCACATCTTCATTTATGTGTGATTTGTTTTCTGCATTATGTCTGATTTATTGATTTTTATCTGACAAATAAATAACAGAATGCTCTGTGTTGTAGTTTTTCCCATTTATTTCCTATGGTGGGTAATTTTTGACCCAGAACAACACGAGTGTTACTTTTTTAGTCACAAAGCCTCAACTAATTGTATTCAGTCCAAATTTCTTTTGCTGTGTTCAGATGGCAAATGTAGGAAAAGTAACCAAGTTTTAGACCACTGAAATGAAGGATACCATTTTTATTAAAGAAACAAAAGGAAAAATGGGTCAAATATGACCTGAACAGCACATGAGGGTTAACCATTATATTTGTAGTAAAACCATAGGAAAACTAAAACTATGGTAATAAAAATTATAATCATTCTGCCAATAAATTCCAATTTCAGAAAAAACTTCATTAATTCAAGTTTGAATTCCACACCTTTTTGTAACCTCAAAGTAAAATTCAGGAATTGAATTTGTATTTAAAAGTCAATCTCAATGAAATTGTGAATAACGCTCAACCCCAAGTTCACGTGTCATTATAGAAATCGTTATTGCTTTTGTTTGTTTGTTTTTGCAGCACCGTTGCATGCAGCCAAGAGATATTCCTGCAAAAACCCCTGAGAATGACAGACGGATGAAAAGAAAACTAGACAAGATGATGGAAGGCCTGATCTCCTCATCCCCTGTCGGTAAGGGCAGGAAAAGTTTCTTTCAACAATTCAACAGATTTGTGAGATTTGGTGTTCATTTGTGGTTTTGTTTTCGATCCAGTTTCTGACACGTCACCGTTCATTATTGATGAGGAGAACGGAATATTGTACAGTCCCTCTTTAAAGCGCTCTGACAGCATGGCTCAGCGTCTGAGAGAAATGAGAGCTCAACGTGAACATCTCTCACCCACTGGTATAGAACTACTTTTTCTTTTTGAGTAGTATTGTGTTTACCAGAACTTTGTACTGTATCTAAGACTGCAACTTACAGCTATTTTAATAATTGATTAATCTGGCCATTATTTCTTTAATCACATTTTTAAAAAAACAGATTCTATTTCTTATATCTTATTTTTTAAAAAGAACAACATTGTTTTTGTCATCAATTTTTTTTTTGCTGGCCTGGTTGGGCCAGTGGTTCAGATTTCAGAAGTTTTCTTTAACAGAAATGTTAAAACTAATTTGGTTTTTAATGGAATTATACAACTATAAGTTCATAAATGCACATTTGCTGGAAAATTATACAAACCATTACTGATTATTGGCCTATAAATATTAAACCATTCTAAATGGAACTTCCAAGACTTTCACAAGTCATTCAGTTTCAACAACTCATCTATGTTAGCCAGCTTGATAATGTTACCTTGGGAAATATTTAAATTGGCAGAATTTATAACCACAAGGTTTATTAATATGTCGCAGAAAACCAAATGTTTTAGTTTGCAAGGCATAAAAACAGATGTACAGTAAATATAAGGTTTAGCAACAACACAGCAGTGGCTCTCACGCTCTCTCACATCTTGTCCAATGTTCTACTTAAAAAAATAAATAAAATAAAATTGCAACATGAAGGCTTTAGGAACAATTATGAATGTATGCTATAAATGGTATTTAAAATATAAACAGTGCATTAGAAAAATAAACAAAACAAAAAACAACTCTTTACACACTTTGAAATCAACTTAAATTAATTAGCTTAACTAAATTAACAATAAAAATAAAGAAAAACAGAACCACAAACTAAAGGTTAACTGGTTTGGAGTAAAATATAATTACTTGCATTACATGTTGGATTTCGATTAAACATGGCTATTTTAAAACAAGTTTGTTGTCCAATAACAAATGTTTTAACAAAATAAATATTTAAGTTGCTATATTTGGTGCATGTGTGCATTCTATGTGAAGCATGTGAGGTTACATGGCGAATTGCTGTTTTGCGAAATGCGAATCTTCACATGACTTAATTTATAGCATTTGCAGATCAAATATAATTGGAAAATGTGAGTTATGCAATGGGGAAAAACGCCTTCCAACTGCTTTGAACCACACAAGCAATCTGTCGAAGCGCCCGATACTGTAACGTCCATGTGAAACTATGTTCTTGTGACTTTCTTTGAAGCATTTAATATAAAATTGGGTCAAGCACTTTTTTCTGATTCGTCTTCCTCTGTGACCTCCCCTATTTTTCAAATGAGTTGGTCCATAGAAATGTATTATTCCTACTACCTTTAAGTGACAGAAATGTAGGTTCTCCGTGCCCCAGCACACATACCTGGGGAATCGATAGATTGACTATTTGTATTGTTTTTTGCTGATTCATCATTGCAACCCTAACTGAACCAGAATCTTATGTTTCTCAAGTACATACAATTTTTATTTTTATTCCAACTTTTATTCCATTGTTGTAAAATTGTTTGTTCTTGCCTCTCAGCCTCACAGATGCAGGACAGCGGCTCAGGATCTGATGTGTCTTTGAGACCTTCTCTGGGTGCCTCACCAACTCTCTCTTTCTTGCAACAGTTAGGTCAGGGAAACCAAAATCATGTATTTATATTTGGTAATTGGATAGAAATGTTGCATGTTACATGAAACTGAAAACGTTAAACCACCTCGCTTTTTCTTACAGAGGATGAGCCTTTGGAAGAGCATTTGGATTGTTTCTCAACTTCTCATTATCACTCCTCAAAGAACAAAGATGAAAGGGAGAACCAGAACTGGAATAAAGAGAGAACAGCGAAAATAGCTAGTAAACAAATTAACCAGACACCTGAATCAAACACATTGGCCATGTGTACTCTGTCCAGTGTTGAAAGAAATCCTAAAGTCCTATCGTTATCTACAAAACGATCAAGAAGATCCTCTGTGAACAATACTGGAGGAAAGAAGCAGGCCACTTTAGAGAGTTTTGTTCATAAAACATCTTCTGAATGCGAACAAAACTCAGACCTCAAATCTCAATCTGAAACTGAAAATACTGAAAGATCCAGAGGGTCATCTGGTGGTCCTGAAAGACCTGAAAGTTCCTTGCCTGAAAACCTTGTAAAAACAAATAAAGTCAAATTGATACAGCACTCCAAAGAAGTGCAGACCAACTCCAAACGTGCCAACTCCAGGAAGTCCTCTCCAGCAAGCAGCTGTGTCACAGAAAATGAAAATATTGTGCAAAAAATTGAACCAAGCACTCACAAACCTGTTCCTAAAGTCTCCAAGTCTCAACAAACTTTTTCTGCATTCCATTCAGCAGACATGCTTGGTAATCCTCCTAGTAGAGAAGTTGATGATGGTGAGGTGTTTGATGACTTATTCTCGCCAGCCAACAACGCCCCCAAACAGAGTGTTGTTTTATGTGGCTCAACCTTAGAAGCGGTGCGCCTGTCCCCTTTTGACCTGGTGGATTCCAACAAGAAGAGAAAGGGTGGCAGAAAGCGGAAACACGAAAATATTGAACTTAAAGACATAATAATTGGCTCATCAGGAGATAAAATAGAGGAAACATCCATCGTCCCAGAGACGCCCGAATCAAGGCCTCAACGTTTGTGTGTGGGGATGCCTGAGGTACCAGAGACGCCCAGGGTTGTAGAAACAAAACATGAGCCATTGCAAAAGAAACAAAGAGGACGAACCAGACTTAGCTCTGTTCTCTCTGAAGGGGAAGATGGTAAAAGCTCAGTTAAGCCAAGTCCTGCTGATGAAAAGAAGGTACCGATAGCTGCCTCTCTGGCGTCATCCACAGCGGTTAACGTCAAGTTGCAAATACAGAAGGATCTCGAGACGGACCCTAAACATGGTATTGACAAGAGATCTATGGGTTTAAAAAGTGTGTGAATTTTATGATGTGAATTAATAAAGTATTTGACGAGAATAATGAAGTTAAAAAATTGAAGATTTTTGGGGATGTAAAGTGGCCCCAAAAATATTTGCACACTTAAAGGCGATGTCATTTTTTTGATGTTAAAGAAAGTCTCCTACTCAAGTTAAATATGCGGAGACAACTATAAGTAAGCCATTTGTAGGTTGATTCCTCCAAAAAGGTGGAAAATCTGTGGCATAGTCAAAAAATAATTATATTTGTTTGAGCAGCTTGACATAGCATCTTGACCTCATTTCAAGTCCAAAAGCTACTGACTACGGTTGGCAAATTTTTGGTATGTCTCATTTCTTAAGTTTTATCTATATATTAGCATTACATTGCCCATCGGCCACTGTGTTTGCTACTTATCAACATCGTCCATTAAAAAAACACTTACACTGGCCTAACTAATGGTGTGAGTTATAGGAGTTACAATGGCAGGGGAAGTGTTAAAAAAAATAAAAAAAAACCCTGTAAAAACGGTCATTATTTTTGCAATTCCATTTGGTGCAAATTTTATTTTAAGACTAGTGTTGAAATACACTCACCTACCACTTTATTAGGTACACCTGTACATCTACATATTCATGCGATTATCTAATCAGCCAATCATGTGGCAGCAGTGCAATGCATATAATCATGCAGATACAGGTTAGGAGCTTCAGTGAATGTTCACATCAACCATCAGAATGGAGAAAAATGTGATCTCAGTGATTTTGACCGTGGCATGATTGTTGGTGCCAGACGGGCTGGTTTAAGTATTTCTTTAACTGCTGATCTCCTGGGATTTTCACACATAACAGTCTGAATGGCCAGACTTGTTCAAGCTGACAGAAAGGCTACGGTAACACAGATAACCACTCTGTACAACTGTAGTGAGCAGAATAGCATCTCAGAATGCACAGCATGTCAAACATTGAGGTGGATGGGCTACAACAGCAGAAGACCACGTCGGATTTCACTTCTGTCAACCAAGAACAGAAAGCTGAGGCTGCAGTGGGTCTACCATCTGTGTACCTCAGCAGAAATCGAGATTCATCAGACTAGGCTATGTTTTTCCAGTCTTTAACTGTCCTGTTTTGGTGAGCTTGTGTCCACTGCAGCCTCAGATTTCTGTTCTTGGCTGACAGAGAGAACCTTGATGTGTAGATTAACAAAAGCTCCTGACACGTATCTGCTTGATTTTATGCATTGCACTGCTGCCACATGATTGGCTGATTAGATAATTGCATGAATAAGTACAGTAGATGTACTGGTGTTACTAATAAAGTGGTTGGTGAGTGTATTTATCTACCAAATTTTGGCCAACTTGTGATTATCGGCATCGACTTGCCAGCTTAGCAAACAACGTGAAGTGCTGATTCGCCCTTGTTTCAATTCCAAAAGTCTTGTTTACGGAAAATAAATATGTTGAAAGATATGATTTTAGTGAATTTTGAGTGAATTGTAAAATAAGTGTTTGTTTGATTTCAATGTTTTGTTTGTTTCATTTGTTAATTTTTATATTGCCATTATATCACCCATCAGACACATTGTTTTCTAGATATCGGTGTAAAAAAAAAACACATTTCGAGCCACTACATTAAGGAATGTATTGGTACAACTTGAGCTCAATCAACAGCATTTGTGGCATAATGTTAATTACCACCAAAAACCGTGGTTACAGTAAGACCCTTTCAGTGGATGTCAATGAGGCCACTCCATAAACAAAAGTATAGGCACAAGACAAACATTTTAACTGTCAACATGATTTTAGTGTGATAGAATCACTGATTTACCAGCATTAAGATGTTTACCAGATTACAAGGTTTACTGGTGCTATGTCATCATGACAACGAAGTTGTAAAATTGGATATAACGTTACAAGGATAAGGTTAGTAAGCGATTTTATCACACTAAAACCATGTTAACACAGCAAAGTTTATTTTAATGTTTATGGGTTCACTTCCATTTTAAGTGCCTTACTGTGCTAAGAAACCTGTGCAAAGTTTAGGGGGACTGGCTTTATACATCCACTAAAATCACCTTGAGACAGTTGTTTTAAGTCACTGCAAACATAGCTCAGAAAAGTTAATCTAGTTTTGAATTCTAATCCAATGCAATGAAATTCATGGATTTTTAAGTGTAGCTAAAGCAACCAAATGCCTTTCGGAGCATATTGGAAGTACACTGGACCTTGTTTATCTGTAAATACAGCTGAAGTTATACATTTGAAAATGTAAAAGCCTCACATCAGAAGAAACATTTGCATTCTAGAGGCTTCATTCAGATTGATACTAAACTCAATATCTGTGCAATATATCCTCAAAGGGAATTTGCTGCTGTTTTGTGATGTTGTGAAACCATGCTGAACTGTGATAAGATGGAATTTATGTACTTAAAATTTTCTTATACTTAAAGGAAGGCAATATCCTTTGTATTAGTTGAAGAAACTCACAATAAAGCATGCTTTTAAAATCTTGCACTGTAGACCAAACCTTGAAGAAATGAGCTTATCTGCAGCTCAGCTGTGCCACTACGCACCTGCGGTGTGCTGCTCTCATCTGAATTCAACTTTCTTTTTTTCTTTTGCATAATTTCAGTTGTAGGCAAAGAAAATAGAAGCACAACTGATGGGCTCAATGAGAGAAGTTCTGAAATGTGTACCAAATGGGCAACTATGAAAAAGGACAGATACATGAAGGTAAAGTTGTACAGTTTTTTTTTTTTTTTTCGTTTTTTTTTTTTTTCTTGTTTTGTAGATTGTATTAAAGACCTAGTCTTTGAATTCATGTAATGTAAATGAAACAAACTTTATGAGACAGAAGTACAGTAGTAGGAGTAGTTTGTCTTTTGGCAGTGATCCATTTTTACACTTTTAATTGAGCAAGCTGACAAGGTATTGTCGCAAGTCATCTCACTCACTTCCTCTCGTTGGTTAAGGTTTTTTTTTTTTTTTTTTAAACTTAAACCAAAACTAGACTTTCATTTCTGAAACTGACAGTGATGGTTTAGCCCAGTGGTTAGTAACTGGTTTTGCTTCAGGGCCCAGATTTGTAGTGGTGACTGAACAGTACCAAAATGATTGAACAAAAGTAAACTAAAATGTCTTAAAATTAAGCATTGAAATATACAGTATTAATATTAGGACTGTATATGGGTGTTTCTTCAACATGTGACACTTTTAGAGCTGTGGATATAGTGTGTATAATTTTATTCATGAAATAAAATGTCCACCATCTTTGTCTTGCCGAGGCTAATTTCATAGCTAACATTTTATGTATCCTAAATACACAAAATTAAATAATATTTTCACAGTTTTTGGTATAAATAAAGCTTGACTGGAAATGACGTCCAATAAAAATATTCTGTTCACATGTGATATTTACCTTGATTTTTCTTTTTCTTCAACTATCACTTCATCTCATATTTCATCTCAAGCACGCTCTTTATTGACAACTGTGGGACAGTCATAATTTTTTGAAAAATGTATAGAAATAATTTTCCCACAATAAATATTTAATTGGTTCATGGTTATGTCACTGTTGAGGTTGTCATAGTTTTACACATGTAAGACGTTTTCATTTTTAATAGGTTCTTCTAGTTTAATACTGAAGGTCTGGGTCAAGGCTAAAACTGTTAAAATCTGTACATAAAAGGGATTTGAAAAGTACCAAAAATTAATGATGAAGGCCTAGTAAAAAAAAAAAAAAAAAATCCAAATCAAGTTTTAATGTGACCTTCATAGAAAAATCTTCTGACAAAAACAGAAAAGGTGAAATCTATGTGTTTTAATAAGTCACCCTCTGGTACATGAAAGTGCTCAATGTTGAAGAAACCAATCATTTACAGCACAAAACCCATTGTATTTCCACATTAACAAGTGAATCAGTATTTAACATAGTCTGTTTTCTTTTACCTTGTGTAGCTGTATCCATGGTTTTCGAGGGTAAAGGCATGTCACACAATCTGTCCATGTTTTCATCTGCCTAATTTGGCTAGCCTCTATTAAAGGAATATTCCAGTTTTAAGCTTATTCGACAGCATTTGTGACAATGTTGATTACTCGTCCCTCCTTTAAAAAAAAACAAAAATTGAAGTTACAGTGAGGCACTTACAATGGAAGTGAATGTGGCCAATTTTTGGAGGGTTTAAATGCAGAAATGTGAAGCTCATAATTTTATAAAAGCACTTGCATTAATTCTTCTGTTAAAAGGTGTATTATTTGAGCTGTAAAGTTGTTTAAATCATCATTTTTACAGCCGTTTTAGGGTTTGTTGACATTAAATCTTCATAGCTGTACTGAAGTTGTAAAATTGGCCAAAAATTTACTCAGAAAAGTTTAATAAGTGATTTTATCACACTAAAATAATGTTAATACACATATTGTTTACGTCTTGTGGCTATTCTTTTGAAATGGTGAGTATTTTAATGTTTACATATTGGCCCCATTTACTTCCATTGTAAGTTCCTCACTGTAACCCAGATATTTGCTTATTTTAAAGAAAAGAGGGGCAAGTCAAAATAATTTTTATGTGGTAATCAACATTAATCCACAAATGCTGTCGATTGAGCTTAAATTTAGGGTTATGACATGTGACAGCCTTTGAATTAGCCATGTCCCGTCATTCCAAAACTCCGCACTCCAAAGACCAAAACCGAGCAAAAGAGCAGCATTGTTTGTTCCTGTGGCTGTCAAATTCAACAGTTCAACATATATATATTCATAAATATTATGAATCACAGCCTCAATGTTCCACTTCAAATACAACACTATGAGAACAAGCAAAATGATTGACAGGTGAAAAGCGTAGATATCTACGGTCCGCGGACGCATTTTTGTATGCTGTTTACAAAGTCTAGAGCTGTCACAGAGTCCGGTGAGATATCTCAAAACCCTTATTTCATTCATATGATAGGAAAGTTTTTTGGAAAAATGTTTGCATACTTTTCCATGAAAAAAAATCGCTTACAACACCTTTATTGAACCCGGAATATTCCTTTAAGGGACTGATTTGTGGCAAAATGCCGTAGAGTTCAATTTGAGGTCTGCAACAACACTAAGATTTTTCTCCTCCCTTTTAAAAGTTGATAAGCCTGTTTTTGGCTGCACAATTAATCAAATAAATAATTGAGATTACAGTTGCCACAATAAACTAATTGTGGAAAGAATCAATTATAGCAGTCAGTGTAGATCTACTCATGCTGCATCAAACTTTTCGATTTCATTTTCTATTTAACATGGTTTTGTTTGCAGGGGTTTAGCAATTTAACTGAGCATTGTAAGTTGCTCACTTCTCTGTATAATTTATTCAATATTTTAGTAACTGTTTTATTTTTAATTCCACTAAGAGTGCCAATGTGAACCTGACTGTTGAGGCACTGTCTTAATTTACTGATAAAGCGGCTATAAAGTATTTTAGAAACAATTCCCTACATAAAAAATATGTCATGCATTTGATCCACCCAACTGTATTGTAATATAACTGATCAGAATTACAATATGACGGGAAATAATCGACAATTATGATATAGGGTTTTATATACTGTATATGATTATCTGCTTTTAGCATTCATGACCCTATCAGAACAGACCTGCAACTCATTTTTGGATCAAGACCTACTCTTAGAAGTATATCCTTCTATAAGAAATCCTGGATTCAGGGTTTTCACGGTCATGAAAAACCTGAAAATATCAGAGAAAATTAAAATGATTTCCAGGCATGGAAAATTCATGAAAATCAATAAAGTCTTACTAGGTCATGTACATTTCTATATTGAATATAAATTTTTTCTCATTATGCATTGGCTTAAAATTGCTCTTTGTGAGTGTAGTCTCTATAAAGTGATTTTAAAAGTCCTTATGCCGAAATCTGACAAGAAAGGTAATGGAAAAGTCATGAAAATCCATAGATCAAAAGGAGTGGAAACCCTGTGGATTCCAAGCAACTGTTTTGTATGTGTAATATTTTGCCCTTTTTACAATTTAATTGGCCTTTATTTTATAAACAAGAAGAATTGTGCTCTTCATAGTATTCTACTCAGGGTTCCCATGCGTCCTGGAAAACCTGGAATTTTGCGATGCAGTTTTCCAGTCGTGGAAAAATAGAAAAATACCTAAATGTCCTGGAAAATACTTGAGAATAATAAAACTGTTTGACTTTGTCGCTAAAAAGGTTTTTGTTACATGTACAAAAACATGGTAATGATCAGGACTCGGGATAGGGGTCAAATACACACATATGTATAATTTTGTCACTGTTGCCGGTTTACTGTCATAAACAAAGCCCTGTCACGTACATTCTCTGCTCATCTGCTGTCATCTCTGCTTTGCTCCGACGAAATAGTTTAAGTAGTGCAAAATCTATATATATATATATATATATATAGATAGATACAAAAAACATTTAATTTGTTAAAGGTCGGAATGCTCCTAAATTAGCCGTAAACACTTCATCGCATTCTGTCAAAAGGTCCAATAAACCACAAAAGGCTATACAATTTCATTAAATAAATATTAAATCTGCGTGTGCTGCATCATGGTCATCAGGTACGCTGTGTGTGTGTGTGTGTGTGTGTGTGTGTGTGTGTGTGTGTGTGTGTGGTAGTAGTAGTAGTAGATGACAGAGCAGATCGTTCTGAAGCGTGCAACACATACAGACTATATTTATCTAATTATATCTCAGCTCTCTGGGGTTTAATAATCACACTGAGAGGTGAGAAACTACCATCAAAAACACACAGAAAAGCCAAAATAAAAGCTCGATTTAAATGGACGCGTGAAATGGGGATAAAAAACAAAAATATTATACTGCTATAGAGTAGGGTTGCTCCGATAGCAACATTTTGGCTTCAGAATGATACCAGCCCTGGTACCTCGGTATCGATACTAAATCGATACTATAATCAACAAATAAAAAGCCTCAGAATTTTGATGAAATTACACAGAAAATGACTTAAGATTACAGCATGAAGTCTAACAGATGCAAATTATGCATTTTCTGTTAAAAATTTTCTGGATTCCATGTTAAATGTTTTAATTAAATGTAAAGATCAAATGGTGTTTAATCAAATTGATATATACAGTTTTAATCAATAAAAATATAATAATTATAATGTATTTTTAGTTTTTTACAAAAAATTGCAATTTTGGTAAAATAAAATGCTGCACAACAGAGCTTCACAGTATTAATGAAAATATTAATGAAAAAAAATCTGGTCACGTGTCAAAAGGCTGCTTGCGTTTGTGATACTGCTTACAAATAATAATAAACATTTAATATTATATAATTGTTATTATGAGTATTATTGCTACTTTTTGAATATTACATTTTTATACAGTAGTTATATTTTTCTTCAATTTCACGCATTCATTTGTATAGACTTTTATTTTGACAGACCTTTGAGTTATTCCTGTTTTTTCCTGGTTACTTATATCAAGCTTACCATTAATGCTGGGATACTCCCGTCACAACGCTGGAGCTGAAATCTCCAGAGCTGCACTGGAGGAGTTTGTTTAAGTGCTAACAGCAGTGTGTTGAGTGTGTGTGTGTGTGTGTGTGTGTGTGTGTGTGTCATATGACAGAGCAAGCGGCACCTCTTCTTTCTATTCCGTATATTATTTCATTAAATGACATCCTTCTGCTGTTTAATGATCACACTTGGCCATATCCAGAGGTTTTTTATTTTATTTTCAAATTGTCATTGATTTCATCTCAAATTTGTCACATCTCATATCATTTTGCTAATGACAGCATACTGTAATACGGTACTGAAATTAGCAACAAGATGATATAATACCGTTTTAATTTTTTGGTATCGCGATACTTCGTTTGTACCGGTAAACTGCACAACCTTACTATAATGTAATTTTTACTGTAATTAAATAATAATAACAACGTATTAAAGAAATCGTTCACATCTGTGATGTTCTATTGTGCAGCACTTCATTTGATTAACATCTCTGGTATTTCAAATTTTGTTGTGAGGATTTTGTATAATTTTATTTGGTAAAAATAAATACATTTAGATAATTCTGTTTTATTTGAATAAAGAATGAATTCATTTAATTAGAAATTATTTTGATAAGATGTAATTAAGCTGTCGAATACGGAAATTCCGAAAAAATAACCATCCAATAAACACTATACACTCCATGACCTCTCGTGTGTTTTTTCTTAAATATTATAACCGTAGGGCACATAAAATGTCCTGGAAATCTGTGCCTTGAAAAGAGTGGGAACACTGCTACTGTTGGTTCCTGCTGAAGATGAAGCTTTATCCTTACGCCTCTGTCCCCATGGAGCGGTGTAGCACGGCCCAGTAATGGAGCGTAGTAATTGGCTTTGAAGCAGTTGTTATATGCATGTCTCTTTGTTGCCTTCCTGACTTCCTGTGTGTTCTCTTTGCGACTGTGACATGCACCTGGCCATGTTCTCTTTTTGCGTTCCCTCAGCCTGAACAAAACTCCCTACTACCGCAGAGCTTTCATCTGTAGACACCATCTCTGTTTGATTTAATTTCTGCTTGAACTGTGTCACTGAGCAAATTCAGCTTTATCAGAAGTTCACGTGGGGTTTATTCCATTGTGGTGAAGAACTCACAGATGGCGTTTGTCATTATTTGCATTGCCTTACCTCATCTTTGATTTGAGTTGAATATACCTATTTGCGATAGCAGGTAGACTGTAGATGAAAGTATCGGAGTGGATGACCTCACCGCAGATCCTAATGTCAGGTGTGATCAGCCATGCATTTTTTTTTTTTTTTTTTTTAATGATAGTGAAAGTCACAAAGGCCCTGTTTACACTTGGAAACATTCATTTCTGGCATTCCTATCACAAGTGAGCCACAAATAGGGTCTAAAGTTTTTCGTGCTCCGATTACTCAAAACACATTCGGAAGTCGTCAGAAACGCTACATTGTGACTACATTGCATTTTTAGTGTAAATGCCAATGTATCCTCATGCATCCTAGACAACAAAGAAGGGCTACCTGTTCACCAGTCAATCAACCACTGCACTAAAACAAGGTCTTACCACCTATTTCCTGTTTACGGTTGTTACCAAGAAGGCTGATATATACTGTGAGTGCTCAATCCTACTTTTAGCCAAACACACCTAAACCACCAAGTCAAGGTCTTCTGTTACATCAAATCCGAAAGTCCGAATTTTTAACTTTCTATTTGAAAAAGTGCAATAGAATGGCACTTGAATTCGGACCGACTCAGAAACTAAAAGCACAGTAACACTAGGCTTTGAGCATGCAAAATAATTTCAGACACTGCAATAGACAGGATATGATGTCACGCTCAAGAGCTTCTGGTTTTATAAAAAAATCTAATATTCAAAATGTTAAAATATACCATCTACTTGCTTTCCTGCAACAATAAAAACATGCAGCTTTGAAATATGTATTTTTGGTATTGAGCCAAGAGGTCAGTGTGTGATGTTTCAATCTTTTATTGGCCACACGTCTTCTCGTCATCCAAATTCGTGGGTGAGAGTTCAGCAAACTTGAGCTTTGGTACGCAGCAGTATAATACATTTTGGCATTACTGGTCTCCTGCATTCGGATGTGTTTGAAAAGTGAGTGCAGCGCGAAGTGTTTTTTGGGCGGTAGCATTGCCATTTAATGCACTTTTCTGCCATCGGGCCAAATGGTTCTCATGGCGGAACAGTGCAATTCTGTACCGATCTGGGCTCGTTGGCATTGTTACGGTTTCTTTGCACTGTGAAAATCAGGATTAAAATTGGCTGACTGAGTAAGTGAAAAATCATGAGTTGCCACATCTCTAAAGGGGTTCCGCCGTGCTTCCACCTGTTTTCTGTCCTGAGTATGGTTAGCTAACCGTGCTGAGTAATCTGGGCCAGGAAGTGCTCAAGTGGAAATGCTACTGGAACCGTTACTCACCGCACTTTTAGTTGCCTTGTATGTCATCATCCAGTTTTTGAGCAATGGAACACCTTTTTGATCGGAAGTAGGAGCGGGGATGTGATTTTTCAGATTAATCGGTTATTCCTGTTTTTTTCCGACCTAAAAATGTGACCCAAGTGAATTCTCCATAAGCTGTGCATTCTTTGTAAGCACTTTTCATCCAAGCGAGCTTCATTAAACCTTCCCTCGGATAAAGGCACTGCTGCGTCATGCACATGCTTTAGAGCGTGTGAGACAGAAGCTACTGATTTTCATCGTCAGCACTTTATTCAAGTCAGTCAGGTTTATTTGAATGAATCCAGGGAAATAAAAGCTTAGAAATGATTGGATATAAAACAGGTTTGAACTGTTGTTGTTAGGTTAAAAATAGCTATTGTTGGGGCCTGGGTAGCTCAGCGAGTAAAGACGCAGACTACCACCCCTGGTGTCATGAGTTCGAATCCAGGGGGTGCTGAGTGACTCCAGCCAGGTCTCCTAAGCAACCAAATTGGCCCGGTTGCTAGGGAGGGTAGAGTCACTTGGGGTAACCTCCTCATGGTCGCTATAATGTGTGTTTCTCGCTCTTGGTGGGGTGCGTGGTGAGTTGTGTGTGGATGCTGCGGAGAATAGCGCGAAGCCTCCACACTCACTATGTCTCCATGGTAACACGCTCAACAAGCCACGTGATAAGATGCACGGATTGGCTGTCTCAGATTCTGAGGCAACTGAGATTTGTCCTCCACCACCCGGATTGAGGTGAGTCACTACGCCACCACAAGGACTTAGAGCACATTAGGAATTGGGCTTTCCAAATTGGGGAAAAAAAGGGGAGAAAAAAAAGCTATTGTTAAAGGGCAATTCAAGCATTACAGTCTTGATATTTGCATATTCATGTGTTTTGCCACTTTGTGACATCACCCCCCCCCCCCCCCCCCCCCAAAAAATAACATGTCCCCACCACTTTTTATATCAATGTGACAACACAATCTGTAAAAACTCAAAATTTCTGTATGCACAATACAGAAATTATAATAGCTGCAGATTGAAGCCTTGAAGGGTTGGCACTTGTGGTGAGCGGAGCGGGGCCGAGTGACGATGGTGCAGAGCGAGGCCGGGATGGACACCTGGGGCGAATTATCTCGCCCAGCTCTTGATGACTGTGGCTTTATCCCTCGCCCGCCAACACTGCAATCACCAACAGCTGGGCGAGATAATTTTCCCCAGGTGTCCATCTCAGCCTCGCTCCACACCGTCGTCGCTCGTCCCCGCCCCGCTCGCCACAGAACTCTTAAGAACATGTAATATTAAATTTTTATTAATTGTAATATTCACATTAATGTGGAAAAGCCAGCATGATCCTTTTACTCATAAGCGCCACTTACAGTACAGACAGACATTGTAGGTGAGGTCGACCGATAGTGGATTTTGCCAATACTGATAACTAAGGTGGTGGGAAAGGCTGATAACCCATTAATGGCAGATAGTTTTTTAAAATCGATTTATAGAATGTCAAAAAATATTCTTTATTTACTTTGGCGGGCAAAGACAAAGAGTCCAAAATGAAAAAAATCCCAGATTTATTGTTTAACACAAACTCCCAATAGTACCCAGAAAAATTGAAGATTTGGTATAAACAAGCCCAAAACACAATATAGAAAACGTTTTCTGGAAAATCAATAAAAAAACAAAACGATATATTAAATAACCCTATTGTAGTGCATATTTTTGGAACTCCAGTCAGTGAATTAAATACTTTCGAAATTAAAACTACTTCCTCTTTATTTGGAACAAGACAAACAATGTCAAATTAAATAAATAAAAATCAACCTTACCAAAATGCTAAATATAACAGTATGCCACATTTCAGTTTAAAATGTTGTTGACCAATATTATTATTATTACAAACTACTCAAGAAACTTAAGATCTTCTCAAAGCAATCCAACAAAGAAAATGAAACAAGTAAAAAAACATATCCAACGAAAATAAACACTTCTTGAAGAAAATAAATATCACTTGAAAAATTTATAAATAAACAATAAATGAACGAATTAATGCAGAGTTCAACTTTTGGCTTTCATAATATTGTTTTGCGTGCTTCATTTTGAGGTGGTAAAACAGAATGCTTGAATTATGAGTGATTATTGTCGTGCAAAACAGTTTGCAGGTTACATTTTTCTGCTCTGTACACCATGTCACACCTGTTTTTATAACAAGCTCCTCTTCATTTTCTGGACCTGTTTGCGAGTCGCCCCGTTCTGTGGAGATTTCTTTCACTATTGGGGGTTTTGCCAAGTCAAAAATGATTGAGTAGCGCGAGTGATCCTGCTCTGAGCTCTCCTTTCTCTGGAGCACAAATATCGGAATGCCTGCTGGATTCGCATGCACTTCGGGCCTCCATACACAGTGCATGCCACAGTCACATGAAACAATCGCGTGTCAGATGAGTATAATGTTTTGTGCTTTTAAAGCGCCAAATGCGTGATGAGGGTCATTAAATTTGCCTGGGCGACCGCAGAAAAATGTTCAATACCGGAAAAACCCTGTCCATGTTTCTTCAATTCTCTCAGTCTCATGTGAAGCCCTGCCCACTGATAGATAAGCCCACACTGCACACATGGATATTTATATATCGCGATATACACGATATAGCAATATCTCTATCGGTTGAAACTTTATATCGTCACCACGATATATATATATATCGTCATATCGCCCAGCCCTATTTCCAAAAAGCAACTATTAATATTATTCTGTAAAACCGATATATCGGTCTACCTCTACATTGTAGAGGGAAAACCATCCAAAAACACTTTGAAACCTGCAAACTTTGACCTCTGAGACATTGGTATATCTATCAAGGCAGCATTATGGATTGAATTAAGATTGAAATCGCAATATGGCCTTGCACGATTACTGCATACTGCATTGACCACTTCAGTGACAGTCAGCGATGCGTGAGCTAGCACCGCCCTCTAGCAGCTGTGTGTGGAACATGCTGAGCAGCGCATCAAAATGAGATGATCTAACGTTTATCATATTACAATTCAAATTGCAAAACTTTTCAAAGGGAGTTGTTAGCTGTGCCTTCATTTGCCAGTCACATGCCTGTAGGAGATATCAAGTAGGAATATCCCATACCTTCCTTCAGTTGGAACGTAGCATTTTTGGTTTAATTGAAAATTGACAGGTGTGTTGACACTAAACTGCAGCGGAATACAGCTATACCAAAAATGTGCAGTGTTACGATTTTAGCATTTTACAAAATTAGGTTCCTGACCCTGGTGACAATGTACAAAATTTGGATACGTCCATAAATGCAAGATGAGTCATCAATATTTATGGTCAGTGAAGTGTTCGTAAAAGTCGTTTAAAAGCAATGCTTATTTTTGCAACTCTATATGTTGATGCTAGTGGCGCAGAAATTATTACACACTTCAACTTTGACTTTGATGTAGATGCTGTCATGTGGGCTGCTAGACTTGCTTGCAATCCTTCAAATCTAATCTATAAAGTTTTTGATAGTTTTGTTGGGAAAGGCCAAAACAGAGGTTGACCCTCCTCTCTGTGAATAAAGGCCTCATATCAGAGTGCATGTACTGGCCACCAATGTTGATGTGTCATACTCTAAAGAATTTCCTTCATTTGTGCAGAGCTTATTGGAAACAAGCACCCATTGAAGTTCACTCCAATTCTTTGTCCTGGGTTCATGCTCCTGTACATGTCCTGTGTTCTGCACTGGCAGCAGGTCTGTACTTCAGTAGTGACAAAAATAACTTACCAAATCAGCTCAAATCTCAGCTTGTCCTTTCCACATGAGAGACCTCACTTTCCAGCCTCTTTCAAAATAAACCTTGCCTTGGCATCTCCTACCTTATAGCATCTTGCAGTCTTATGGATTTACCAGAGACATTATGTGTGGAAGAGACGAATCACACATACACACACGAATGGAAGACATTGTAATGCTGGATCGATGGCGACTGTAGTCCCTCCCATCTTAGAGTTAAGAGTCAATCGCCTTTTTGATAGAGGCAACGCAACACTGGAAGTCCCTTTGAAGTTAAAAGAGCCAGTCGCCTGTTTGTTTACTGTACAATGCACATGTGTCCAATTTATGATACCATTGTTGACAGTAGTGATGGGCATTTTCGAGTGATTTTGTAGTTGAGTACTCTGTCCCACAAAAAACAAGTAATGATTACTCAAATTAAAATGTCAGTTAAAAATATCCAGTATCTTAAAGTTACCAAGAACGGTTTTCAAAATAAGCAAACGTCGTCAACCTATGCTTTTCTTTTGAAAAAAAAAATAAAATATTTGCACTCACCTGGACTGTACATAGAAACAAATAGAGCTGTTCAGCTAGTAGTCCAAAAACCCAGAAGAGAGTTCGCCATGGGTTTTCCTATGTTTTTTATAATGGGGCTTTTCAACTTATGAGTAAATAATGTCTGTAGTAAACATTAATGGACGATATGTGGACATTTTATTCTACAACATACAGTAAATTACACACAGTCATACCTCAAACGTGAATTTGAAGCCGTATTGAATACTTTTTTAAACACACGGCAGCTTCAGAAAATACGTGTGCGGTTTGAAAGTGTGTAATTTATGTTGTAGAACAAAACATCCAGGTATTGTCAAATAATGTTTACCACAGACCTTATTTTACTCATAAGTTGTAAAACCCCATTATAAAAACCCATAGGAAAATCCAGAGGGACCCATGGCGAATTAGCCTTCTGGGTTCATCTACAAATTGACATCATGGCTAAACAGCTCTATACTGACTGCATTAGGTTAATGCACATATATATACTCTGAGTCTACATAAAGGCTATCACGTTTTTATCATTGCACATGTTATTATTCAGAAAAAACAAAGTGGTGAATGTTGGCTTTTTATAAAATGCGCTCTGCCCATGTTAAGATATTTATCAGACATACACACATACTGATCTGATAAGTTCTGAGTTCTGAGTTTCTTGTACTGCTTCGCATTTCATTTCCACCATAAAAACAGATCCTTGCATGACTCCAGCAACAGCCAATAGAGTATTTGTATTTTGAGTTATTCAATAAGAATCAAAATATTACAAGTATTGCCACACTTTGCTTGAAAGCACAGACACCATCATATCTTCTTCTCTCATGCAACACCTCTTCTCCACACATTGTAGTGGACTCATTTGTAACTGTAAAATTTGGTGAGCGATTCAGAGGAAAATTACAGTATAATTTAGCACTGCCCATGGCAAGCAAATACACAAAGGAAAATCCATTTGCAATATTCAAGTAGTGTTTTTAATAGTCGACTAGCTAGTGCAGAACGATTACTCGATTGGTTTTGGAGATTTCTTTCTTCTGGGAATAGCTGCCCAGAGACGTAACTAATATGGCCGCTAAGTGACCTGACATGCCTTAAAGGGAATTTAGATTTACTCAAAGAAACATTTGGGGGTTATCTCAGTGTTTGTTTTGCGAGGGACACTTCTTATAATGAAATATAGTGAACATAATGGCTTTTGCCCAGAAACAAAAGAAAGGCATGGTAAAATATAAAATCTCCAGTTGACCTTCCTAAAAAACATTGCTGTCCAGTCTTACTTTAGCAACTGTTGCTGTCCACTATATTGTCAGACTGTATTTTATTATCAGATATTTTTTTATATTTGTCTAATGCAAATCTATTTAGTCCCGTGTGTCTGATTAGTTTAAAACAGTGTTTTCCAAGAGGAGAAAATATGTTGATGTAACTTAATTGATTCATGCGGGATCTACATGATTAAATCATGTAAATTCAAATCATATTTTTTCCCCAGTGTGTTCCAAACCAATATGAATTTTCGTCTTGTACAATGGCTGTGTTTAGTGCCTCTCTTTAAAGCTTAAAGGACCCAAAAGTATCATAAAAGTAGTCCATGCGTCATATTCCAAGTTTTCTGAAAACGTTAAATAGTTTTTGGCAAGAAACAACCCAGAATTTGTCATATATCAGCGAAAATCTTGATGTCCCCTGCACGTTCCTGAGTGCTATGAAAGAAACTTGTTTATAGGGACTCATGTTATAATGAAGGAACTAAAAAACAACTCAATTTCTTGCGTCAACACGCGTGCCACTGTGAACAACCTTGTCTCTTAGCGCTAATGAACACACAACGAATGTCAAGATTTTCGCTGATAAATGACTTAAAATCTTCTTTTGTGTTCAGCATAAGAAAGTAAGTCATACTGGTTTGGAACAACATTAGGATGTGTACAGGTTTTTAATTTGAACTATTTCTTTCAACACGGGCCTTGGCTGATGAACAGATTTTTCCTCAATTCCATTATTTACACAGGTTAAAAGTTTTGTGAACATGCCTCAGTATAATTCAAGTGAATCAGAAATATAGTATATTTGACATGAAAACTTCAGAGGCAAATTATACAAATTGTAAATGCTGTTACAACATTCCCTTTTTTTTTTCAACCACAGAAATATTTCCTCCTAGAACAGTTGTACGTCAGATTTTACAAGTCATGTCTTTAACTTTTATTAACCGGAATGATCATGACACCTGGCCATGTGTTTGTGTCATGTGTCAGAAAGCATCTTTGTAAACATGTTATGTATAAAGCAGTTTGAGCTGCCCTGCTCACTGATGGATGTAAACCTCAGCTTCCTGTAGGGGAATAGAAAGGAAGGCCATTCATGTGTTTGTACTTTGGAGCTGTTGTACAGGGGACGGATGAAGCTGTGCCACACTGTTCTGTGCTTAAACTGCTTCCCCTCCCCGTATGGCCTTGGGCTTTCATTTCCTCTTCGTTCACCAAATATGCAGATATCCGGCATGTGTTTACTAGTTTATGCTGCCTACATCAAAACAACAGCCCAAGAGTACGTGTATCATAGGTGGTAAAAGTTAGTTGCATAAAATAAAAAAATAAAAATACATTTTCAGTGTATTAGTGAACAGAAGTGAAGTGCAAAATATTCTATCAGTTTTTTCTCTTTCTTTCTTTCCAGAAATATAGATCCTTGGTAATGACAAGCATGCCCACTGAGTAAGTACAGTATCTGTATTTGTCTATTCTGTAGTTCTTTATCTAAAAAAATGAAATTTATGTCATAATATATTCACCCTCATGTTGTTTAAAGCCGTATTACTTTCTTCTGTGGAACACTACTGTAAATAAGATGTTAGAAGTTTAGGTAGTGACTGAGGCTAACATTCTGCCTAACATCTCCTTTTGTGTTCCACGGAAGAGTGAAAGTAATACGTGTTTGAAACAAATGGCTCATTCTATAATTTACGGTACATTCAATGTCCATTGATGATAATTATATATTTTCTAACCATTTTCTTCAGAAATATCCCATTTTATCCATTAAGGGAAAGCATGTTATAATATCATGTGCACCCTATGTTTTGTTTTGCTTGAAATTATCATGTTTCTTAATTGACGGTTTTTGCGTTGTCCGTGTTTGAAGTGAGTGGGTCTTAATTTCAAAATAATGAATAAAAAATGTGTCAACATTATCTATATTTTATTTATTTTTAAATTCTAAACACTTCAGAAAAATAGTATTTTTTTTAGATTGAGTTTGATACTTTAATAAAGAAATATTAAATGTTACTCATGTCCAAAAAAGTTCTATCAACTATGTTACTAAACAAATACCCCCCTGAAACTAAGAAATGGTGTATCCTAAAACCATGTGACCAGCATCATGTGATGTCATTTTCCTCTGTGGGGGACATTTTGAACACATATTGGCGAGTATCCTTTCATTTTTTTTTTTTTTTTCTTCTCAATATTTTAACTACAATAGCATATTGTCAAGGAGTATATTAATTGACTGTCAACTATGTTGGGTACATTGTTATGATTTGCAATATTTTTATGATTTTAACTAAAATATATATTACATTTTTAGGTTAACCTAAAAGGCAAGGCCTGCCATTGAAATTATGAGTCAAAATGGGGGAATTGCCAACTATGTTACCTGTCAACTAAGTTACCCCAGGTCAAATCTTGGGTATCATAGTTGATGTGACCCTACTGTGTCCACTGATGTCCACTGATGATGATAATTATTGTCCATTGATCAGTTTTTTGTCATAATTTAAGCCTGTTTGTGTCAGAGGACACTGAGGGTGTGTGTGCCCTCATGCATGTGTGTGTGCATGCATGTGAATTATGATGATTAAGGGACATTTCATTGATTTTACAAAATTACTAGATATTGGTCCTTTGCAAGTTCAAACAGAGATCTTTTTATGTAAATGTTGTCATTGTATTTTGTGAAAAAAGCAGGATATTGCTTTTTCAACTGTTTCTATCACTGTCAACTATGTTGCAGCGGATTTTTGTTTTTACATTTCAATAGAATAGACATAAGAACCCTTAATTATGTGTGTTACTTGAAGTATAGCATTTGATCAGTCTGTAATGGCATGCAGTTGGTCTGTAACATAGTTGACAAACTCACTAGGGAAAACGTCCTTTCCCTTATAATATCAATAAGGTGTTTAATGCTCATGTACAAAAATGTTCCGTCAACTATGTTACTAAACAAATACCCCCCTGCAACTAAAAAATGGTGTATTCTAAAACCATGTGACCAGCATCATGTGATGTCATTTTTATGTGATGGCTTTGCAACTAGTAGATATGTTACAGTGAAGAAATGTATTAACTTAAACCAATAGAAAGCACTGTGTTTTTATGCTTTTTTTTTTTTTTTTGTTGTTGTTGACATGAAATGTAACCCCAATTATAGAATGAGCCAAATGATTGAAGTGATCATTTTTATTTTGGGGATTAAATTCTATCTATCCAAGCAAATGAGCTACCTTTTTATAAGTTTTGTAGTTAAAGGGATAAACTTGTTCTGTTTTTATTGAAAATTATGAAAACTCCTGCAAAAACAAATCTAAATCAGTGATTCTCAACTAGTTTTGCTTCAGGACCCAGATTTTTATCTTGGACATCAAGTGGCGACCCAAAACGGTACCAACATTCTTTATCAATCAAAAGTAAACAAAAAATCTCCTTAAAAAAAAAATAAAAAATAATAATATTTATGAGCTGCATATAGTGCAAAATTACACTTTATGATAAGGTTGTATTAGTTAACTATATTATTATTAATAATTATTATTTACATTATTAACATATTAATTATTATTAACATGAACTAACAATAAATAAAACTTTTCCTGCACTTCTTTACCTTGTTTAATGCTAATTTGGTAACACTTTACAATAAGGTTCTATTAATTAACATTATTAAATGCTTTAGGTATCATTGACTAACAATGGACAATATCTTTTTTTAATTATAGCATTTATTAATCTTGGTTAATGTTAATTTATGCAAAAAATAAAACAGTTGTTCATTATTAGTCCATGTTAGCTTATAATGCATTAAATAATGTCAACATATACAAATTTTGATTTTAAAAATGTATTACTATATTGTGAATTTAATATTAACCAATATTAATACATTTTTAGTTACCAAATTTGTAACATGAATGTTGCTTTAATTTTCTCGGCACCCATTATTCACCAAAAAAGCATTCATAAAACCACATTATGGTGGGCACAAACCAATCTTATCCATGTTGCAAGTGAGTCCAAATTTTATGCAGTCTTGCATAGTTTTGTTCATGGTTTCTGAGGATAAGAGCATGTCACGCAAACCTGTCCATGCTGACATCTGCTTAATTTGCACCAGAATACATGGATCACATCCTTTCATTTTTAATATGAAAAGTGTTATCACATCTGTTTTAAAAGTGATAAGCCTATTTATATAGCTGTCCTAACTATACTTGATTATATCAGACAGCAGACCTATCTGAACAGTGCTGCAATCCACAAGATCTAAAATATACTAAAAACACCTTTACCTGAAACCTTTGGAAGGTGTTAGGTTTAAGTTATGTAATGTTTAAATAGAATATACCTAAGTGGAAATTAAGACGATTTATGTTTTGTGTGTGTTTTAGGAAGCAGGAGGTCGTCTTCCAGTTGGTCAGGACTCTGGGTGGCTTTACAGTGGTAGATAACGTGTGTGAAAGCACCACTCATGTGGTGTCCGGCAGCCCACGACGGACCCTTAATGTCCTGCTGGGCATCGCACGAGGCTGCTGGATCCTCTCCTTTGAATGGGTGTGTAAAGTCCATATGGCATTGCATGTATTCAGGAGTATGTAACTGTGATGCATTTGTTCCAAGAATTGAATGACATCATTCCGGTACAAGATTGAGGTGATAATTAATATGCAGTTTTATTATATTGTTTCCCTTATCTGTGCAGATCTTGTGGTGTTTGGAGCACAGGCAGTGGGTTCCTGAGGAACCTTATGAGCTTTCGGATCATTTCCCTGCTGCGCCTGTGAGTACACACATTTCTATAATAGATTTAATCTCATGAAACCTATCAAGAACATGTCCAGTGAACATGAATAAGAATGTCATTTCACCCCCCCAAAAAAATACAAATATATATATATATATATATATATATATATATATATATATATATATATATTACCTATTGAAAATGTTTTTCTGGGAATAATTCTTACTATCTTTATGCCAAATTTTCATAATTGTTTTCACAAAAACAGTTAATACCAAATAATACCTTAATGGTTTATTCTGTGTCCTGACAATTAAAAAAATAGAACTGTCCTTTCAAGTAAAATAACATATCGTTACAATATTTCAGACTTGTTTAATATTTAATATTCAGTCAGAGGTGCATTGTTTCACATCAAGTTCTTGTCCTGCATGTATTTTGTGCAGAAATTGTGGACTTGATGTGAATAGGCCTTTTACAACACACATAAATACATAAAGTCTAAAATCACAAAATAAATTGACATAAGATTTGTAAGTTATATTTTAGCTGTAACAAATAAATTATTCTCTTAAAATACTAACTGTGCTTCATAGTTATAACGATTTCTACCATAACTCATTTCTGCTCCATCTCTCCAGATATCATCAATAAACAGTTAACTGAAGATGCAAACAGAATTGTACATGCACTGATTTGCTCTTATAAAAATATTTTTTAAACTAGTCCGAAACAATTATTGACAGGGATTTCAGTATGGTGAAATATGAAATTCAGCCTGGTCGTCTGAATAATCTTTAGAGTAATCTAAAATCAAACATCCCAAATATTTTTTGAGTAAAGCATGGTTTCCCTAATGTTTAAACAATTGTGCCAAGGCTACATTTCTCATGTTTTTGTTATTTTGATACTTTTTGATACTTTTATAAATGATAAATACTAGGGATGTCCCGATACTTATAATCGTGCTCATGAAAATGCTCCGATACAAAAACCGATACCATCTGATGTACGAATGTCATTCCGTAAACATTCAGCTCACAAATTAAAACCGTGTAATGTCCTAATGTGATTTTTTTTTTTTTTTTTTAAACAGCAAAGGCTGTGATTTAATGAGATAAATGTATAGTTTGCATGTGCTGTGTGCTTCAAAGTGAATGTATGGAGCAGTTGTTGTGCTGACATAAAGACACATAGTGGTCATACCTTTTAGAGCTCCTTGGCTCATACATGGAAAACACCATCATGAACATTGCACACTCTGTTTGTAGCAAATGACAGCGAGCAGACCGCTAATTCACTTTGTAGCACGAGGCACATACAGACTACATATGTATTTCATTAAATAGCAGCCTTTTGCGGTTTAATAATCACTTTGAGTCACGTAGCAACCTGCTTTTCTGGAAGTGAGAAGCTACCGTCAAGAACACACAGAAACGGATAGGGCTTCAAAATAAAAGCTTCCGCCAAAAAAAAATCTACATTTAAATGGAAGAAATGTATGACATCATGCAGTATTCACTGTAATACTCCTACTACTACTAATAATAAATCAATAGTAATTTTATTTTATTTAAGCAATATCTCAGATTTGTGATGCTCTGTTATGCAGCACTATATTTGACAAAAATAACTCCAATGTTGTATTTTGGATTCTGCTGTGAGGTTCTGTTTAAAAGCACGTCATTTGATTTAAAAAAATACAATACATTGAAAATTCCTTGTTCTGTTTTCATTTGATAACATTTTGAATGAATTTTTTTAAACGCCATTTAAAAATGAACAATAAAATAAACTTAATATGGAATTCAGAAAAAAATAAAACAAAAAAACAGGTATCGGTATCTATACTCGTACTGGTTCTCAATAATATCGGGACATCCCTAATAAATACTGATACAGTGACATGAAAAGACACAAATGTTTTAAGGTTATAACAAAGGTTATAAATATAACTGCCCATTTTTAAAGACTGCGTTGGTACTCTGATTACATAACCAGTCAAAAGACTGAACACACCTACTAATTTTTTTTTAATTATTATTACTATTTCCCACATTTTAAAGTAAAAGCAAAGTCATCAAAACTCTGCAATAAGACAAATATAGGTATGGGAATTCTCTAGTGACCAAAATAGGGTAAGCAAATATGTTAAAATCTTATATTTGGGAATTCTCTCAACCAACTTCATGAGATTCATCAGTTTCTCAGAAGATCATGAGAAAAAAATTCAGTCAAGTGCGTTCAAACTTTCACTGGTAGTGTAAATATAACTGTACATTTTTAACACTCTTTTGCAATGTTGTTTAATGAGAAATGCTATGGAGTTTGGGCCACTGTCAACATAGCCGACTGAAGAAATGGACAAGAAGATTTTATAGATCCAAAGCACTAAACCATGTGTTAATGACAGCTACAGTATATAGAGAAGCAATTTGTCAGGCAAGCTCAAAGAATCCCCTCAACATTATTGATCAAATTCACTCTTGTACCATAGTCACATTGACAATATATCAAACCTAAATTTTGTAAATTATTTGCCATTTACAATATATTACATCAAAATAAACTCTTTAGAAAATACTCATATGATTGCTTCAAATTGAAGGAAATCCTGTGAAGCATCAAGGTAGGTCAATCTGAAGACGTATGTCCCTTTTACAGCTGTTGTGACTCCTTCAGTTCATGATAATTATTCAAAATTCATTTTGACCAAAACTTTGTCCATTGGCGGTGCTCCATCCTTATGTGTTGTAGGCCATATTTGTAACAATTTAACAGCTAAACAAAGCTTTTTTCAAGTGCTTTATCTTTTGATTCAAAATCTAGTTTCGGAGGTACTTGAAGGTCAAACTTTCTCCCCACCAAATGCTTCCTTATTGGACAGGAAAGCAGTGACATCAGTTATCATTGTGGGTTGGGGCTAGAGACTCAGAAGTCTGATGGTCTTATCATCATAGTCGTGGTCTTTAGTGAATATGCCGAGCCTTTCCAGTAGTACCATTTGATGCCATTGAAACGATTGGTATTCTGCCCCTGCTGGTAGTACACACCATTGAGATTGGATGGTCCACAGGCATCGAACCACCAACCTAAAATCAACAACAACAATCTATTATTTTTCTTCTTTGGATAATCAGTTGTCTTTAATTTTGTGTAACATTATTGTAAAAATGGTAACACTTCACAGTAAGGTGTATTTGTTAACATAAGTTAATGCAGTAGTTAACGTGAATTAACAATGAATAATACTTTTTCACCACTTATTACTATTGTTAAATGTTAATTTTCACACATACTAATACATTTTTTAAATTAAAAGATGTATGTGTAAACATTAGTTAATGCATTATAAAATAACACAAATTAACAAATAACATTCTCGGGAACATGACTGTACAGTTTATTTTGTTGAACTAATACCACAGTTTAAAATATTTTCAAAAGAATCACAAAGTGAAATATGATATTTGTAAGACATCAAATACAAACGTCTCATTTATGCACGATAACTGCTGCTTTAAGCCCCAAATATCTAAAAACTTTATATCTGCCTTTACCTTAGGCAGTTTTCTAAAAGATTTGCCATTTTTTACTTGTTTGTGAGCTTGGTTGAGTGAATAATCCAATGTTATATCTTAGATGTCCAGAATAAAATATGCAGTCCTGCAGGAAAATCATACTAAACAAATCATCTGAAATATATGTTATCTACTATTAATGATAAAATGTTATACATAATCGCAAATGGGAGGATCTCAGCTTTTTAATGACACCTAGATTGAGCTTCTAGTCCACTCAGAGGCCGAAATATTTTATGGAACAATGGGGGTGGTGCATGAACTGAAAATTAGACTGAATGTCTATGAACGAGCACATCTGCGAGGGCTAAAGTGTGTTATAGCGCCACCTGCATTTCAGATGTGTGATGTAAGGTAATTATTTTTTCTAGTACTTCCTGCCATCTAGTGGAATAAAATAAGACTGGAGGGAGAAGGGGTGAAAAGAAACAGAATTACATGCTTACGAAGTTAGGACAAAAAAAAAAATATTCCATTCATCATAAGATTGTAAAGATATACAATATTATTTATGAATAATTGGAGTCTTTTTTTTTTTTTTTTTTTTTTTTTTGAGGGGTTTCTGAAAAAAAATTGACACATTTTTGGCATTAAGTCCACAGTATGTGTAAATGGTGAGCTTTTAAATTTGTGTGTGAAAAATTGCTGGCGGCAGCCCAAAAATGCTTCAAAGTTGACGAGGTTAAAGGACATTTTCATCAAAATTATATAATTATGACTAAAACAAAAAACTCTGTAAAAAAATAAAACTGGTAAATTGTTACTGTAAAACTGTATGATTTTGTCACTAACAAGGTTTTTGAAAAATTTAAAGTCCAGGGTATACTTCATTTTTCCTCGTTCCAGATCGGACCACGCCCGGCCGGCCGCGTTGCTTTTCTGACAGCAAATGAATAGGAACGCGTTCGACGCATGCACACTACAACTGCTTTGTGACACTCTTTAGTACAGTCAAT